>NC_141878.1:593966782-594269812 GCF_056163025.1 Triticum urartu | reverse complement strand
ATAAAAGACTCATCACTCCGATGAACAATTCTCTTGTGGATCAACATGAGCCAGGCCTGAATCACAGCTATCAGTGTTGCTGCCTGAACTACCAGCTTCATCTGTTTATCCACAATCAAGGCGACATCGATGGTATGGTGAGCAATGGCGAAATCCATCCTACACAGTACCTGACGGTCTAACACACGACCTAATAGAAGGAGAAGGGAGGGAGTTATATGTTGCTTACCAGGTTTGAAGCAAACAACGAGGACGGGGGAGGGGGGTGGCTGAGACGAGGAGGGTGAGACGGAGGCCAAGAAGAAGGGGAGAATCATCTCTTGCTGCCAGAGAGTGATGTTGCTGCCACCGCCATCGCTTGCGCATATCTGGGTCGTTACTGCCGCCGGTGCGAAGAACTGAGGATGGGATTGCCCTAGAGCAAGAGTAGAGCGAGTGAAGGGGATGATGCTAGATTTTGCGCCATCAATGTCGTCACATTTAGGCCTCCTGCCATCTCAGGGCTCGGTCCCCCCTAAACTGCCTTACATGTCGTTCCCCTTTTTGTGCTCGACTCAATTTGGCTTCCTAAAAATGGACGATTCGAGCGTTCCTAGCGAGCCAGGCTCTGGGCTGCTTTAAAGTTCGTGCCATGTGAGCCAGGGCTCCTTGTGTTCAACAAAACAGGTTTTCCTCGCACCACTTGGCCTGTTTGGGAGAAATGCAGACAACCAAACACACCTGCATTGTTTACTTTATCTTTTTTTTAGAAAAGGAGGATGACCCTCGGCCTCTGCATCTGGGAGATGCATACGGCCACTTTATTGATTATTCTCGAGGACCTTGCAAAGTATTACAAACAATATATCTGAATCCACCTTCTTGGCAACGTATGCCACTACTCCTATCCATATGATGAAGGGATGCTAGCTGGGCCACTACCCAAACCACTCACCTAAACCTAACATCAAAAGCCGGAAGCCCCAGCCGAGCCACATACCGGGTCTGGGGGACAATCCGGTCAGATGCACTCGTGTGTCGTCGCAGCCATCTTCCACAGGTCCGTCTTCAGATTATATTGAAGCTTCTACCTTGTCTGGCCACTCTGCCATCGACGTCACCATGACGCCAGACAGCTACCACCTCCTGCGCGAGTCCATCTCCGCGCATCGGACGCCGAACCTCCACAGTGCCATGCGGCCGATCTCCGCCGCCATCAATGTGTGAGATGAAGTACCGCTCCACCACGGCAGGTACAAGGTAAGGAAGGGCGAGGTCCCCATCGGAGACACGGCCCTACAGGATTTCAAAGAACCTTTCACGCAATATAGGCATTTTGAACAACGGTGGTTGATGTTGATATTTTTATGTCCCCAACATTGATCACTAGGTGGGCTCATCTCATTTTCTTTCTGTTTTGTAATAATTTGGCGGTGCCCAATATCAATGTCTCGACCAATCTCGTAACATGGTCTTATCTTAGAGCCCGGGTGTATTTGGTATCAACTTGGTACTAATATATTACCCTTCTTTAGTAAATATTTCCTCCGTCGCTCATATTCTTTGTGGAATGGAGAAACACATGCTGCGTCATTATTAATCTATATGGCGACAGTTGCCCATGATTCAAATTATGCTCTATCTTGATCAATCTAACATACACACGCACACCACCAACACATGGACGTATTGAATTCATGCTCCAGCCAACTCATCCAAAAGTCCGAACTGATGGAGGAAGGTGAGCAATATATTTCAACACTCCTCTTCACGTCTAGGCTATTTTAGTCCTTAGATCGATGTAGGCCGCAGCGTCGTTTTATTTAATACTGTGTTGGCAGGGTTTTAAGCTATAAACCTTTTGGCTCGGATACCATATTAAATTCATGCTCCAGCCAACTCAACCAAAAGTCTGAACTGATGGAGTGAGGTCGGTAATATATTTCAACAGGACGCACACCCACAATGTTTACAAATGTGTGGTCTTACAGAGCTTCAAGATGTGTGCTTAAGAGTGTCCCACCTCGTATTCCAGATTAATGTTTTTTCTTGTTGATGTTCTTGGGAGCTTTACATACCGCAGTAGAGACTAGATTCAGAGTGATGAATGTCAACAATTGTGTCAAGATTTCAGAACACCTAGAATTACTAGTAAAATCGTTTGATCTGCCTGCATGAATGGGTTCATGAGTTCGAGTAAGTGAAGGTCAAGAATGATCAGCACACCGCACATTGCCACGAATCTGTCTGTCTATCCCTGGCTTATATATGTCAGAAAGTGAACTAATCCACCCATCAGAATTGCACTTCTCCACGAGTAATCAACATCATGTTTTATAGTAGTTCACCTTCCCAGATCATTAAGCGCTGCAAAGTTGACATTAACCTACTGAAATGAGGTGCAAAAAAAAAAGCAAAACTTGATGATGACCAAGAAATGGAAAAATCCATAATATCCCACATCCAACAGACGACTCGTCTATAATTCTGTCCTAGTCCATCCATACATAAGGATTGTGATTAGAGGGTGAAATCCTTGGATCCAGCACAGTTCAATTTGTTTATTCCACTTTATTACGATCGATTTGAAGAAGTGCATCATCATTTGTACTACAGCTTCTTATTATTTTCCTTTGGTGGCATTGGAGCACCAATTCTTTCATGCTTAGTTGTCGCGACAATCGACGAACTGGTAGTTGACGGTGAGGTGGCCCTGCTGCATACCCAGCCCGTTGGTGTCGATCTTGCTGAACACCGTGTCGTGGTCGAGGTCCAGGCCGCCGTTGCTGCACTGGTCGACGATCCTCGCCGTAATCTGTGCGCCGGTCGCCGTGTTGGTCACCTACATATATGCAGATTCAGACGATAAACCCGTTAGCCAACACGTCAACATGATGTTCATCATGTAATAACAGAGTAAAGTTTTTGTTAGTCCTTACTGGAGGCACTTGCCGCAGGATGCCTGGCCGGTGGGCCCGGCAGGCCCGCAGAAGGCGGTCCAGCCGTACTTGGAGCGCCAGGCGAAGGACATGCCGGCGTCCCATGTGGCGCAGTAGGCGCTGGCGGCGTTGAGGTCCCAGTTGATCTTTTGCGGGTTGTAGAAGTTGTAGGTGGCGCGTACGTTTGACGCCGACTGCCCCGCGGCCATGGCGGCCGCCATGCACAACAGGACCGCCGACAGTAGCGTGCGTCCGGCCATCGTCGCCTTGGGATCAGGCACAGGCAGGATGTGTATGCAATGGTCAGTGGCAGCTTAGCAGGGAGCGATGGAGAGGATGTCGGCCGGTGGCGATGGAAGTTGCTTCTTCCGCCGGCTGGGAGCAGTATATAGAGTTGAAGCACCGGCACATGCTGTGGAATTTTCTTCCTTCATGCGCAGTTTTTCCACATCTCTGGAATCATGTGCATGCGCCAACAAAAAGGAAATCAATGGATGAGCCAAGCAGGACGTGGACGTCTTCCACGCAGTTTGGCTGGCTCATTTTGACCAAAAGTTCTCTGGAAAGCAAACATTGATGCATTTTCACGCAACTCGGAATTTTTTTCTATCGTTGCACATATTTTTGTACACGTGTTCAGCTAAGCACCTTATATCCAGTCAGTCTTGTCATGCAGAATCATAGTAGTTAGCGCCAATCACGGATCGTGATCATGGCCGATCTGCATGCTAGCTTGGGCTGTACCGGAAAATAAAGGTGAAGTGGAACAAACTGTGTGAAGAGTACACTGCTGAAAAAATGGTCTCTGCCGAGTGTTCGCATATTTGCCGAGAGTGGTTTTCGCCTGGTTTGCGGAGTTCTAGACCAACAGAGCATGGCAAAGTTTTTGCCACGTGGCGATAGCAGCAGTTGTTGTCTACTCCGTCACGATAGGCCACTTTTGCCGAGTATCCGCGTTATGGACCTCGGCATAGTTTTCGTCAGCCGTTTACAAAACAGATTGGAAGACTATATGCCAGATATGGATTCCCATCGGTGCTCTCGACATTCCCAATTTCGGGCTCATCCTCCTCTTCGTTCATCTTGCAGTGTTGCGCCGGGTGAAGATCATAGAGGAGGTCGGCAAAAATGAGGCGAGAGGTTGCAAATGCGACTGATAGCTGATGAATGAACTGAATTACACGGTTATATTAGATTTGCTGGGGGGGGGGGGGGGGGGGTGCCCGCTGCTATGCTATAGTTTCATTGTTTTCTCATTCCTATATACCTGTGTGGACTCACAGACACGGTACTGGCAAAGGGAGATGGACAGGAAGCTGTCGACGGTGAAGCCAGAAGAGCAAGGCCGACAACAGGTTGCCCAAACTCAACTTTGTTTAACTGAACTTTTCACGACAGAATTCTTCTCTTTGTATGCGTGTTTGGCTAGTCTTGATTTGAAAAGTTTTGTGCTTTAGGGACGAGCAGAAGATGCCATCGATCCTGTCATGTCGCGGGAGAACACCAGGAAGCTTGACGGCTCTGAGCACGAGAGGCCTCGACTCTGGATCTCTTAACCTTGCCTTCCTGGCTGGCTCTTCAGTTAGTTGCAAAATTCAGATTCAGAGTAACACGCGAGGATATGTTCATGCTCACCTCTTCTGTGACAAATCACAAAAGGGCTAATGGTAAAACATGCAAATTGTACAGACACACATGAGAACAAGCATACACAACTTGTCGAAATATCACGTAATTAACTTTTTATACTGATCTTCGTCTGAATTTTGCAGGAGAAACCGGAGAAGAAGGCAGAGTAGGCGGAGAAGATGCGGAACCTGGTGTCCTGGTTGTGACGATCCACATCAAGGAGGCAGAGGAGGAGGGGTCTGCCGTACGTGAAGGCAAGGAGGCAGGAGGAGATGATCAGCTGCTGAGAGACAACGGCGGCCAGGCACAGATCCAATAAGAAAATGCTTCGGCTGAGATTACGTACGAGTACGACCTGAATAATCACAGGCATTTTCTAACGCTAATTGCCCCGTCTTGTTTGTGACTCCTCCCTTCATCATAATGACAAAACAGAGCAGCTGCTGTGTTGGTCGAAAACAACAGCAAAAAGGAACAAGAGGCGAACATGGACTGAATTATTCAGAATAATTAAACACGGCACACCAAACCTGATACGCGAACTGACACCAATTACTGGACGCGAGCCGTGCTCTGCGGTGCAGCCATGCTAAGATGGAACGATCGATCTCTCATACTCCCACATCTGAAATCAAATTAAAAGGACCGTCGACGGTCGGCTCAATGTACACCGCAAGCACGCTGAGTGCATGGACTACTTGCGTTTCAGCTCCGGTGCACCGATCGATGTAACAGTGTAACACTATAGTAGCAGTGAGATAGGAGTACAAGAAGGGAGGGGAACTTTTGGTTTATGGGTGTATCTATACCCTACATGGAAAAACAATTTAGTAATTCAACGAAAAGTCAAAAAAATTCTAAAAAAATGAAATAAACTTGACCTTCCATTGTAGTACTTCTCAGAAAAATTCCACAAAAGGAAAACCAGCCTTTGACTTCTTTTCATAAAAGACAAAATTTTGGCCAAAGTAGTGTGAATAGTGACCTATAATTTTTAGCTCTGAAGTCATTGTTGGTTTTTTGTTGGTGAAAATTGATATACTGGAGCAAAAGTAAGTCAAGTTTATTCTAACAATACTTCTGAACTATTTTGACTTTTTATTTAATTATTAAAAATATTTTTCATATAGGGTGCACCTACAACCAGGAACCAAAGTGTATTTCCCTACAAAAAGGGACAAAAAGACAGGGCGCAAGAGAAGCCCAAAATGTGTGTGATCTTCATTTTCAAGCATGTGGAGTGTATCACTCTTGCCATTGTCCTGATAAACACCGGCGGGCACACATGCACACGCACGCACGAACTGCTCGGTCAGGGGAGAAAACAGAGCAAATGGTTCATCATCAACATAGGAGCACACACGGGTTTTAGGTAACCAATGCCTTTTTTTTTGTGACACACATTTGCTGAATCCTGGCAAAAGCAACACTGGCTACAGCAAATTGCAGCATGTTCGCACTTGCTCCATCATGTGCATGTACACTAGGATGACACAGGCATAATTCAACCACGGGCGCGTTTGCAGGCACTGATCGGGCACTCTCAAAAAAATGCAATTCACATCCGGACACCTCAATTACCATATCTCAAATCCATACAAACTCATGCAACTACGTCACGCACACGCATCGTCCAGCGTCTCCATCACACTACACTAAACATGCCATCGGACTATTAAAATTTGACATGTTTGGTTATGATGGAGTTCACCCATGCCTGTCTTTGCCCTTCCCGGCACCCTTCTTGTTGTCCTTCTGGCGGAAGTACCGGTCGAAGACATGTTAGAAGTATAATTGGGTTTAAGTTAGAGATAAGAAGACAGACATAGAATATGTTTAAACCGTATAATTTGTCTTGTACTCCAAGCCTCTACTCCTCATGTACTCTATATATATCCTCACGAGGGTCAGATCAATACAACACAATAATATCATCGTACAATTTCTACACAGTATTAGAGCAGTTTGTCCAACGACGCCAATCCTAAGACCTCCCACCACTTCCGCAGCGCGCCGCCACCGGAGAGATTAATCTCCTCTCCCCGGGGGCGCAACACCCGATCAATCAATGATTAGATCGGTCCCGTAGTTTAGATCCAATTTTCAAGTTTCTTATTTTCCATCCGGTACATCTATCCTCTAGCTACGAATAATTCGGATCGCCCTCAAATCCCGTGAGAAAATTGTGTAGAAATCCACATGCCCTCATGCATGCGCAGCCTCCCAGGATGTGGGACACGAAGGAACAAGCAGCACTAGGTACGTGCATGCACTCAGATAAAGCTTCATTGACGTCTACGTGTACGCGTCTGTACGAACTTGTGAGCACCGGACGCTTCGACCGATCGTATCCCGAATCGTCGGCCGGGCCTCCGGTCGTATATGGATCGTCTCTACATCTTTCGGACTACCCCAACAACGATCTGCACTGCGCCGGCAAACTGCATCGAGCGATCGAACCTGCACCGAGGCCCGATCTGCATCGACTACACTGCACGCGCACACACCCGATCTCCACCAGGCCAACTCCATCGACCTCCTGCACGACGGTCGCAGGAGCGCTCTACGTACATGTCTACATCATCTCCTGCATCGCTCGAGCTACATCGACTCTGCGTACATGAAGCATCACCGCCACCATGGGCTCCTGCATCCACCACGGCCGCAGACTCCATCGATACGCCCGTGCCTGCGATGAGGTGAGCGCGCATGCATCGACTACAGGGCCTCTAGCAGGATCCGGCACCAGCTACGAGCCGATTCCGGCTTGACTCCTACGAGGCTACCGTACACACGCAAGTCCCAGGGCCTGCATGAGCGGATCATCTACACCACCTTCTGCATCGAGCTATGCCGATCTGCGGCTTCACCTGCAACGACACCTCTACATCGCCAAGCGCCACGACATCAAGTTGTATGACTACATCACGCCTAGAAAAAACTTCTTCGTCGAGCACAACATTGAGAAGCGACATCAACATGCATCGTCCACGCGCCAGGCCGGTGTGGAAGAAGATGCAATTCTTCATCGACTGCTCCAACACGACACGGCGTCGACACATTATTGCCGCAAGGGACGTCTTCAAGCGACATCATCATCGACACGTCGCTGTAACACCATTGCCGACACTTCATCGCCAAGGTCTTCATCAATGTGGTCTTCATCACCATCATCGTCAATACACCGTCATCACCTCATCCACAAGATGGACACCTAGCGTCCTCTGACAGACTTTTCTGCAAGAGGCGACCTCGACGACGACAATTATTGCATCATGACGACGGCATCGACCGTGTCTTCCACGACGGCATGACTGCATCGACACGGCGTCACTACAGTGATGACCCTACATGGCCACACGGTTCTGGCAAAACCGATGTGTGCTCGATGGGCTTCCTTCGGTCTTGGCAAAACCGGTGAACTCATCGCCGACGACAGCCTTTGACATCCGCAAGGTGCATCGTCCACGTCTGCAGCTTTGTCATAGCGCATTTTTTTGCGCCTCCGGCTTTGTGCGACTTCATCATCCACGACGACCACACCATCGACCACAACTACCTCGACCACGGCTGCATCACCATGATCGGCTACCTCGACATCAATATTAATGGTTTGGTCTACAGCTACTCGTCAACAACAACTCCAGTCAACAGCGTCCGCCTCGTCACTTGCGTCCACGAGACTCCCGCTGTGACTACGGGAGGGAATAGAGGAGAAGACAAGGAAGGCACAAGAGGGGGACGCAGTGACCGCCCTAGGTGCCGACCCATCAGCCATCGGAGACGTAGTTGATGATGGTGTGCGGAGAAGACGACGGAAGCGCAAGACTTCAAATTCAGTCGCAATCGTCCGCTTCACTCCTGCTACGACTGAGGGAGAATGTTAGAAGTATAATTGGGTTTAAGTTAGAGATAAGGAGATAGACATAGAATATGTTTAAACCATGTAATTTGTCTTGTACTCCAAGCCTCTACTCCTCATGTACTCTATATATATTCCCACGAGGGTCAGATCAATACAACACAATAGTATCATCCTACAATTTCTACAAGACGCAGTACGGATCGACCCGGATCTCCTCATCGCCGGAGCTGTCCTCGTCGTCGCGCTGTCCTCCTTCTCCTCCTTCGGTGGCAGTCCGGCCATGGCACGGACCGCCCGATTCTGCTCTCGGTCGAGAGCGCGCGTGTTCCTCCGCTGCCGTTTCTTCACAATGTAGGCGCGGATAGCTTCCTCCTCTGCGGCCGCCCGCGCCGCCGCATCAGCCATCCGCCGCCATTTCCACCGCGATATGGGCCTCAGCGGCCCTTGTCCTCTCCTTCCCATGGCGGGGCGCCCATTTCCGGTGGGACTCATAGTCTGCCCGACCGGTGATGGGAAAGGAGAGGTGTTCCAGCTGCCGGGACCGTGAGGATCCAGCACCAGAGGACCCGAGCGCCCGATGAGCCGACGCTATGGCGTCGCGGCGGACGTATCCGTCCATCGGTCGGGCGCTGTCCTCCCGGGAGCGGCGGAGTGCAATGCAGACTGCCATTGCCTCCTCCAACCCACACGTGATGATACCCCAGTCGACGGATCCGGACTGGTCAGAGGCCGATCCATTGTCTGCCACGGCTGAGAAGGCCGGAATCCGCCGGAGGTGAGCTCAGGCGGCTGAGGGGAGTGGAGTGAAGTGGCTAGGGTTTGCTCCGGCGAGTGGATGGGGACGAATATAAGTGGGTCGGTGGGCCAGCATGGGCCGGGTCTGACGTGGTGGGCGTGCCCGGGCGCTCCATATCCGCCACATATTTGGGCTGGATATAGGGGGTGCCGGTCAGCCCAGGCGTTTGAGGGCCATTTGAGAGGCCCGTCTGGGTCAAAAATTCGTGACCGCTCAGTGACCGGGCGGTCTGCCCGGGCGTATGAGACGGGTTTGAGAGGTCCGGCTATAGATGCTCTAATGTCTTACCGTGTGACTCACAATTTGGTGTGGCAACATTGGCGCCACGTAGCAAATCTTGTGTTTCATGCTTGCACCAAGTATATTGGCATTGACTATGACTTTGTGAGAGAAGGAGTTGCTAAGAACCTTCTAGACATTTGGTTCATTCCTTCTAAGGTCGTGTTAAAATGGCTTCACGAAAGCAAGGTCATACCATAAGAATATATAAAGGGTCCAAGCACAATCTCAAATCAAGCGAGTTGTAACTGAAAGAGGTTATTATAACATGCTAAAAATAATTGTACTTCTCGATGTACATGAGTGATTACTAGTTAGAGATGAAACCAAATTGTGTTCTGAATATGACCAAAGGCTTGTTGATCAAGATTGTAACAAATTCAAACCATGCAAGCTAGCCAAGGCTAATGCTCTCTCTATTAATAAACAACCACACGACCTCTATGGAGGTTGGAACAACTCAACCAAGCACCAAAGTTTATAGTGTCATTCGCAACTTGGACACTGATAACTCACACTTGTTGTATCAACTCTCACCACGAGATTGTATCCATTCAGTACCAACCCATTGAAGGCGGCCTCGACGTCGTCCGACCTTTCCACTGCCACCATTGCTATGGTAACACATCCTGTCCAAGGTGATGTCACTTCGGTGGTCAAAACTTTGCCATGCTTGCTGAAAAAGTGGCGCATCAAAGAGCTATCCATGCCCGGAGGTAGGTTCCGCACGACAAAATTGAAGAAAGGCTCCTTGGACCGTTCTGGTCTTTTCTCCTTCCAAATAGAGCTACTTCCTAGAGTTGGATGATATGCCTCTGGAGCCTCCAGCCTTTCATTAATTACCTGGAACCATGATGGTTATAATGCCAAACACACATGGCGTGCACACACACATGCGTGCCTGCTTACATAAGTGAGTCAAAATTTCCTCATAATAATAATAATAACAATTAGTTCTGAATTACCCCTTCTGTTTCATATTAATTATTAGGGATTTTTACATCTGTGCCCCTGATTTCTTAGCTCTATTCATTCATCCCCACACTCTTAACTTTTGCTCACTTTTCCCCACTCTTGTCTGAAACCCTCATAAATGGTCACAACGGAGGATGCCGTCGGGTCAAACCATTGACCGTTAACTCTGACGAGTGGGGTCGCATTGAGACACGTCAGATGACACTAGTGCAGAATAGGGCTATAGCACCGGTTCGTAAGGACCTTTAGTGCCGGTTCTGTAACCAGCATTAATGTGTGGGGACTAAAGCCCCCCCCCCCCCCCCCCCCGGTAGTACCGATTCAGCACGAACCGGTGCTAAAGGGCGACCACGTGGCACGAGTCAGCTCCGGGGGCAGGGAGCCCTTTAGTACCGGTTGGTGACACCAACCGGTATTAAAAGGTTGGGGGGATTTTGGGTTTATGATTTCTTTTTAGTACCGGTTGGTAACACCAACCGGGGGCAGGGAGCTCCAGAAGTTACTCTTGATCTGGTCAGAGCTAAGCAGAAAGATTTGTATATCCTTGGAGGCTTACCTGTTCTGCGTTGTTTGGTTCTGGAAATTGATGGAAGGGAAAATAGAAATACCTCATTAACAGAAGAGCCTGAAGTTACAAGGGTCATAGTCTGTGGTGAAGTTGGATTCCCATGCTTGAGGATATTTAATTATTATAGTCCGATTGCTGGGATTAATTTTAGCTTTGCGGCTGGAGCCATGCCCATTGTAGATGACCTCTCGATAGCATTTAACGCAGCAAAAACTGAGTCTGTCGGTACTAGCGGTGATTTTGATCTCGGAATAGAATATCTCCCCAGCCTCGTTAAAATCAGATGTTATGTATATGGATATGGGGACGATAGCAGCAGAGTTGAGGCTGCAGAGGCTGCCATTCGGGAAGCAGCCAACGCACATCCGAACCGCCCTACTCTAGACTTGGTCTGATAATGCGTTGCCGGAATCGAGGTACTAACTTTTTCTCCCATGAAAGAGCATGTACTACTTCTTTAATCCACAAGATGTATGTATCTCTCTCATTGCCTCACATGATCATTCGTCTGTCTTTTTCAGCAATTAGACTGCAACTCCAAAGGTTCATAATCACTGGATTTCTGAGATCGAAGAATTCATCATTCTCTGCGAGGATGGATCTGCCTCCCTGCAGCTGGTACCTACTTAGTCAAGCCTAGTAAGTATATCTTTATTCTCATTGTCGTGTATACTATACTCCCAGAATCCCTAGCTAGAGAACTGCGTTCTGCACCCTTAAGATAGAATTCTATATTAGCAAATACAGCATATGGAGCTGCCTGCAGTTTTTTAATCTCAAAATGAGCTCCGCTGGGTTATATATGGGCCTTCTGTTTTGTGATAACTAGACGATGCCCCGCACGTTGTTGCGGGAATATTTTGCAATATATTTCTAAGATATTAATAATTTTATGGAAATAAGAATATTTGAAAAAATAATATGTGAGCTAACTAAAAATACATATTGTTATTTGTGTTTGATTATTGTATTTTTGTAAAATATTTATTAAATATATCATGCATGTTTGCATGTTGAAGTGAATCTTTTCCTATGACTCATTGAATGGTGAAATGGGTTTTTTTAATGCATGTTGCTTGATGAGGTGTCATGCTTGCATGTTGAGAAAAATAGGTTAGTGGGGGCTAGCTATTTAGATATAGAAGATGTCAGAAAGATGACAGGCAAGTAACTGTGCTGTACAAGTGTACACACATTTGTTTGTTCTTGAATTAATTGCATGCGTTTCCTGTGTGAAATTAGGTGTATGAAGCGCATGCCTTGGCAGGGGCGCATGTTGCGTGTTATATAGCCACTAGGGACGGTGCCGCACAAGATACAGGAGGTTAGGGTTTAGGTTAGATGGAGATTGATATCTTAAACTAACTACTAGGATCTTATCTCAACACCTAACCTATCCTAACAATATACAACACACGCAATATACAACGCAATATACAACATGTTTAACACTCCCCCTCAATCACAACTATCTAAGTTGAGATTGCGCCTAAAGGCTTCCAGCTACCGCACTGTCAAGGATTTGGTGAAGCAATCTGCCACTTGATCACCAGTAGGCACAAAACGAATGTTTAGAAGATTGTTGGCAACTCTTTCACGGACAAAGTGATAATCAATCTCAATGTGCTTCGTCCTCGCATGAAAAACAGGATTGGCAGAGAGATAAGTAGCTCCAAGGTTGTCACACCAAAGAGAAACTGCAGGTGAATGACGAATGCCCAACTCTGTTAGCAAATTCTGCACCCAAATAGTTTCAGCAGTGGCATTTGCTAGAGCCTTGTACTCAGCTTCTGTGCTTGACCGAGACACAGTAGCTTGCTTGCGTGCACTCCAAGAAATCAGATTACCTCCAAAGAATACCGCAAAACCTCCAGTGGATCGCCGATCATCAGGACAACCCGCCCAGTCCACATCTGAGAAAGCACTGACCAATGTAGAGTCTGACTTAACAAGTTTAAGACCATGACTCTTGGTTGCTTGGAGTTAACGGAGTATCCTTTTAACTGCTGTCCAATGAGTACTAGTAGGTGCATGCAAAAACTGACAAACCTTGTTGACTAAAAAGCATATATCTGGCCTGGTTAACGTCAAATACTGCAAAACTCCTACAACACTCCTATACCTGGTGGAGTCTTCAGCTCCAAGCACCTCTCCATCATGAAGAGACAACTTTTCTGACGTCGACAACGGAGTGGGAGAGGGTTTACAGTCTGTCATGCCCACTCGCTCAAGGATATCTCGCACATATTTTTCCTGGGATAAAAGAATACCACGGTCCACATGCTTTATCTCAATGCCAAGGAAAAAATGAAGAGTGCCCAAATCCTTGAGCGCAAAATCCATGCGAAGATCCTGAAGAAGGGCTTCAACTGCTCGAGAGGAAGAACTGGTGACGATAATATCATCGACATAAATAAGCATAAAGATAGTGACTCCATGCCGATGATAGAAAAATAGCGAGGTATCTCCTTTGGAAGCAACAAAGCCAAGAGATTGTAACTTGGAGTATAAACGATAATACCACGCTCTGAGAGCTTGTTTTAAACCATAGATCACTTTGTTAAGCTTGCAAACGTGTCGTGGCAAAGCTGAGCTTTCATACCCAGGAGGCTGCCTCATAAACGCCTCTTCTTCCAGAACACCATGCAAGAACGCGTTCTTTACGTCTAGTTGTCGTATGCACCAATTTTTGGATATTGCAACGGAAAGAACCAAGCGGATAGTTGCAGCTTTTACCACAGGACTAAAGGTATCCTCATAATCAATTCCATACCTTTGCTTAAAACCTTTGGCCACAAGACGTGCCTTGTACCTGTCAATCGTGCCATCAGACTTGCGTTTCACCTTGTACACCCATTTGCAGTCTATCACGTTTCTCCCTCTGACCGGTGGAACCAAGTGCCATGTCTTGTTTGCTACTAGGGCTGAAAATTCTTCATCCATGGCCTGCATCCACTTAGGATCACCAAGGGCATCATGCAAACTCTTCGGTTCACCTGTGGCACAAAAAGAACCCCATCGAACACAACCATCTTTATATACCTTGGGTTTCGCAATGCCACTTTGGGACCGAGTGTGGGACCGAGCACGAGGAGGTGGAGCTGGTCGAGCATGCTGTAGCTGGAGGCGATCTTGCGTAGCTGAAACAGCAGAGTCGGATGCAGAGACGCAGGTGCAGAAAATCCCGAATCCTCTGCCTGCAGGGAGCCAGAGGGATCCGGTGCGGCAGCCGATGGCGAACTGCCACCTGGCAGGTCCGAATTGGAGGGGAGCCGCATCGCGCCAGGTTCCAGACGCCCCGCCTCGTGGGGCGCACGGGGCCCGCTCCTGGTCGGCCCGCAAGGGGACCGCGACGTAGTGGGACGCGCAGCTGGCCCAAGCGGTGGCTCGGGGCGCCCGCCTGGCCCCCCGCCCGCAGATGCGGAACCCGGCATGGATCCGCCTGGCCCACGCGGCAAATCGGGGCGCCCGCCTGGCCTCCCGCCCGTGGACGCAGATCCCGGCGCGGATGCGCCTGGCCCACGCGGCGAATCGGGGCGCCTGCCTGGCCTCCCGCTCGTGGATGCAGATCCCAGTGCAGATTCGCCTGGCGCCGCGCCAGGTGCGGATCCCGCGGTTGATCCGCCTGCAGCCGCCGATCCCGAGACCACCTGAGGATCTTCTGTGGCTGCATGCATGTTATCAGTTTCTTGCATAAAATCATAGAAATTTTCACCAAAATCCTCAAGGTTCGGCTGTCCTGTTTCCTGCACACTTTCAGCTGGGTCATGAGTATGAGACAAGGACATATTGTCACCAGCAAGATCCGCTCCCCCTTGAGCAAAATGAGGAGATGGTAGGAGATGAGAGGGGAGAAGAAGTAATTCTTGTCGAAGTTGTGCACCAGCATTAGAGTGAAGACTGGCGAAGGGAAAAACTTACTCATCGAAGATAACATCATGTGAAACATAAACACGACCAGAGGAGATATCTAGACACTTATAGCCCTTATGAAGAGTGCTGTATCCGAGAAAAGCACATTGCTTGAACCGAAATTCAAGCTTATCCTTGTTGAAAGGACGCAAGTTGGGCCAGACGGCACACCCAAAAATGCGGAGAAAAGAGTAGTTGGGCTTAGTGCCAAAGAGGCGTTCGAGAGGGGTTTGGTTTTTGATAACTCTACTAGGGATGCGGTTTATAAGATAAACGGCAGTAAGGAACACTTCGTCCCAAAACTTAAGTGGCATAAAAGCGTGAGCAAGCAAAGAGATACCAACTTCTACGATGTGCCTGTGTTTTCGTTCTGCAGAGCCGTTCTGTTGATGAGCATGTGGACAAGAAACGTGATGCGTGATGCCAATGCGTTCAAAAAAGGAATTCAACCATTGGTACTCCCCACCCCAATCGGTTTGCATGGCAATGATCTTACGATCAAAGAGACGTTCAACATGAGCTTGAAAGAGATGAATTTTTTCAAAGACATCAGATTTATTTTTGAGCAGATATATCCAACTAAACTTGCTAAAATCATCAATAAAACTGACATAGTATTTCTGTCTTCCTACAGAGATGGGTCCAGGACCCCAAACATCTGAAGAAATAAGCTCTAAAGAAGCTGTGGACTCACTAGTTGAACGAGAATACTGATGGCTCTTGGCCATTTGACACGCATCACACACCAGAAGGTGCTCTTGTTTATTCGAAACAGGAAGATTGAAGTCGCGAAGAATCTTTTGAACGACCGGAAGAGCTGGGTGCCCTAGGCGCTCGTGCCACCGAGATGTGGAGGGTTTGATGGCAGCAAGAACTTGGCGTTGGGGGGCACTTTGCCATCCGGTCACGGGGAACAAGCCCCGTCTACTCTTGTTTTGAAGAATGGTTCTCTGGGTAGCCTGATCCTTGACAAGAAAGAAGTCAGGGTGAAGTTCAATGAAAGCATCATTATCTCGCATAAGATTATAAGCTGAAAGAAGGCTCTGGTCGGCACTAGGAGCATGGAGGATGTTGTTTAAGTGGAGGGAACCAGAGGGAGTAGATAATACTGAATGGCCAATATGTGCTATGTCCATACCTTGCCCACTTGCCGTGTGGATCTGGTCGGTGCCGGTGTAGCGGTCTCGAATGGCCAGCTTCTCCAATTCCCCCGTGACATGGTCAGTGGCGCCGGTGTCGAGGTACCACTTAGTATCTACGCCATAGGAGTGAGCAGAGTTGGCGGAGCGAGAGTTACCCCTGCCGCCGCCGCGCCCACCGCCGCCGCGTCCGCCGCCACCACCGCCACCTGCGGAGTTGCGTACGTTGTTGTTGTAGCTTTTGTCGTAGCGTTTCTTGCAGCGCCACGCAGCGTGGCCGTCCTCCTTGCAGATTTGGCAGCGCTCGCAGTCACCGCGCTCACCGCGGTCACCACCTTGCTGCCACGGCGCACCGCCGCCCGAGTTGTCGTTGTAGTTGCCCCCGTTGTAGCCGCCGCGTCCACCACCCTGACCGCCGCGTCCGCCGCCGCAGCCACCTCGACCACCCTTGGCGGCGAGGTTGGCGGAGTGATGGGCGGTGTAGGCGGCGTGCTGGGCGGCGATCCGAGACTCAGCGGCGAGCAGGAGTGAGAAGAGCTCGCTGAGACCGATCGGTTGATCGGTGATGGCGCGCGTGGAGATGGCGGTGACAAACCCGTTGTAATCGGGCTCGTGCATGAGGCCCTCCAAGATGTGCGAGACGACGTCGTCTTCATCGAGCGGTTTCCGAGCAGCGGCGAGCTCATCTGCAAGCCCTTTCATCTTGGTGAAGTAGGCGGCGGCAGAGAGATCGCCCTTGCGTGTGTTCCCGATCGCCGAGCGAAGCTGGATCTGGCGTGCCCGCGACTGCGCAGAGAAGCTTTCCACCAGAGCTTGCCAAACTCCCGCGGCGGTGGCGTGGTTCGAGACCTGCAGCAGAACGTCTCGGGACAAGGAGGCGAGCAAAAAAGTGAGAACCTGTTGGTCTTGAGTGACCCAGATCGCGTGTTCTGGGTTAGGCAGCTCGGTGATCTCCTTCTTCCCAGCGGTTTCCTTCTCAGAGACGATGACAGCAGCGGGCTCCTTGATCGAGCCGTCAAGGTAGCCCATCATCACAGCGGCCCTTACATGCGGGAGCACCTGAGCCTTCCACACGAGGAAGTTGTCGCGGGTGAGCTTCTCCATGATGGTGTGGCCGAGGGCGGCGAGGAAGGGCATAGCCATGGCGTGAGAGGAGGAGGAGGACGACATAACCTAGACGTATGGAAGAACTAGGCTCTGTATACCATGTGAAATTAGGTGTATGAAGCGCATGCCTTGGCAGGGGCGCATGTTGCGTGTTATATAGCCACCAGGGGCGGCGCACAAGATACAGAAGGTTAGGGTTTAGGTTAGGTGGAGATTGATCTCTTAACTAACTACTAGGATCTTATCTCAACACCTAACCTATCCTAACAATATACAACACACGCAATATACAACGCAATATACAACATGTTTAACATCCTGAAAGTAAAGGTGGGCCAAACTCAACTCAACTTTGCATAAATAAATCATCCTCTATGCATGTGTGTTTGGCCAGTCTAAACTCTTAACTGGAAAGATGCCGTGCTTCAGGGCTGAGCAGAAGATGTTGTCGATGCTGTCGTGTCGTGGGAGAACGATACCAAGCACAAGGCAGCCCTTGACGTGAAGCTCGGAACACAAGAGGTCTCGCCTCTGAATCTGAACCTTGCCCAGTTCTCTTACCGGCTGACCTCACAAAATTCAGATTCAGAGTATCACGTCAGAATCATGGTAAAACATGGAAGTTATGCACACAAACATGAAAGCAGGCACATCTAACTTTATTCACCATGCTAAATAACTCTGTGTACTGATCTTCGTCCATATTGAGTAGGCGAAGAAGACGCGGTGGAACCAGCCTGCAACGACACACAAGGAGTCAGAGGAGGAGAGGGCTACTGCAGAGGCAAACCAGAGGGAGGAGATGATCAGGTTCTGGGATACGGCTGCAAGGCACAGGTCCAGAGTGACCATGCCCACCAAAAAATGCTCGGCTGCTTCGGCTGAGCAGCTAACACGCACATAGATTACGACCTGAATAATCACGGTAATTTTGTGGACTAGCTCTAGCTAGAAGATGTTCATGCTCTTGATTTATTGGTTTTCAACATTGGTCATATGCTTCGGTCATAATTGCATTATATTTGAGAGAGTGAATTCATGTTTCTACCACTATTAGACATTTTTCACACGAATTGCCCAATTGAACAGCTTTATCCGGATTACCCTGTTTTCTTTTTTTAACTCCTGCCTTCTTAATGGGAAAACAGAGCACCTGCTGTGTTCGTCAAAAACAACAACAGTAAGAAGATAAACATGGAATGATGGGAGGGTGGACATGGACTCGATTATTCAGACTAACTAAACACGACACATCTGATCTGATACAGGAACCGGGACCAATTAATGGATACAAGCTATGCACTGCGATGCAGCCATGCTAAAAAGGAACGACCGATCTCTCAGACTCCCACATCTGAAATCAAAATCAAAGGACACGGTAGCATCTGAACACTAGAAAGGAAAAAAGACAGGCCGCAAGAGAAGTCCAAACTGTGTGTGATATACCATTCTCATCGGCAATACGTTGCCGTTGTCCATTTGGGATGGGTCCTTCTGTGCTAGTGAGAGACTCTCGCCGTTGTCCCCCTGAATCACTACCTCGCCATCGGCCACACACACGCACGAACTGCTCGGCCAGGGGATAAAACAGAGCAGCAGTTCAGCACAAACAGAGGAACACACATAGGTTTCAGGCAACCAATGCTTTCTTTTTCTTTCTTTTTCCAACTGAGTACATGGTCAAGACCAACTCGACTCTAGGCTCTAGCTGTCTCTTACACCGACATAAAAATTCACCGAATGCTAGCTGCCATCTACAAAGAGAACTGACATACAAATTCGTTGAATCCTGGCAAAAGCAATGGCGGCTACAGCAAGTTGCAGCATCTTCACACTTGCTCCATCATGTGCATTTACAGCAGGATAACACATTAACAGTTTTACACAATGACAAGATAAACTACAGACGGAGACTAATAATATGTTAACCTTCTATCATCCAAACAATACACACTTATTCCCAGCTTGGGCTACGAACTAAAATTCATTTAAGGGATTAATCGACAGCTAGATCAGCGACAGTGCAGCTGCAACAGCCAGCCATGTGTGTCTACTTTGCCTGTGCACACCAAAAGAAAGACTGCCCAAGGATGAAACAAATCAATAGCAAATTAAGATGCCGACAAAGATACATCGCTGATCATCACATAATCAAAGAATTTGATGCGCCATGTTCCTGTCTTCTGTGGATGAGCACATCACCGGACCGAACCAATCAAACTTCATTATGCCGGAGCAGTTTTTTTTTCTTTTTTTTTTTTTGTTTTTTTGCGGGCAGGAGCAGATTTTATGCTGTAAAACATGAATGTTCTTTTTGTGGGTATACAAATATATATATATATATATATATATATATATATATTATGCTGATGTATTTGATGATTTTTTTGCGGATGATGTATTTCATGAATATAATGTTACAACGACGCTATACTACTTTGCATTGGCATGTTAATCTCAACTTTATCATATTTACTTGCATGAAAACAATTTCTCAATATACTGCCTGCTAGGTTTTCTCACTTAATTGATGGTGATAGTCCTTCAACTTTCTGTACTTGCTGAGTTATTTCGATGGAATCCGAGTTCGATCAACTTGTACATTAGATGGCAGTCATTTTGTTCAGCTATGGTCATCTTCTGGCTTGGAGGCCATCCAAAAATAAATAGACCGTCTCGTCTTGCAAGAACCGTCTCGCTTGTTTCATCATCGCCAACCATGGTGCTTGGACGGCTGCATGCTCATGTACATGTTGGTAAGAGATGGTTCAAGAGGATCAATACATAGTTATGTACTTCGTGCTGCTCTTTCGCACCATTTATGTCTGCGACATCAAGAGACCCATTCACAGATATATAAAAACTATCGTCCGGTCATCGACGTACATCCAACTTCGATTCATCGGTCAATCGAGCCGTATTAAAATCAATTTGTACGATCATCATCTACATCGGACATTACACATTTTTATTTCATTCAAATTGATGACAAAATCAGAAGATTAAAGTATCACCTTTCTTGGGAAGGCTACAACGACAGAGGAGATCTTCAATGAGTGGGAGATCTTCGGGGGAGCGTTGAAGCAAACTAGTGGTTGGGGCGCACCCAAGGTGCGCCTCCTGAGATGAAGTTGGGGCGGTGCCACATGGGGTGCGCCCCTTTCACCTTCCTGCTTGTACTATGACCTGTTGTTCGGCCATGAGACATTTTCCCTTTTGTTTAGTTTGAGGTCAGGATGCTCTCAACTGGGAAGAAGATTCAGGTAAAAATGCCCTTGTGATGCCCTTCTGCTTATTTTCCTCATGTATATGACTCTATCTCTACACCACAAAACGAACAAAAGAACCTTCTTCCCTCAAGAACAGGCCTTGGCCTCGAACCTCGGTAGGACCACAAACACAATTGACGTCGGGGCCAGGGCCAGGTGCACGATCGTATCCACGGCGGACGGCACGAGGTTCAGGATCGGGATGCAGCCATCGCCTGCCGGCTCCCGCTGGACGCTGTTCAGCAGCATCGTCCTACTCTGGTGGTCGCCGTCCTTGGCGTTTAGATGGTACTCATTCCTCTTCATGCTCTCGCTCGACGGCTTGCTTCCCAGCCATGACACCGCTTTTTTGAGGCCGCCGCTGCGCCTCTGGTGGCCGCTTCTTTTTTTGAAGCTCAAGTTGAGGACTTGAGGTCGTTCTAGAGGGTCACGTTCTAGAGGGTCACGTTCTAGAGGTCGTTCTTATTGATTGGTCTATGCTGCACACTGAGATCGTTTTGAATGAATACCTAGAAGTTAGGCCTGAGAACAAGACCAAAAAATTCTCTCTTATTTACTACAGATCAGAAATGCATAATGTAGTTTCCCTCTATTGAATTTTCCTCCCTTCAATGGTGTTACTCTTTTCAATGCACATAATTAATATCACTTTGTAACCAACCACCAGTCCACCACCAGTATACTCAAAAAACAGGTTTCAAGCTATAAAGACTGAATGGAACTCTTATTCAAAAAAGAAATGAAAAAACTATTATTCAAAAAGAACTGAAAAAAATCTTATTCAAAAAAGAACTGAAAAACTACCTTACTTGGGTATTGCATGATGTAATACTTCCAAACGAGATCCGAGCACAAAAACATTCCAAGTTTCTCTACAAGAAGAAATATAGTTCTGCTCTTCAGGTTAAGTTTCAAACCATCTCACTCAATAAATATAAATAATGAGCAGTTTAAATTTAAGATGTACTATAAATCTTGTTCTGAGGAAACTATCAGAGTCATGGCACACGAGTTCAGTTTCTTTACGGCTGAATATTTAGTTCTTCTGAAAGGCACTTCAGTGTCTAACAAACATTTAGAAAGAAATTCTCCACTGCACCGCTACTTGCACCAAAATGATTAAACCTAGTAAACTCCCTTCAGGAAATTCTTTTGGACTGTTAGCACTTCAATATTGAGTTCCCAATTTGGATTAGAAGAGACCTTTGATGTGCGTACAAACTATGCAGCCTTGGCCCTTCAACAATGTTGCTCCCATGCCACTGGACCAATGCTTGCTTGAGAAAATAAGGACGCCAACTCCGGCAACAAGTGCATCAATCTGGATTAATTTTTTCCAATGAAAAAGAGAAGAACATGAGCACATGCAAAGAGGAGCAGTAAAGAAGTGCATGTCCACTCATTGTGCTCTGCAACCTTCATGGCATGGCCGTATCGTCTCTCTGTCGTACGCCTTGGTGACCATCTTGATTGCGGCGAGGCAGTCGCCGCACATCGGAGGTTCTTGAACACGTGTATGGGCGCTCCGGTCGGCATGGCAAGCAGCCCGAACACCACGGTGAGCCTCCCAGAGTAAGCAACAAATTCAACTCATCTCACACATCATGAGCGATCAGTGGTTCTAGGCTGCTAATCAAACTGCTCTTGCCAAAGTATAGCTACAAATGTAGATTTCAAAGGTTCTCTAGGACACAACCAACATCAATATTACATCAGGACAGTAAATAAATTAAAGATATATTAACGAACTCAATGAATAAATAAGTTGCTTTATAGAAAACACTAAGGGCACTTGAATTAAAAAAAGGCTTCAATCTTACCTCAACATAATCAACCTGACCACCAGCTTCAGTCAGTGTTTGCACTATTTGATCCTTTATACGTTCACCAGCACTGTTGCTATTATTCAATGTGGCAGTTCTAACATTTACCGGTGATCTACTAATGGATAACGCCTACATAGAAAATAACAATTGCCAAAGACAGATAGTATCAAAATTGTTTGTTCCATGACATGTATCAACTATTAGTCTTGTTTCTGTTGAATACT
This sequence comes from Triticum urartu, assembly GCF_056163025.1. Classification (NCBI taxonomy): domain Eukaryota; kingdom Viridiplantae; phylum Streptophyta; class Magnoliopsida; order Poales; family Poaceae; genus Triticum; species Triticum urartu. Next base: position 594,247,305 of record NC_141878.1, on the reverse strand, counting down.
CAAACCAATAATAGAAAGGCAAACATAAATGATAAGATATTGTGATAAAACAATTCTACCTTCTGTAAATGCACCATTCAAAACTCAGAATACAAGTGGGCGAAAACAGTTTGTTAATTTGTGTAGAAGACGAAGCTTCTCCCTTTCCTCAGGGGATAGGCTGACATTATGAGATCTCATGGCAATACCATTGGCTTCTCGCACTATATCTGGTTCTACCATATCTCTATGGAAAAATCAAGGTCACGAACCTGAACAGAGCATGAGCATATTTCATTCGTGTGGGAGGAAACAAAATAAAGATTACACCATAGTTTCATAATGAAAAGGCATTGTCCATGTGTCCACATTGGTACTGAACAACATATCAAATAAATTCAATTCTAAAAGGAGAATAGAAGACTCTTTTGAAATACTAAGGGAAACTTAATTCAATAAATGTTCAGGTAACACTTGGAACCCAACTGAGTTTTTTTATTCCCATGGACATTACGCCTTAAGGGCACATATATTTGAAGCGGTGTTGGACGCGGCCCTGGATAACAAACTCCAACCTAGATAGAGCAAGACTGCAAAACAAGGAGATTCAGAGTGGATTAATGGAGCTTACCAGGCAGTCCGCACGCCGCCTTGAGCAAGCAGCAGTGGCGGCCCGCACCGGCCTGGGAGCATGGGCACTGACGGGCGCGCCGCGCGCAGGCCATTAGCCATGTCATTATCCAGTGTCGGGGGATAGAGATGGCGCCACTGGTTGCCGGTCGGTCGCACACCTGTTTGCTGCGTAACCTGCCACCGAATCACTCGATCAACACACAAGAGAGTGGTGGAGGGGACGAGTGATCGGGTGGTTGTGCGTGCGTACCGAAGAGCTCAATGATGATGGGGGCGAAGCCGTTGAGCGTGATGATGTCCTCGGATGCCATCCTTGACGCCGTCTCTCATCGGCATCGCACTCACCTTGGGGAACCCGTGGAGATGCCTTCCCCGCGTGTGGAGCTAGTCCGGCGACACCGCTGAAGAGGCCGTCGCCACCAAGACCGGTCCAGAGATTTCGGGGGCCTGAGGCGAACTAAGAATTGGGGGCCCTTAATATACAAGTCATTATAATATAAGTATATATATAAATTTATCTAAAAAATAGTGTATATATAAATTACTATCAGTAACACTTCAATGAATCTAAAATCAGTATGCGTATCAAATAATTTATATATATTACCTTAAAATTTTCTCAGAGCCACTTACATTGTTATCGCCGGTGTTGGTGTTGATATTTTCTTCTTGCTGATCAGAGTCCGAATTTCCATTAGTCTGTTGCTCTTCCACTATGGCAACCATCGCCAACGCATCATCTGGGTTTGTCGAAGTAGTGGAAGCACCAATATTAGTCGGCTTGAGAAATTTCTGGATACCCCCGTGTTGTGCGTGTGTCAATTTCTCCACTTCCTTCTTCTTTTTCCTTTTGCTGCTACCTGATGGATAATTCCTCTTACTGGAGGACTTCATAATAACACACACACAATGCTGAAAATAAAAAAAATAGTTCTATCAATTATTGAACATTGCCGGCTATGCATCGAAGGAATTATTTTGTATCAGTATTATATGAATATACCTCAATACGTGATGGAGTGATGGTCAAACTTCAGTGCGTGTGCATATACAATACAATACACAGGGGATTGCACAGCGCCTAGAGTCTGCAAAGAATTGAGAAGAGAACAATTGAGCAAATGCCAAAGGGGGCCTCGGAATTGAAATCAGCGGCGAACATATGCAGATTACGAAGGAAATTACCAGGCGGCGGCGAGGCGGGAGTGCGTGCTTGTACGGCGGCGTTGGCAGACAGCAGCTACGGCTGGGACCTGGGCGTTGCGTGACTCCGCGTGATGGAAGAGTCGAATAGAACAGGAAGGGAATCCTTCAGGCCGCTGATTGATCGCTTTTTTCTTACCTGAAAGAAAATACCGCTGATCGCTCAAAACAATGGATCGCTAGGATCGGGAGATCAGGCTGCTGGCCTGCTGCTCCCTGGCGCGCGCCTGCCTCCAGGGGGCCCGGGGCGGCCGCCCCCTGCCACCCCCACACACATGGCCGGCCCTGGTCGCCACGACCACCCGTGGACATCGAGCGCGGGAGGAACGTCCATGAGACAAAGCTACACGTGGGCGGGACGAGCCAGCCTCGCCGGCAACGAAGGGGACGCCGCGCCCGAAACCCTAGCCATGACTCACTACCGGAACAGGGCTCTAAGCCGACAGCCAAATATATGCCGACGGCTACCGTCGGCCTAGTCCGAGCTATGCCGACAGCTAGCTCTTGGCCGTCGGCATACAACGGCCGTCGGGCTATCCACGTCTACGCCGACAGCAGCCGTCGGCACACAACAGCCGTCGGCTTATCCAAGACTACGCCTACAGCTGCCGTCGGCATACATAGGCCGTCGGCTTAGATGCGGGCCTGCTGACAACGGGCATCACAACCGGCTAACGACGTCAAATCTATGCCGACGGCCGTGATGGGCGGCCGTCGGCATAGATACGGGTGACACGTCACCGATCCAGAGCGCACCGACCAGGACCTATGCCGACGGTAGCCGTCGGCATATCTGACACGTCATCGATCCGCGGCGCTGTCCATCTGCCCTTGCCGCAGCTATGCCGACGGCATAGTTTTTTTTCTTCTTTTTTTCTTTTTTTTCCATATAGTATTATTATTATTATTATTATTAAGCATATAGTATGTAATGAGCATACATATAGATTGTGTTAATAAGCATATAGTATGTGTTAATAAGCATACATATAGTTTTTTTTCTTTTTCTTCACTGTTTTCTTTATTATTATTATTTAACTAATTTACATACCATATGTGTTAATAAGCATACATACATTATTTTTCGGTTCTGTACAGAGTGGTGTGACCCCCCTCACGAACGGTGCCGCCACCAGCCGACAACTGGAATGGGGAACAGCCGCATCGGGTCTATACGAAGGGGACTTTGCTCCAAGTGTTTATATATATCGGATGACCTACCACAACCGGGTGGTGTTGTGGCATGTCCGAAGAGGCGGCACACATCTCCGGGGCGTGGTCCCCCTAACGGACGGCGCCGCCGCCGGCACCTGGAGGGGGGAAACGGACGCATCGGATCTACACGGAGGGGATGTAGCTGTCGGTTTGGCCCCAAATGTTGCTCCAAGGTGTCCCTCTGTGCTGACTTGACACAACCGGGTGGAGAGGCCCACTGGTCAAAGCACGTATGTGGAAAGTCAAAGGGCTAGATCTCGTGGTCAACTGCTCCAGGGTTAGGAGGGACGGCGCCCTGGGGGGTAGCAATGCCACTGGAGCGTCGCACCGGCCCCTCATACATGCGGGGTGGTGTGGTGGCATGTCCGAAGAGGCGGCACACGTCTCCGGGGTGTGCCCCCCTCACGGACGCGTCGGATCTACACGGAGGGGATCTTTTTGTGGGTCTGGCCCGGATGTTGCTCCAAAGTGTTCCTATGGGCTGACCTAACACAACCGGGTGGGGAGGTCCACTGGTCAAAGCCCGTCCGTGCAAACTCAAAGGGCTAGATCCCGTGGTCAAACGCTACAGGGTTAGGCGGGACGGGGGACCTGGGGGTAGCAATGCCACCGGAGCATCGCACTGGGCCCTCATACATGCGGGGTGGTGTGGTGGCATGTCCGAGGAGGTGGCACACGTCTCCGGGGTGTGCCCACCCTCACGGACGGCGCCGCCGCCGGCACCTGGAGGGCGGAAACGGACGCGTCGGGTCTACACGGAGGGGATCTTGTTGTGGGTCTGGCCCAGATGTTGCTCCAAAGTGTACCTATGGGCTGACCGAACACAACCGGGTGGGGAGGTCCGCTGGTCAAAGCCCGTCCGTGCAAAGTCAAAGGGCTAGATCCCGTGGTCAAACGCTACAGGGTCAGGCGGGACGGGGGCCCTGTGGGGGTAGCAATGCCACCGGAGCGTTGCACCGGGCCCTCATACATGCGGGTGGTGTGGTGAAATGTCCGAAGAGGCGGCACGCGTCTCCGGGGTGTGGCCCCCCTCACAGATGGCGATGACACCGTAGTAGACGTTTTGCGGTAACGATGCGGCGTGAATATTATTAAATACTCGGAGCGCGATAAAATCATGAGTTTTTTTGCACGACGTGGGCACATGTGCTATAGGAACGATGGTATTTTTTCATAATTTTTGGTGATGGAGAAGTATCCGAAAAATTCCCTCTACGCGGATTGCCCTTCGCGCGTCTACGGCTGTGGCCGGCGGCCTCCGGGGGCTAGCATGCCGCCAAATCTTGCGCCAGCGGCCTTTCACAAGTCTGGAAGTGTTGTGGCGGTTGCAAACGCCCGGCACGCGTGTCTGGGGTGTGCCCCCCCTCAAGGATGGCGCTGCCGCCGGCACTTGGAGGGGGGAAACGGACGCGTGGGGTCTACGCGGAGGGGATCTTGCTGTGGGTCTGGCCCGGATGTTGCTCCAAAGTGTTCATATGGTCTGATCTAACACAACCGGGTGGGGAGGTCCACTGGTCAAAGCCCCTCCGTGCAAAGTCAAAGGGGTAGATCCCGTGGTCAAACGTTACAGGGTTAGGCGGGACGGGGGCACTGGGGGGTAGCAATGCCACCGGAGCGTCGCACCGGGCCCTCATACATGCGGGGTGGTGTGGTGGCATGTCCGAAGAGGTGGCACGCGTCTCCGGGGCGTGGCCCCCCTCACGGACGGCGATGACACGGTAGTAGACGTTCTGCGGTAACGATGCGGCCTGAATATTATTAAATACTCGGAGCGCGATAAAATCATGAGTTTTTTTGCACGACGTCAGCACATGTGCTATAGGAGCGATGGTATTTTTTCATAATTTTTGGTGATGGAGAAGTATCCGAAAAATTCCCTCTACGCGGATTGTCCTTCGCGCGTCTACGGCTGTGGCCGGCGGCCTCCGGGGGCTAGCATGCCGCCAAATCTTGCGTAGGCGGCCTCTCATAAGTCTGGAAGTGTTGTGGCAGTTGCAAACGCCCGGCACGCGTGTCCGATGTGTGCCCCCCCCTCACGGACGGCGCCGCAGCTGGCACCTGGAGGGGGGAAACGGACGCGCCGGGTCTACACGGAGGGGATCTTGTTGTGGGTCTGGCCCGGATGTTGCTCCAAAGTGTTCCTATGGGGTGACCTAACACAACTGGGTGGGGAGGTGCGCTGGTCAAAGCCCGTCCGTGCAAAGTCAAAGGGCTAGATCCCGTGGTCAAACGCTACAGGGTCAGGCGGGACGGGGGCCCTGTGGGGGTAGCAATGCCACCGGAGTGTCGCACCGGGCCCTCATACATGCGGGGTGGTGTGGTGAAATGTCCGAAGAGGCGGCACGCGTCTCCGGGGCGTGGCCCCCCTCACAGATGGCGATGACACGGTAGTAGACGTTTTGCGGTAACGATGTGGCGTGAATATTATTAAATACTCGGAGCGCGATAAAATCATGATTTTTTTTGCACGACGTGGGCACATGTGCCATACGAACAATAGTATTTTTTCATAATTTTTGGTGATGGAGAAGTATCCGAAAAATTCCCTCTACGCGGATTGTCCTTCACGCGTCTACGGCTGTGGCCGGCGGCCTCCGGGGGCTGGCATGCCGCCAAATCTTGCACCGGCGGTCTCTCACAAGTCTGGAAGTGTTGTGGCGGTTGCAAACGCCCGGCACGCGTGTCCGGTGTGTGCCCCCCCTCACGGACGGCGCCGCCGCCGGCACCTGGAGGGGGAAAACGGACGCGCCGGGTCTACACGGAGGGGATCTTGTTGTGGGTCTGGCCCGGATGTTGCTCCAAAGTGTTCCTATGGGGTGACCTAACACAACTGGGTGGGGAGGTGCGCTGGTCAAAGCCCGTCCGTGCAAAGTCAAAGGGCTAGATTCCGTGGTCAAACGCTACAGGGTCAGGCGGGACGGGGGCCCTGTGGGGGTAGCAATGCCACCGGAGCGTCGCACCGGACCCTCATACATGCGGGGTGGTGTGGTGAAATGTCTGAAGAGGCGGCACGCGTCTCCGGGGCGTGGCCCCCCTCACAGATGGCGATGACACGGTAGTAGACGTTTTGCGGTAACGATGCGGCGTGAATATTATTAAATACTCGGAGCGCGATAAAATCATGAGTTTTTTTGCACGACGTGGGCACATGTGCTATAGGAGCGATGGTATTTTTTCATAATTTTTGGTGATGGAGAAGTATCCGAAAAATTCCCTCTACGCGGATTGTCCTTCGCGCGTCTACGGCTGTGGCCGGCGGCCTCCGGGGGCTAGCATGCCGCCAAATCTTGCGTAGGCAGCCTCTCACAAGTCTGGAAGTGTTGTGGCGGTTGCAAACGCCCGGCACGCGTGTCCGGGGTGTGCCCCCCCTCACGGACGGCGCCGCCGCCGGCACCTGGAGGGGGGAAACGGACGCGCCGGGTCTACACGGAGGGGATCTTGCTGTGGGTCTGCCCCGGATGTTGCTCCAAAGTGTTCCTATGGGCTGACCTAACACAACCGGGTGGGGAGGTCCGCTGGTCAAAGCCCGTCCGTGCAAAGTCAAAGGACTAGATCCCGTGGTCAAACGCTACAGGGTTAGGCGGGACGGGGGCCCTGCGGGGTAGCAATGCCACCGGAGCATCGCACCGGGCCCTCATACATGCGGGATGGTGTGGTGGCATGTCCGAAGAGGCGGCACGCGTCTCCAGGGCGTGGCCCCCCTCACGGACGGCGATGACACGGTAGTATCCGAAAAATTCCCTCTACGCGGATTGTCCTTCGTGCGTCTACGGCTGTGGCCGGCGGCCTCCGGGGGCCGGCATCGGGAGGGGGGAAACGGACGTGTCGGGTCTACACGGTGTGGATATGTAGCAGTGGGTTTGGCCCGGATGTTGCTCCCAGGTGTCCCTCTGTCGATGACCCCCTCCCCCTTCACTCACCTGACGAACTAAGCTACCCCCGCCCCCACCCCACCCTCATCGTCGACGACCCCCTCCCCCTTCACTCACCTGACGAACTAAGCTCCAGACGAAGCTGCTCGAATTCGGCGCCTCCCCTCCCCTCCCCTCTGTGTGGTTCCGGGAGAGGAGAGGGCTGAGCGGTTTAAAAAAAATAAAAAATCTATATGAAATAATAATACATAAAAAAGGAAAATTATAGGAAATAAAAAATTTAAAAATCTATATAAAATAAAAAATAAAAAATATATAACTATAAGAAAACATTAAAAAATTTATATACAATAAAAATAAAAATAATAATAATAAAGTATGCCTACGGCTAAGCCGTCGGCATAGGTGCCACGTGGCATCCTCACGTATGCCGACGGCTTAGCCGTCGGCATAGCTGCCTTATCCATATCCCAGGTTCGCCCCTCCACTCATTCCTCCCCAATCGACCCGGCCAGAGCCCGACCCGCGCCGCCGCCGCCGCTCCCCGCCGCCCGCCCGCCCGCCGCCGCTGCAACCGCGCCACTCCCCTTCCCTCGCCCCTCCCCCCTCCCTGCCTACATCCCCTGCCCCCCGTCGATGACACCTCGTCGGAGCACCGCCACGACCACCCCCCTCTCCGCCCCGTCACCCCACTACCACCCCCGTCCCCCGCCACCTCTCGCCGGCGCCATCCACACCCGTCCCCGACCCCGCGCCCTCCCTGTGTCCTGCCCCGACCCCATGCTAGGGGGGCGCCGGAGCTAGGCCGGAGCTCCGCCGACGCCCTGCTGTGCCCCGGCCGGCCCTGTCCACCCTTCCCTGGTGGCTGCCCCCCGGCCTCCCTGCTGCCCGCTGCACCGGCGGCCAAGGTGAGCTTTTTTTCAATTTTTTTCAATTTGTTACTGTTTTTTACATAGATGGATATATATGTAATGAATGTATATATGCATGTACAGATTGATGCTAGATAGATGGATGGATGCTAGATGAATAGATAGATGGATGAATTAGATAGTTTTTACTAAATTTGTGAATATAGATGAATTAGATGTTGGGCAAGTTTGTGATAGATGGATGGATATTGGTCAAGTAGTGTTTTGGTAATGTTGATTCATATATAAGAAGCAATTCGAGGCACTTGGTTTCTAAAATACTTAATGAAGTTCTTTTTTTCAATTTGACATGTTGTTTCATGTTCATTCATAATGTTGTGTCAATGCTTAATGTGAGGTGACGACCTAATTTTTTTCACTCGGTGTGATTAACAGGATTTGTGGTGTTCCATTTTCGTGGAGTGATCGTTGACGTTGGAGGTGTTGGTCCACGATCGTCCCTCTCCTTTGATTGACTACATCGGAGGGTGAGCAGCAATTCCATGACCTCGTCCACTTTTTTTCCATGTCACTAGATTAAATTTTCACATCAAGTCGTGTAACCTAGGTCTCCTGTCCGAAAGGGTTGCATCGATAAATATGCATTCAATTGCATATTATCACCGCAGCTCTTTCGGATTGTCCAGCGCTTTCCACGGACAGCCCGAGGATGTGTAGATTGGGTACGTTGTTCATGCTCTACCCCGTTCCAAGACAGGATTTCGGTGGCGCCTCCCTGTTGTTCTCCGGATGCACATTCTCTCGGCATTTTGCCGAGACGTGTATTTGGAGAACAGCGGGGAGGTGCTGCCGAAATTTTGTCTCGGAATGGGGTAGAGCATGGACAACGTACTCAATCTACACATTCTCGGGTGGGATTAGGACCCATCTTTACCTATTAGAGATGTAGGTGGATTAAATGTCGTTTCTCATCAACCTTGTAAAAAATAAAATATTGATGTGAGTAATTTAAATGAATCCTTAATTTTGTTATGTGGCTTCCAATAAAGCAGAGATGGCAGATAATGAGTGGATGTATAGTGGGTTTTTCCGTCGGAATCAAGTAACAACAGAGTGGGTCGAGAAAACTGATGTGTTTTTGAAAGAGATATTCCGTAGTCCAATGAGGATGGTGCCAGAATGCCCGTGTGCCAGATGTAAGAGGCGTATCCGCAGAGATAAGAGTGAGATGACTAAGCACCTTCGCACGCATGGATTTATGCCCAACTTTAATATGCCGATAAACTTTGCCCAGCGGGACCGTGGTAGAGAGGATGTGATACGACAACGCGTCGCTGGTTATGAGGACGATGGGGTTAGAGACATGCTAGATGATGTCTTTGCTGCACAGCCGACACCTCCGTCACATTCAGCGAATGAACCGGAGGAGCCGGAGGAAACCGCAAAGGCCTTCCTGGAAATCTTGGCCTCGTCAAAGAAACCTCTCTATGAGGGCGCCAAGCTGTCTGTGCTGGATGCCATCTCGCAACTGATGGCAGTCAAGGCTGAGTACGGCTGTAGCCGAGGTTGCTTCGAAGCATTTCTGGGAGTATGGGCTAACAGCCTGCCTGAGGGCCATGAACTGCCGAAAACCATGTACGGTACGAAGAAAATCATGAAGGCGCTCTCGATGGACTATGAGAAAATACATGTTTGTCCAAAGAATTGCCTTTTGTTTAGGCATGAGTATGCGGATGACAAGTACTGTAGGAAGTGCGGTTCCTCTCGGTATATTGAGGTGGTCGATAAGCATGGTCAGAAGCAGCAGCTAAAAATCCCTGTGAAGGTTCTTGGGTATCTTGATTTTATAAAAAGACTGCAGCGCCTTTTCATCACCGAGGAGTCTGCCAAAATGATGAAGTGGCACAAGGAAGGGAAAAGGTACAATCCAAAAAAAATTGTACATCCATCAGGAGGTGAAGCATGGAAGTCATTCGATATAGAGTACCCGGAGGACGCAGCCGAGGCTGGGAATGTCAGAATTGCTATAACAGGTGATGGGTTCAATCCATATGATATGTCGTCTAATCCATACAGCTGTTGGCCCGTATTTGTTATTCCGCTGAATCTCCCTCTCGGCGCCATAATGCAACGCAAGACCATGTTCCTGTCGCTTATAATTCCGGGGCCTGAATATCCGGGGAAGAATTTGAGTGTGTTTATGCAGCCGTTGGTGGATGATTTGCACCATTCTTGGTACTTCCCGAGGTTGACATACGACCGACATCTGCAGAAAAATTTCTTGATGAAAGTTTGGCTACAATATTGCATGCATGACTTTCCCGGTTATGCCTTGTTCTGCGGATGGTGTACAAGTGGAAAGATGCCTTGCCCAGTGTGCATGTAGGCCTTGATTTTCATTTGGCTGAAGAAGGGTGGCAAGTATGTTGCATTTGACCTGCATCGACAGTTCCTCCCTCCAGACCATCTTGATATGGAAGACAAGAAGAACTTCACAAAAGGCAAAGTTGTCCATGAAGTAAACGAGATTCCAACGTTTTCTGGTGCGGATGTGCTTGCTCAGCTGAAAGCTCTTAAGCCTGCCGGTGAGGGGAAAGGCAAAGGCAAAGGCAAAGCCACAGGCGAAGACGAGGGTGAGGGCAAAGGAAAAAGTAAAGGGAATTTTTTTGAAGGATATGGTGAGACGCACAACTGGACTCACATTACCCCCTTCACGCAGCTTCCCTATTTTAAGGACCTCAAACTTCCATACAACATAGACGTGATGCACACCGAAAAGAATGTCGCAGAGTCCCTTTTTCACACGATCCTCAACATTCCTGATAAGACAAAGGATAATGTTAATGCTAGAGTTGATCAACAGAATATTTGCGATAGACCACGTCTACACATGCAGCCTCCCACAGGCAGTCGAAAATCTTGGTTCAAGCCAGATGCTGACTTCGTACTTAAAAAGGATCATAAGATGGAGACATTCAAGTGGCTGAAACACGTCGTGAAGTTCACTGATGGTTATGCGTCGAATATAAGTAAGGGGGTCAATCTTTCAACGGGTAGAGTGACCGGGCTCAAGAGTCATTACTATCATGTATGGATTGAGCGGATTATGCCGGTGATGGTTCGGGGCTATGTTCCCGAGCGTGTCTGGCGTGTGCTTGCGGAGTTAAGCCATTTCTTCCGCACGCTTTGTGCTAAAGAAGTATGTCCTGAGAAGATAAAAGAAATGCATAAGAAGGCGCCGGAGTTGATATGCAAGCTAGAGAAGATCTTCCCGCCAGGCTTCTTTACTCCGATGACACATCTCCTTTTGCACCTCCCGAACGAGGTATTGTTGGGGGCCCCTATGCAGAATCGTTGGCAGTACGGCCCTGAGAGATAGAACAAGCATATGAGACAGAAATGTGGAAACAAAGCTAAGATTGAAGCTTCCATAGCTGAGGCAGTTATCCTAGAGGAGGTGGCAGACCTCAGGACAGCCTACTATCCGGACCATGTTCCCACGTTGCACAATAAGGTGTCTCGATACAATACAGAAGAACCCAAGTATAAACCTAAGTTGCCTCTATTCATCGGGCAAGGTAGTAGGGCTGGATGCTCGAAATCTTATCTCATGCCACGAGATGAGTGGGAGGATGTCATGTTCTATATCTTGCACAACATCAAGGAAGTTGAGGATGAGTGGATGAGGTCATACCTTTGCACCATTCTTTTAGTCAATTCGTTATGTTCACTTTGCCTAGTTCTTATACCGCTTTTCTTATTGTAGTCGATTCGTTGAAGAAGAATGGACGGGAATGCTGCCTCCTTCTGAAGCGGAGGCACTTGCTCTTCTCCGAAAGGGTGCTGATGGAAGGAAAAATTTCGTTGTGTGGTTCATCAAGAAAGTAATTTTTCACACTTTCAATTAAACTCATGCACCCTATAATTTCAATTAAACTCATGCACCCTATAATTTCAATTAAACTCATGCACCCTATAATTTCAATTAAACTTGTAGGGAAATGATCCGACCGAATCAATGGATGAAGAATTGAGATGGGTTTCCATGGGTTTTGATCCTGTCATCATGACATGCGAAAAGTATGATGTGAATGGGTATCGCTTCCATACAGAGGAGCACCAGAACAGTTGGCTTGATCCCAAAACCATAAATACCGGAGTCTTCACTGAAGGAGATAATGAAGTAGATTACTACGGAAGGGTAGGAAAAATATACGAGCTTACATTCAAACGTGGCCGTGAACAGCTAAGTCTTACTGTGTTCAAATGCCGATGGTTCGACCCCAAAAAGGGTCTGAGACATACGCCTTCTGTTGGTTTAGTTGAAGTTAAACCATCAACCGTCTATGCCGGAGCTGATCTCTTTATCGCCGCTACCCAGGCCACACAAGTATATTATCTGCCTTACCCATGCCAGAAAGAGTACCTAAAGGGTTGGGAAGTTGTGTTCAAGGTGTCGCCGCATGGTAAGCTACCGGACCCGAACGATGATGATTACTACAACATAAACCCCATGACATACGAGGGAGTGTTCTATCAAGAGGAACATGATGACGTGGTCCGAAACAACGAGGATGATGACTTGGGTTATGTTGACCTGGACCCAAACGACGACGACGCACAGATTGATGGTGAGGCAGTTGTGAATCAAAGAGACATAATTATGCTTGAAAAGTTAAATGAAGACGCTGACGATGAGGAAGAGCCTCCACCTCCGTCAGACAACGAAGAAGATATGTGTGATAGTGATGATGAGACCGGTCCACAAATAGATTACAATAGTGATGATTCATATGGGTTCTAGAAAATGTAAGTTCTTTTAATGATCATTATAATAGTATGCTTAATGTGCTCTTCTGGTATTAATGTTTTTCCTGTATGCTTGTTTAATTGATATCCTTACTAATTGTTTATTCTCTTCTCAATGCAGGTTTAATAATCATGGGCAAGTCCAGCGGCGCTAGTTTCCTCAGTAAATTTAAAGGACTTACTCGGAGTGGACGAGCCCACAAGGTTCCCTCCCGACTACGCGAGGATGACACCTCACAGGGAGGTGGAGGGGTCGGGGGAGGAGACCCTAGAGGAGGAGGCGGTGGGGGGAGAGCCCCTAGAGGAGGAGGAGATGGGGGGAGAGCCCCTAGAGGAGGAGGAGGTGGGGGGAGAGGCAACCGGGGCAAAAAACTCCGGGCCGTGTCTGAAATAGGAGGGTCTTCTTCGATGCCCTCCTATACAGAGGCACCTTCTGAGTCTGAGGAGGAGGAGTATGTTCCTGATGGCGAGGAGGAGGAGGCCGAGGAGGAGGGTGAGGAGGAGGAGGCCGAGGAGGAGGGTGAGGAGGAGGCCGAGGAGGGTGGAGGGGAGGTTGATCCCGCGTTGTGGGGTGACTTGCCACCGGGTTCTTCGCAGGGGTGGCTGCGTGGTAATGCCGGACTACCTACACCACCTTCTATCGAGGAGCACAAGTGGCTCATTGAACCTGTGGGGACAGAGTAAGTGCCTCTCAATCATATTTTCAACACATGACAACATTTTCTTATTGTACACATGGCAATCATTTGATTCTTTTGCAGAAACTGGATCCTTCACGGAAAGGGCCGTAAACCGAACGGCCTTATCACTGTCCTGTTGAAGGAGTTTTGGCCTGGCCTATTCTGCCCGCGGCCAGACAGGGACCCGCAGCAACGGGTTTTGGCCACGAGCTGGGCCCACTACGAGGCTTGCAGCAACGCGGAGTACGGGACGACCGCTAAGGCCGTGATCACCAAATTTTGGGTAAGTTCTCTTCTGAATCATTTGTCTTCAGTTTCGTTCATAGTTTATCATTGAATCACTCAACTCATGCCTTGTTTGCTTCTGGTTTTTGCATGATTGCAGCAACTCTATAGAGTTCTTGACGAGCACAAGGCCAGAGCCGACGTGGTCTTGCTTGCGGCTGCGAAGAAGAAAGCTCGTCAGTTGCAGTACGAGGTGCGCTGGGTTGCCGTCTCGCAGTACTACCACTACTACCTGCACCAAAAGATGCCCAAAACTCAAGCGCAGAAGCTACGACTTACCTTGAGCAAGGAGCAGTTCATGATGGTAACTATTACTAACTTTTCATTGTTTCAAGCAGTCAACTATATGTTTCGTGCTCACATGTCATGCTTCCAAAATTTGCATAGGTTGTTCCTCGTTGGTGCTATGGAAGGCATGACGGATGGGCGAGTTTGGTGGATAGGTGGCTCGGCGCCGATGCAGAGTTTGCTGCCAAGAGCATCAAGGCCCGGGCTAACCGTGGAGACGACGGGACACACGGCCAAGGAAACAGGAACCACTGGGGCTTCAAGGCCATGAAGGTATATCTATGTGCATGATGCATTTTTGTTCTTCTTTACATCATGTTCTTATGTATGGCTGACTTCTATTTGACGTTGTAGGAGGACAAGTTGAAGAGGCCGCTCTCAGACATGGAGTCGTGGAAGCTGGCCTGCAAGCGGAGTCATCGCAAGGAGGGCGAGAGCCAGTACTACGGCAAGACCGAGGAGCACCTGGGGTCTTACATTCATCACTATCAGGAGTTGCATCCGGATGTTCCTGTTGCTGAGGTCGCCCAGTCTCAGATCGACGACACGGCGGTGGTGGCCATCCAGGGGAAGAAGAATGGCCGGTATCCGTGTTTCGATGGCTTGATCACTCCTTCGATCTCGTACACACGGCTTCGGGCTAGCAACCCGAGCCAGTTAGAGAGTACGTGGCGTTCACAGACTCCCTTAGCCCGCCAGCATGCTGTAAGTACTTCCTCTTTATCTTTTTCTATCTTGCATTCTCAGTTTATTTTCAGCATTGCTCACTTAGAAACAACCTAAATTATGTAGGCATATAATGAGTTTGTCGAGCATAGGAATCTCGAGGTGCGGGAGTACTTGAAACGAGTGAAGACAAACGATGATTACAACCGTCAGATGATGACGGTTAGTTTTGCCCTCTTAAAACCAACCTAAATTTTTGCACTTTCATTCCTTCTGATCTTCTAGTTTGCTTGTTTAACTAACATTCAGGCTATGTTGGCGTCTTGGACTAACCGCACGGATCCACCACAAATGGGACCCCCACCACCACCTGCGGGAGAACCCCCACACGTGCCCACGTTCGATGAATGGGTGGCACTAGGCAGTGATGGTTCGGTTAGTACATTTGCCTAACTACTAGCAAACTAGTTCTCGTTCATGAAACACTATCATATCATATTTACCGTTAGAATCTTTTCTGAAACATGTAGGGGACCGGTGGCTCGACTCCTGCTCCGTCGACCCCAGTCACTCCGATCTGGCAGAGTGGTGGTGGTCGCGATGACAGTTTTGGCGGAGGTGGTGGTGGTGGTTTTGGCGGAGGTGGTGCTTTTGACGAAGGTGGTGGTGGTTATGGCGGAGGTGGTGCTTTTGGCGGGGGTGCTCTTGCTTCATGATTCCGTGCATGTGGCCATCGTGCCATGCCTTTCATATTCCTACTTTTATCATGTTTCATGTCTTGCACTACTTTTATGTTCATGAACTTCCATCGGTGATGATCTTTAGATGATGTGATGAACTTGAGTATGTTTAGATGATGATGGTGAACTTGAGTATGTTTAGATGAACTTGAGTATGTTCACATGATGAATTGTCATATTTCTGCATAATTTCATATTGTTCTGTTTTGAAATGCTGTCAAATGAATTGGAAAAGAGAAAACAGGGAAAATAAAAAAAACAAAAAAAACTATGCCTACGGCAAAGCCGTCGGCATATATACGCCCAGGAGTTACCAGGGCTTGCCACGTGACAAACTATGCCGACGGCTTTGCCGTAGGCATAGCCCTGCTGCCAGGAGAAACCAGGAGCTGCCACGTGGCAGACATATGCCTACGGCAAAGCCGTCGGCATAGAGTTCCATCTATGCCGACGGCTTTGCCGTAGGCATAGCCCTGCCGCCAGGAGAAGCCGGGGGACGACACGTGCCGTCGGCATACCTGCGCCACGTGTCGTCTCCTGAATCGCACCACGTGTCGTCTCCTGAATCGCGCTGTTGACGGCGCCGTCCGTTGCCGTCAGACGGAAAACAACGCCGACAGCTAAACTATGCCGACGGCTATCCCACGGCCGTCAGCATATGCACCTATGCCGACGGCTATACTACACCGACGGTCTGACACATCTACGCTGACGTGATCTACGCCACGGGGCTATGCCGACGGCGGCCGTAGGATAGATCTATGCCGACGGCAAAGGACCTATGCCGACGGCCCTGGGAGAGATTCGGCCGGCGTGAGTGGCGGCGGCGGCAGCGAGGAGTCGCGGGGGGAGAGATGGCTCACGAGAGAGGAGAGAGAGGAGGCTTGCGTTTGGGGACGAGCTGGCCAATCTCTTTCTCCTTTTCTTCTCAACGAAGCGATCTTTTTTGTCTCGCAGCTGGTCCGGCGTGGACATCACAGGAAGCGCCCTTGTAGCGACTGTTATTGTGTTCAATATATTTATGGGGGTGGAGGAAATGAACGTGATATAATGGGGCGAGATAGATGTGAGAGTGAGATGTAGGTGTAGATATATTTGTTTGCAACAGAGTTACCCCAGTACACAAAACAGGCGCGTCCCCAGCCCCCGCGCCGCTCCTTCCCCGGGGGCGACACGGGCGGCGACCTCCGCCCCTCCGCAGCCTCACCCCTCCAGACTTCTCTCCCTCGCCGTCGCCGATGGCCTCCGGCAGGCAAAGCCTGTGCGGAGCCAGCGGTGGCGGGGCGCTCTCTGGTTGCAGGTTGCTCAGGAGAAGGGGATCTCGCGCGCAGGTTGCGGCCGTCGGGCGCTCGGCTCCGGGGCGGCGTCCTCGCGGGTGGCGGAGGTGGTCTTCGTCGCGCGGAGCGGCGGCTGGTCGCGGCGGTGGGCGTGCCGTCGCAGGCACGCGGTCGCGGTCGTTGGTGTTCGTGCGGTCCCGATATGGGACCTCGCGGGCCGTGGCTGGCGCGAACGGTGGTGCGGATGGGGGCGGCGGCCTCGATCCGAGCTCCAGCGCGGCCTGGGCGTGGACGGCGTGCTCACGGCGATTCCAGATGCGCGCATGGGGTGCCGATCGGTGGGCGATGCGGCGGCGGCTGGCGCGCTTTGGGCGCGGCAACTGACTGGGCGTGGCGTGCCTGACGTCTCCGGGGTATGAGGTGTAATGCGGGTGGAGGGCCTGCTCATGCTTAGTTGCTTCACTCGAGCGGCTCGATCTGGATCTAGCGCGCAGTGCTTGGTTGTTGTTCCTGCGATGCAGCGGTGGTTGCTGCAGTGGTGGTGGTCGTGGCGGTGCTGCGGTGGTGTGGTTGGCGGCTTCGGCCAGGGGGTGCGTGTATGGGCGTGGTGGATCCTGGGATCCTGCGGCCAGAGTGAGGTCGACCTCGGCTGGGATGGTGGTTGGTGGGCGGCGGTCAGTGGCGGCAGGTGGTCGACGCAACTCCGGGAGAAAACCTTGTTCCTATCTTCATCGGAGCCGGCGACGGCGGCGCCCGCGGGTGTCGTAACCTTTCTTGGAAGCATCGTCTTGGAGGTGTGCTCCTTCTCTCCACGATTTTGGCTCCGGAGGGAAACCTTGGATCAGCTGGATCGAGCGATGGAGGTGTCTTCGCGTCTTTCTCCTCCTTGGGGGCATCGCCTCGGAGCCGGCTACGACTAGGAGACCGGTGGATGGCGGCATCTTCGCCGCGTGGTTTGCTTAGGCGGGGCACTGGTTTCTGTTTTTGCAACGATGATGGCGTCGAGAGGAGCTCGGGTCACGGCGTGGACTTCGGTAGTCGGTTCTTCCCGGCGTGTCCGAGTTGCACTTCTGTTGGTTGCTTGGTTGTTTTGAAGTCGGAGCTGCGGTGGAGCGTGTCCAGGTGGTGACGATGACAGGCACTCGGTGCTCGTCGTCGAAGTCGGAGCTGTCGGTTGCTTGCGCGTGTGGCCATCCGTTGGCATGTGCCGTCGTGGCTTCTGCGGCTGTTTGCGGGCTGGCTTCGGTGATGGAGCTCTATGGTGAAGTCGGAGTCGCCCGTCCGAGGCACACACATAGTCTGCCAAGGTAATTAGCATGTAGTTTAACACTTGTGTCAGCTTTCTTACTCATGAATATATTTTTATGCTGGCATTGTGAACATGTTTATAGTGTCATGTATTTGTCTATCTTGTTGTAGACTATTTATATTATTGCCACATTGATATCAACCATGTATCATCGTGCAGGTATTTTGTTGTTCTTGACGATATATGGGACGTGGATACATGGGATATTATTAAGCTTGCATTTCCCTTGACTAGTTCTGCCAGTATTATAATCACCACTACCCGTAAAAATGATGTTGCTGAATCATGCCATTCAAAACCATTCAATGGACATATTTATTCAATAAGGGCTCTTAATATGGTGCACTCTAGGCAGTTATTTTACACGAGGCTATTCAACTCCGAAGAAAATTGCCCCTCGTACCTTAAAAAGGTTTCTGAGAATATTTTGGAAAAATGTGCTGGGCTGCCTTTGGCAATCATTGCTATATCTGGTTTGTTGGGTAATACTGAAAGGATAGATGGTCAATGGAAACAAGTTGAAGATTCGATTGGTCGAGCACTTGAAAGAAATCCCAGAGTTGAAGGAATGATGAAGATATTATCACTTAGTTACTTTGATCTGCCTGCTCATCTGAAATCTTGTCTTCTATGTTTGAGTATATTCCCTGAAGATTATATTGTTCATAAGAAAGTTTTGATAAATAGATGGATTGCTGAAAGAATAATTCATACAGAAGCCGGATTTAGTAAAACATATCAGTTTGGAGAAAGGTGTTTTAATGAGCTCATCAATAGGAGTTTGATCCAACCTGGGGATACAAACATATATGGTATGGTAAAAAGTTGTCGACTTCATGACACAATTCTTGATTTCATCATATCCAAATCCATCGAAGAAAACTTTGTTACTTTGGTAGGTGTTCCTAGTTTAACTGTTGGGACACAAAGCAAAGTTCGTCGGCTCTCCCTGCAAGCCGGCAAGCAAAAAGAACTGATAGTACCAAGAGGCTTGGTGTTGTCTCATGTCCGATCACTTGATGTGTTTGGGGAGTCTGTGAAAATTCCTTCTATGGATAAGTTCAGGCATTTGCGTTTTCTGGACTTTGAAAATTGTGGCCAACTGGAGAACCTTCATCTTGAAAATATAGATAAATTGTTTCAGTTGAGGTACCTGAGTCTCCGAGGGGCAAAGAAAGTAAGCAAGCTTCCAGAACAAATCGGACGCCTATGGTGCTTAGAGATACTAGACTTAGGATGCACCTCTGTTTTTGAGTTACCAGCATCTTTTATCAATCTCAAGAGACTGGTGCACCTATTAGTAACCAAGAATGTTACACTTCCTTGTGGAATTTCTAAGCTACAAGAACTGGAGAAATTGAGGCTTGTTAGTGTCTATAGCCAGTCATTTAACTTCCTGCAAGAATTTGAGCAGCAACAGAGTCTGAAGGTATTGGTTCTTGATTTTGAGGATTATAATAATGCTGACCAAGTGAATGCTGAAAATGAGTCCAAGAAAACTATTATTGTTGCTTCCCTTAAAAACCTAGGGAACCTTCTCTGTCTAACTGTTTGGGATGGCCCTGAATTTGTAAGGGAGTCTTTGTGCCCTATGCCACTTAGCCTCCAGAAGCTGAAAGTCCGTGGTTCTATTATTCCCCATGTTCCAAATTGGGTCGTCTCCCTTGTCAACCTCCAGGAATTACGCCTTGATCTGGTGGGAGCTGAGCAGGAGGACTTCTATATCCTTGGAGGCTTACCTGTTCTGCGTTGTCTGATTCTGAGAATTGATGGAAGGGAAATTAGAAATACCTCATTAACAGAAGAGCCTGAAGTTACAAGGGTCATAGTCTGTGGTGAAGTTGGATTCCCATGCTTGAGGATATTTAGTTATGATAGTCCGTATGCTGTGATGAATTTGACGTTTGCGGCTGGAGCCATGCCCAAGGTAGATGACCTCTCGATAGAATTTAACGCAGTAAAAACTGAGTCTCTGGATACTAGCGGTGATTTCGATCTTGGAATAGAAAATCTCCCCAGCCTCGTTAAAATCAGATGTCAAGTATGGGGATACAGGGACGATAGCAGCAGAGTTGAGGCTGCAAAGGCTGCCATTCGGGAAGCAGCCAACGCACATCCCAACCGCCCTTGTCTATCATTCGGCTTATAATGCATTACCAGAATCAAGGTACTAACTTTTTCTCCCATGAAAGAGCATGTACAATTCACAAGATGTATGTATGTCTCTCATTGCCTCACATGATCGTTTGTCTGTCTTTTTCAGCTCAGGGAACAATTCCAGTTAGGCTGCAACGCGAAAGGCTCGTCATTCTCTGCGGGGGATAATGTGAGAAACATATGCCCTTGTGTTTCGTGATAATGTGAGAAAGATGGCAGGCAAGTAACTGTGCTGTACAACTGTACAAGTGTACACACATTTGGTTGTTCCGGAATTAATTGCATGCGTTTCCTGAAAGTAAACATGGCCCAAACTCAACTCAACTCAACTTTGCATAAATAAATCCACCTCTATGCATGTGTGTTTGGCCAGTCTAAACTCTTAACTGGAAACATGCCGTGCTTTAGGGCCGAGCAGAAGATGTCGTCGATGTTGTCGTGTCGTGGGAGAACGACACCAAGCACAAGGCGGCCCTTGACGTGAAGTTCAGAACACAAGAGGTCTCAACTCTGAATCTGGACCTTGCTAAGTTGCCTTCTTGGCCGACCTCACAAAATTCAGATTCAAAGTAGTATTGCGTCAGGATGTGCTCATGCTCACCTCTTTGTGTGAACGAATCATGGTAAAACATGGAACTTGTACACACAAACATGAAAATCAGCATATATCATTTGGCACCATGCTCATTAACTTTGTGTACCGATCTTCTTCATCCAGATTGCATGAGAAACTGGAGTAAAAGGCGGAGTAGGCGAAGAAGATGCGGAACCGGGTCGCGACGACCAACAACAAGTATGCAGAGTAGGAGAGGGCTGTCATTGAGACGACCGCGGCCCGGCACAGGTCCAAAGGGACCACGCCCAACGTAAAAATGCTCGGCTGCTTCGGCTGACCAGCCAACATGCACATAGATTACGACCTGAATAATCACCGTGAATTTGTGGACTAACTCATGCTCTTGCTTTACTGGCTTTCAACATTGGTCATATGCTTCGATCATAAATGTATTATATTTGGGAGAGTAGCTTTCAACATTGGTCATAAGCTTCGATCATAATTGTATTATATTTGGGGGAGTGAATTGCTGTTTCTACCACTATTTAGACATATTTAAACTGTTGATGGTAAACAAGCGGGCGGAGAGCCAGAAGAGCAAAGCCCATGGCAGGTGGCCCAAACTCAATTGAGCTGAATTTAACTGAACTTTGCATAAATGAATCCTTCTCTAGGCATGGGTGTTTGGCGAGTCCTATTAACTGAAAAATCTGACGCTTCAGGGCCGAGCAGAAGATGTCGTCGATGCTGTCATGTGGTGGGAGATCACCAAGCAGAACTCGGACCTTGACGAGAAGTTCTCAACACAAGAGGCCTCGTCTCTGAATCTCGACATTGCCTAGTTGCCTTCCTGGCCGATCCTTTAGTTGCAAAGTTCAGATTCAGAGTATCACGTCGGGATCATGTGTGACAGAATCATGGTAAAAAATTGGAAGCTGTACACACAAAATGAAAACAAGCACATGTAACTTGTCACCATACTAAATAACTTTGTGTACTGATCTTCTTCGTCCAGATTGCAGGAGAAAATGGCAGAGTAGACGAAGTCGACGCGGCGGAACCAGGCTGCGACGACACACAACAAGGAGTCAGAGGATGAGAGGGCTGCTGCAGAGGCAAGCCCGCGGGAGGAGATGATCAGGTTCCGGGAGACGGCTGCGAGGCACAGGTCCAAAGGGACCATGCCCATGGAAAAAAATGCTCGGCTGCTTCGGCTGAGCAGCCAACACGCACATAGATTATGACCTGAATAATCACGGTGATTTTCTGGACTAGCTCTAGCTAGAAGATGTTCAGCTATTTAGACTCACTATTACGTCTGTCAGCGAAGGCGGAGATGCAGAGGAAACTGTCGAAGGCTAGCTGGCCGGAGGAGATGATCAGGTTCCTGGAGACGGCTGCGAGGCACGGGCCCAACGAAAAAAAATGCTCGGCTGATTCGGCTGAGCAGCCAGCACGCACATAGATTATGACCTGAATAATCACGGTGATTTTTGTAGACTAGCTCTAGCTGGAAGATGTACATGTTCTTTGCTTTATTGGTTTTCAACATTGGTCATAAGCTTCGATCGTAAATGCATTATATTTGGGAGAGTGAATTCCTGTTTGTACCACTGTTTAGACATTTTTCACGCGAAAGCCTAATTGGACAGTTTTCATCCGGATTACCCTGTTTTTTTTATATAACAATAGTAAGATAAACATGGAATAATTGGAGGGTGGACATGTACTCGATTGTTCAGACAAACCAAACACGACACATCTGACCTGACACAGGAACCTAAAAAGGAACGATCGATCTCTCGGACTCCCACGTCGGAAATCAAAATCAAAGGGCACGGTAGCATCTGAAACACTAGAAAAGAAACCTATCTAACGCCATTGTACCAGTGGGAAACAAGAAAGGAAAAAAGGCAGGCCGCAAGACAAGTCCAAACCGTGTGTTATATATCATTCTCATCGACAATACTTCGTGCGATCTGGGTGTTTGACCAATCTTCTTGTCCAGGGCCTTAACTGAACTTAACTGGAAACATGTCGTGCTGGTAGGGCCGAGCGGAAGATGTCGTCCATGCTGTCATTCCATGGGAGAACACCAAGCAGAAGGCGGCTCTTGACGTGAAGCTCTGAACGCCAGAGGTGTCGACTTTGAATCTGGACCTTGTCTAGTTGCCTTCCTGGCCGACCATTCAGTTGCAAAATTCAGATTGAGAGTATCACGTCAGGATGTGCCCATGCTCACCTCTTGCGTGACAAATTCAAGGTAATAAAACATGGAAGCTGTGCACACAGACATGAAAACAAGCATATATAACCTGTGACCATACTAATTAACTTTATGTACTCTTCTTCGTCAGAACTGCACCAGAAACTTGAGAAAAAAGGGACCAGAGTAGACGAAGAAGACGCGGCGGAAACAGGTCGTGACGGAGGCAGAGGAAGGGGAAGCTGCTGCCGTGGAGATGATCAGGTCCAGACTCCAAAGGGACCACGCCCACCGCCATGGGAAAAATGCCCTGCTGCTTCGGCTGAGCAACCAACGCATGCATAGATTACGACCTCGATGTTGTCAACTAGTAGCTCGCAGAAGATGTGATCTTCAGTGTCCGAAAGAGAAACCAGATGTGCACTTGCTTTACTATTCGTTTTGAACATCGATCATAAGCTCCGATCATGGATGCATTATATCCAGGAGAGAGAATTCTATTTTTTAAACTCTGCTTATACATTTTTAGAGTAATTACCCCTGTTTTCATCGGGATTAACAGTTTTGTTTGCGAATTCTTCCTTCTTAATATGAAAACAGAGCATCTGCTGTGCTCGCCAAAACCAAGAACGGAAAAGAACAAACATGTGATGCTAGGAGGGTGGGCATGGACTCCATTATTCAGACTAACCAAACACGACACATCTGACCTGGCACACGAACTGCCACGAACTAATGGATACAAGCTGTGCTCTGCGGTGCAGCCATGCTAAGATGGTTTATCGATCTCTCATACTCCCACACATCTGAAATCAAATCAGAAAGACACGGTAGCATGCATACGGTCAACGATCGGCTCAATGTACACCGCAAGCCAAGTTGCTTCAGGTCAGGTGCGCCGATCGATGAAACACAACTTACAAAGAAACCATAGCTAACGTCACTGTACAACTGTGTCAGGCTAAACCCTATTGACACTGACACTGAGGAGGCGATCTAGGTCTCGCGCGCGGCCGCCTCCGGCCGGCACTTCGACAGCGGCAGCGCAGCGACTGATCTCTCCGACCCCTCCGCACAGCGCCGCCCCTCCCCGCCCCCCCCCCCCCCCCCCCCCCCCCCGCTTCGCCGCCGCCGGAGGGGACACCGGCGAAGCCCGCATGGTCCCTAGGGAAGATGGCGGCGAGGCGTCCTCGTCGTTCTCGCCCAGATCTCACGGCGGCCGGTGGCGATCTCGCGGCGGGCGGTGGCGCGCGGCGGTGTTCCGCCGGTGGCTGGCGCCTGCTGCCCGTGGGGCGGCGTCCCTCATGGCGGCGGGGCTGTCCCTGAACGGCGCTTGGTGGTGGCCATGTGGCGGTGCGCGGATGGGTCGGATCTGGGCTTCCTGTCTGCGTCCTCGTCGTGGCAGCGATTGCTGTTGCCCTCGGCCATGAGGCGTGGTCCGGGATGGGCCGAGCGCCGGTGGTGCTGGCCAGGACGCACGCTGGCAGCGCCCTACTTCATCTCGCGTTGTCTCGCTGGCCAATGGTGGTGGTCATCTTCGTCGTCAGAGATGGCTGGCCAGAGGCTTGGTGATCGGATCTCGAGATCCATCATCTCGTCCCGGCTGCGAGTTGGGGAGACATGGTTGCCAGTGAAAACCGAGCCGTTGGCAGGCGATGGCGGCGTTCTACGCCGTTACTTTGATGGAGGCATCGTCGTGTAACTACTGTCGACCCACTCGTGCTGCTCCGGGGGAAACCCTAAGATCTGGTGTTCCAGATCGGACGATGGCGGCACTGCGGTGTCGTATCTCTCCTGGGAGCATCGTTTGTGGAGCAGCGTTGGAAGTTAGAGGCAGGAGGTGGAGCGGCTTCATCTTGCACGGAACTTCGGTGGAGATGTTAAGTCATGCCTGACCGACAGGTGCTACGCTTTGTCATGCCTGGTCGGCAGGTGCTACGCACAACGGATCTTTCAAAGACTTCAAGCTGTGTCGGCTGGTGATACTTGGCAGCATGGTGCTGAGGTGTATCAGTGGCGACCGCGACGTGCACAGCTGTTTGCGCGCAGGGAGGAGGTGCCGTTGGGCGCCGTGGTGGCGTCGACGATAGCTAGACCGAGCAAGGTTGATGCATCAGTACAGTTCTAAAGATGGAGCGGTGGCAATTGGCGGCGGCGGCCTCTGAGAGCACGCCGGACCAGCGAGACCCATGCCCAGCAGGCGTCCTAGATGGGTCCTCAGGTCTTAGATGTTAGGTTTGGCTGCGATGTCTGTTTGGTATTAGGCCCAGGCTATCTGCGCCCCTTCATCAACTCTATAGGTGTAGCGACAGTTTGTTGCTTAGACGGCGGCTTTAGTCTTACTGTCGTATTACTTTGTAAGGTCTTGTGAGAATAATTAATAAAGTGGCCATATGCATCGCCCAGATGCAGAGGCCGGGGGTCATCCTCCTTTTCTAAATAAAAAATAAAAAGTCATCCTCCTTTTCTAAATAAAAAATAAAAAATGGTTGTCTGTCTTACACAGTGAACCGACATATACAAGTTCACTTAATGCTATTCTATCCGTTCTAAAATAGATGATTTAACTTTGTATTAAAGTCAGTACAAAGTTGAATCATCTATTTTGAAACAGAAGAAGTGGATGCTATCTATACAGTGAACTCACATACAAATCCATGAATCCCTGGCAAAAGCAATGACGCCTACAGCAAGCTGCGGCCTGTTCACACTTGCTCCATCGTGTGAAATTACACCAGGTCGACACGGCATTATTTAACCATGCATCAACACATGAACATGGTAACACATTAACAGTTTTACATACAAATCTTATGTTTCATGCTCGCACCAAGTATATTGGCATCGACTATGACATTGTGAGAGAAACGCCATTGGTAAGAACCTTCTAGACATTGGGTTCATCCCTTCTAAGTCATGTTGCAGATGGCTTCACGAAAGCCTTACTACAAGAATCTAAACATGAGTTCAAGCGAAATCTCAACTTATCCAAGTTATGACCAAGATATTATAACATGCTAGAAAATTATGTACTTCTTGATGCATACAATGGTTACGATTAAGAGATGAAACCAAATTGTATTCCAATAAGACCAAAGGCTTGTTGATCAGAATTGTAAACAACTCAAACCGTGCAAGCTAGGAGAGACTAGTGATCCCTATTAATAAACAACCACAAAACTTCTATGGAGGTTGGAACACTTAACCATTCACCAAAGTTTACAAAGCCACCTACAACTTGGACACTGATAACTCGTGTCTTGTTGTACCATCACTCACTGTGAGAGTGTACCCATTCAGTACCTACCCATTGAGCGACCAATGCTATAGTAATACATGTTTTCCCAAGGCATGTCACCTCAGCATTGAAACTTTGCCATGCTTGCAGAAGAAGTTGCGCATCAAAGATCTGTCCACACCCGGAGGCACGTTTTGCATGACGAAAAGAAGGGCTCCTTGGACCATTCTGGTCACCTATCCTTTCGGATAGAGTTACCTCAAAGATTGATGATATGCCTTTCGTGCCTGCAGCCTTGCTTTAATTATCTTGAAAAAAAGAGATAGGTTAGGGACTATGACCGTTATGATACCAAACACACATGGCGCGCGTGCACAGACACCTGCATGCATATGATGCCAAACACACATGGCGCGCACACACGTGCATGACATATATAAGTGCTCATAAGTAATAATCATCATTTGTGAAGTAAAGGTATGATCTTCTAGTTCCTATTGAAATAGTATAATATATCTTTCAAAAAAAGAACTCAACAAGTATAGTACAAAACATGAACAACTACAACAAATCTATTACAAGGTGTGACATTAACATCACCAACTAAGCCGGCTTCTTCTGCAGCAAGGCCTTCAATAGGGGATAAAACCCTCGCACCAATGTGCCACATATAGGACTACCTTATGATGGCAACGCACATCAACCTTAAAAGTCTGCACACTGTGTCACCATTCCGCATATAGTCTTATGCTCGACACTGTAGAATTATCACTGTCCTAAATATGATGCAATGTGGTTTCAAAGAGACTGGTCTAAACCATTTGATTGGAATCCACTGGTTGCCCCCCTCCTTCCCTAGCCCTCCTCCTCCTCTCCTCCATGCACACCCCACCTTTCAAGGCAGCTGCCCCCCTCCTTCCCTAGCCCTCCATAGATCTAACCGTGGTCGCGGTGACTCCACTGGGTGTGGCCATCCGGCGCCCCTGCTCTCGACATTCAATGGGTACTTCGCCCCGTATGGCATGGCACTTCCGCCACCACGCTCTGGTTGGGTGCCTCCAAATAACGCCGGCGTCCTCGGCCCCCGTCCGGGCGCTCATGCTCAGGCCTACAACATGTACCAGCCGCCGCCCCCAACACCCTACTACCCGCCCTAGCAGCCCTCGTGGGAGCACCTCGCCATGCTGAATGCCGCCGACAGCAACTCCGGCTTCCCCACCAACCCTAACCCCGAGTGGTATATGGACAGTGGCGCCTCCTCGCACGTCACCGGCAACCAAGGTACCTTGACCATGTCTCATTCTTCCTTAAAGCATGTTCCTTCTACTATTCTTGTCGGCAATGGGCAACATTTTTCCGTCATGTTGTTTTCGATGAGACGGTATTTCCCTACCAGCCGCCCACATCTTGCCACGAGCAGCCTCCCTCCACAGAAAATTCCCATTGAGGCACCACCCATCCCTTGCATGCCTCGGATCCGGCGCCGTTCCCACCAGCGCATCCACCCTCGCCTCCCGATTCACGCGCCACTCCCAACGCCAGACCCCACCAAATCCCACCCACCCCCACTCGATCGCCCAACCCGCCCTCGCCCCCCGATTCACGCGCGGAGACCCACGAGCCTCCCACCCACCCGACTGCTACCTCCGCGGGCCCGGCCTCACCCCACGCGTCCACCTCCCCTGCTGCTCACTCGCCCTCGATTCCCGCATCGCCTGGTCGATCCGCCTTGCCCTCCGCACCTATCACCCGCACGACCGCTTCTGCCGCCTCTGCCGCATCAGCTGGCAACGGATCCTCCTCAGATCCCCCGCCCTGCTCTGCCTCCGGTCCCACCGAATCCACCTCCCCTTCCACGCCAGCCACTCCCGCAGCGCCACGTCTACCGCGCCATGCCATCCCCGTACAGCCACCAAACAATGCACATCGCATGTCTACACGAGCCAAAACCGGTTATCTCATGCCCAAACGTCTTTTTCTCGCCGACACCACTTCTTCCATCTCCCCCATTCTCCCCACATACAAATCCGCCCTCAAAGACCCCCATTGGCGCCAAGCTATGCTAGAAGAATACCATGCTTTAATGAACAACTTTACTTGGTCTTTGGTGCCCAAACCTGCAGGTGTCAACGTGGTCACGGGCAAATGGATTTTTCGTCACAAGTTCAATCACGACGGCTCTTTGGCTCGCTACAAAGCACGATGGGTTGTTCGCGGGTTCACTCAGCAATAAGGCATTGATTATGGAGAGACCTTCAGCCCGGTTGTCAAGCCGGCCACCATTCGCGTCGTATTGAGCCTTGCCACCTCCCACTCTTGGCCCATTCATCAGCTCGACGTGAAGAATGCTTTCCTTCATGGCGATCTTCACGAGATGGTCTATTGCGCTCAACCCGCTAGGTTTGTGGATCCCTCCCGACCGGACCATGTTTGCCACCTCCGCAAGTCTCTCTACGGCCTCAAACAGGCCCCACGCACTTGGTTCCTTCGGCTCCAAGCCTATCTCCTCTCTCTCGGGTTTAGAGCCTCCAAGAGTGACTCCTCCCTCTTTATTTTTCACCATGGCGTCTCCATCACGTACTTGTTGGTATACGTGGATGACATCATTCTCACGGCAAACACTCCCACTACACTTCACTCCATCATCACCTCGCTCAAGCACGAGTTCTCTATGACTGATCTCGGTGCTCTACACCACTTCTTGGGCGTCAACGTCACCCCCAACGGGTCCGGTCTTTTCTTGTGCCAACAACAGTATACTCTTGAGATCTTGGAGCGGGCCAAGATATTCAACTGTAAGCCAGTATCCACGCCGGTTGACACCAGCTCCAAGCTGTCCTCCCATGATGGCATGCCTCTCTCCAACCCGACGCTCTACCGTAGCCTCGCCGGTGCCCTGCAATATCTCACCCTCACGCGCCCCGACATTGCCTATGCTGTCCAACAGGCTTGTCTCTTCATGCATGCACCTCACGACTCTCATATGCAGCTCGTGAAGCGGATTCTTCGTTATTTGCGTGGCACCTCTCACTATGGACTTCAGCTCTACAAGTCCTCCACCGCGGATCTCATTGCTTATTCCGACGCTGATTCGGCGGGGTGCCCGGACACTCGGAAGTCTATTTCTAGGTTTTGTGTGTACCTCGGCTCCAACCTTGTCTCGTGGTCTTCTAAGAGGCAAGCCACCATCTCCCGCTCCAGTGCTGAAGCGGAATACGGAGGCATTGCCAATTGTGTGGCTGAATCTTGTTGGCTGCGTCAGCTTCTCTTCGAGCTTAAGCACCCGCCTACTCGCGCCACCATCGTGTACTATGATAACATCAGTGCCTCTTATATCGCTTGTAACCCCGTCCAGTATCAACGCACCAAACACATCGAGATCGACTTGCACTTTGTACGCGACAGGGTGGCCCTCGGCGAGGCACGCGTTCTCCATGTTCCATCGAGCTTCCAGTTTGCGGATGTCTTCACAAAGGGGTTACCATCACCGGTGTTCTTCGACTTTCGGTCCAGCCTTAACATCCTACCCAACGGAGTTCCGGCTGAGGGGGGTGTTAGCGTATGTATTTTGCATGTACTCTGTAACTAATCTCTGTACTTGTATGACCGAGTCAGCCATGCCTGGCCTGCGTGTCACCATTGTAGGGGCGTTGGGCAGACTCACTTCGCATATACTATGTTGTATCCTGTAACACCTGTGAATCAATCAAGGAAGATAGTTTCCAACTGTAGTTACCACTTTAAACAGTTTTCATCCGTATTACCCGTTTTGTTTGCGACTCCTCCCTTCTTAATGCGAAAATAGAGCACCTGCTCTGCTCGCCAAAAACAAGAACACAAAAGAACAAACATCGACTCAATTATTGAGTCTAACTAAACACGGCACACCTGACCTGATACACGAATTGAGACCAACTAATGGATACAACCTGTGCTCCGCGGTGCAGCTATGCTTAGATGGATAATCGATCTCTCATGCATACTCCCATGCATCTGAAATCTAATGAGAAAGACACGGTAGCATGCATCTGAAGGACGGTCGACGGTCGGCTCAATGTACGTACACCGCAAGCACGCTGCATGGACGTGTGGTTGCGCTCCAGCTCCGGTGTGCCTTCCCGCAGCCTTCCCCGTGCGCCCTCCCCTCGCCGCCGCCGGTCGGCGCCGGTGGGCTTGTCCGCGCGGCTGACGGCGGCGGCGGGGCTCCGTCCCCGTGAGGCGTCGTGCAACGTTTGACGAGATGCAGGCACCGGCCAGATCGAGGCTGTGAAGGTGAGTTGCTGCAGCGGTGCCGGCGATCCACGCGCGGCTTGATCCAACGGGAAGGATTGCTGAGGATGGTCAGATCACCACCATAGTGCCTGCTGCTGTCCCTCATGCATGGACGCCATTAAGGGGTGCAGGCAGCGGCTACAGGTTGTGAAGGCGACTTGCTGCAGCGGCGCCGGCGGTCCACACGCGGCTGGATCCAACGGGAAGGCTGGGGGTGGTCAGCACAGCACCATAGTGCCTGCTGCTCCCGCTCATGGACACCATTAAGTGGTGCCATCTCCACTGGTTGCAGCCACTCCCCGGCGCCGTCAATCTTCGGCAAGAGCTCGTGAAGTCGTGAGCAGCTCCCTCTTCCCTAGCATGGAGTGGAGATTCGTCCACACTGGAACGGCCAGCTACTCTGGCATCCACCGTCAGGGGCAGCCCAGCTGGTTGAGGCAGTGGCCTAGCGCAGTTGTCGCGGCCGTCGCCGGTGTCGCCAGCTGGGAGGCGGTGCTTCACTACCAGAAAAACTGGGGTTGCCGACGGCCAAATCTATGCCGACGGCCCCCGTCGACATCTATGGACCTATGCCGACGGCCAAGGATAGGCCGTAGGCGTAGAATAGCCGTCGGCATACATCCATCTATGCCGACGAGGCCGTCGGCATAGAGGAGGCCGTCGGGACCGCCCGAGATACGCCTACGGGGCCCGTCGGCATAGGGCAGGTCGTCGGCATAGCCCGGGCCCGGCATACATCCGTCGGCATAGAGGAGGCCGTCGGGACCGCCCAAGATACGCCTACGAGGCCCGTCGGCATAGGGCAGGCCGTCGGCATAGCCCGGCCCACCTGCCCGGTCAGCGCTGACCATTTGACGGCATTGATCCTACGCCGACGAGCGGTAACGGCGGCCGTCGGCATATCTGTGGCAGAGGCATGCCTACGGCATAGCCGTCGGCATAGGCCCCTCTGCCACGTCATCGATTCATGTGCCATGCCACGTCATCGATCCGTGTGACAACCTCCGTGTGTGGCCGTCGGCATACGTTTATTTTACTTAATTTTTTTATTCTTACTTTGGTTATCTGTGGCAGAGGTATGCCTACGGCACAGCCGTCGGCATAGGCCCCTTCGCCACGTCATCGATCGGTGTGCCACACCACATCATCGATCCGTGGGACAACCTCCCTGTGTGCACAGATATGCCGACATGTATTTTACTTTATTTTTTTATTTTTACTTTGTTTTGTTATTTTTACTTTATTTTAGTTTTTGTTTTTGCATAAGATAATTATGCCTTATCTAAAAAAACACACCCGATGGTATATCGATTACCCCCGTTACGAACGTCGCTATCGCCGTGTCACAGAGGGGGGAAACGGTCGACACGGAAGGAATTCTGGTTGGTGGGGGGATTCGGGGTGTAGCTATGTCACCGAAACATCGCACGGGTCCCGATGCATATGTGAAAGTGTTCATGCATGTGCGTAGACGCCCTTCTTGGGGCTCCGGAGTGTGCCCCCCCCCTCACGGACGGCGCTGCCGCCGGCACCTGGAGGGGGGAAACGGACGCGTGGGGTCTACATGGAGGGGATCTTGGTGTGGGTCTGGCCCGGATGTTGCTCCAAAGTGTTCCTATGGGCTGACCTAACACAACCGGGTGGGGAGGTCCACTGGTCAAAGCCCGTCCGTGCAAAGTCAAAGGGCTAGATCCCATGGTCAAACGCTACAGGGTTAGGCGGGACGGGGACACCGGGGGGGGGGGGGGGGTAGCAATGCCACCGGAGCGTCGCACCGGGCCCTCATACATGCGGGGTGGTGTGGTGGCATGTCCGAAGAGGCGGCACGCGTGTCCGGGGTGTGCCCCCTCACGGACGGCGCCGCCGCCGGCACCTGGAGGGGGGAAACGGACGCATCGGGTCTACACGGAGGGGATCTTGCTGTGGGTCTGGCCCGGATGTTGCTTCAAAGTATTCCTATGGGTTGACCTAACACAACCGGGTGGGGAGGTCCACTGGTCAAAGCCCGTCCGTGCAAAGTCAAAGGGCTAGATCCCGTGGTCAAACGCTACAGGGTTAGGCGGGACGGGGGCACTGGGGGGGTAGCAATGCCACCGGAGCGTCGCACCGGGCCCTCATACATGCGGGGTGGTGTGGTGGCATGTCCAAAGAGGCGGGACGCGTCTCCGGGGCGTGCCCCCCGTCACGGACGGCGATGACACGGTAGTAGACGTTCTACGGTAACGATGCGGCGTCAATATTACTAAATACTCGGAGCGCGATAAAATCATGAGTTTTTTTGCACGACGTGGGCACATGTGCTATAGGAACGATGGTATTTTTTCATAATTTTTGGTGATGGTGAAGTATCCGAAAAATTCCCTCTACGCGGATTGCCCTTCGCGCGTCTACGACTGTGGCCGGCGGCCTCCGGGGGCTAGCATGCCACCAAATCTTGCGTAGGCGGCCTCTCACAAGTCTGGAAGTGTTGTGGCGGTTGCAAACGCCCGGCACGCGTCTTCGGGGTGTGCCCCCCTCACGGACGGCGGCGCCGCCGTCGGCACCTGGAGGGGGGAACGGACGCGTCGGTTCCAAACGGAGGGGATCTTGCCGTGGGTCTGGCCCGGATATTGCTCCAAAGTGTTCCTATGGGCTGACCTTACACAACCGGGTGGATACATCTACTGCTCAAAGCCCGTCCGTGCAAAGTCAAAGGGGTAGATCCCGTGGTCAAACGCTACAGGGTTAGGCGGGACGGGGGCCCTAGGGGGTTAGCAATGCCACCGGAGTGTCGCACCGGGACCTCATACAAGCCGCGTGCCAGGTGCCTACGCCTGCCACCATGCTTCTACAACCGTAGGAGGGCCACCGCAACACCTGGCGGCATTGCTACCCCCAGGCACCCCGTCCCGTCTAACCCTGACACAGACGACCGCCGGGTCTATCCCTTTGACTTTCGCTGGACGTAATTTGACCGGTGGACCTTTTCACCTTGTTGTCATAGCCCAGCCATAGCTACACCACCCAACACAGTCCCGGCACAACCCACCCCAAGATTCCCTCTGCGTCGGCCCGACGTGGCCGTTTCCCCCCTCCGGGGCACGGCGGCATCGACGCCCGTGAGGGGGGAGGGGTCACACCCCGGAGCCGCGTGCCTGCGCCTGCCACCACGTTTCCACAACCGTAGGAGGGCCCACCGCAACACCTGGCGGCATTGCTACCCCCCACAAGTACCCCGTCCCGTCTAACCTCTCCGTGACACGACGGAAGAAGGCCGTGTGGGGGGCAATCGATATATGTTTTCTGTACATTTAAGTTAATGAAATTAGTATTGGAAACTGAAAAATAGTAATAATTGAATTTATAAAAAACAAATATGCCGTAATATTTTTTTAAAAATGTCGTAATAAAAAAAATGCAAAGTACCTATGCCGACGGCTAGGTTGTCGGCATATCTCATACCTTATCCACTCGGCTCTGTCGCTGGCAGGTGGGACCAAGCCTATGACGACGGGTAAGCCGTCGGCTTAGGTCCAACCTTATCCAGTCACTGCACGCCCTCCTCTCCTCCACTCGCAGCACGTCTCCTCTCCTCCACTCGTTTCTCTCCCCCAACCGTCGCTGCCACGCTCTCCCGTGCCGCACCGCCGTCGTCCCCGCCCTGACCCGCGCCGCCGTCCTCCCGACCCGCGCCGCCGTCCTGCCCGCCCCGCGCCTCCCCGCAGTCCTCCCCGCCCCCGTGCCGCCCCGACGTCCTCCCCGCCACGCGCCTCCCCGACGTCCTCCCCGCCCCGCGCCGCCCCGTCCGCGCCCGCCCCGACGTCCTCCCCGCCCCGTGCCGCCCTGTCCGCACCCGCCCTGTGTCGCCGCGGTCCGCGCCCGCACCGGCCTGCAAGGGCTTGACTCCGGCCACGGGTCCGGCGCCCCCTTCCCGGCCGGTTGGAGCAACCGGCCCTCCCTGTGCTACAGCTCATCACCACCCCAACCACCGCCGCCCCTCTCCTCCGACCCGACCAGCCGGCCCTCTACGTGAGTTTTTTTCTTCCTTTTTAGTGTTTTGGTACTGTTTTTAGGTGGATGAATGCATAGATGATGGAATGTATGTCATATTTGTTAGATGTAGTTAGTTTGCAAAATATTGATCAATGGATGTTATTAGCAATATGAGTTTTTTTAAGTTGAAGTGTGAATGTTGTTATGTGATGTGTGATTATATACTTTTTGCACGGTGGTATTTTGATCATGATGGTGTTGCTACAAATCAATGATGAAATATTTATTCACACTTAATGGTCTTGCTAAAGAATACTTATTTGAGAAAAATGGTGATGTTCATAACTTGTTCATATGGATTTCTTTTAGATGATGATGATTGTTAGATGAGGAGAGATAATGATGATTTTTTATGCTTCGATGATTTTGAGATGATGATGATGACGATGATAGATGATTGTTAGATGATGATGTGGATGATAGATGATGATATTTTTTTATGCTTCGATGATTTTTGAGATGATGATTATGATGTTCTAAATTTTTTGTCGCGATGGATTTTGCAGGCTTTGTGGTGTCGCATTTCATCAGAGTGACCGTTGTCCGACGCATTGGTCCCCCTGAGCATCCCTCTGCTGTTCGACTACTTCCTCTACAGCCGAGGGTGAGCTACAAGTCCATCTCCTCCAATTTTTCATATCACTAGATTTCATTCTCAAGTTAACTGGCGTAACCTAGGCGTCTCCCGTCCGAAAGGGTTGCATCGATAAATGTGCATTCAATTGCATATTTATCATCGCAGCTCTTTCGGATTGTCCAGCGTTTTCCATGGACAGCCCGAGGATGTGTAGATTGGGTATGTTCTCCATGTTCTACCCCGTTCCGAGACAGGATTTCGGTGGCGCCTCCCCATTGTTCTCCGGAGAACATTCTCTCGGCTATTTGCCGAGACGTGTATCTGGAGAACAGCGGGGAGGTGCTGCCGAAATTTTGTCTCGGAACGGGGTAGAATGGAGAACATACTCAATCTACACATCCTCGGGTGGGATTAGGACCCATCTTTACCTATTAGAGATGTAGGTGGATTAAACGCGGTAGAAACTGAAAATTTGATGTGATTAATTTAAGTGAATCCTTAATTATGTTGTGTGGGTTGCAAAAAAAGCAGAGGATGGCAGATAATCAGTGGATGTACAGTGGTTTTATCCATCGGAATCGAGTAACATCAGAGTGGATCGCGAAAACCGATATCTATTTGAAGGAGATATTCCGTCGTCCAATGAGAATTATCCCACCATGCCCCTGTGCGAGATGTGCCAGACGTCACCGTAGAAATCAGATGGACATGAGTGAGCACCTTCGGACGCACGGATATATGCCAAACTTTGACATGCCGCCGATAAACATAGCCGAGCAGGACCGTGGTAGAGAGGAGGTGATGCGACAACGCATCGATGGATATGAGGACGACGGGGTTAGGGACATGCTAGATGATGTCATTGTTGCAGAAACGGCAAATGCGACACCTTCAGAGAATGAACCGGAGGAGCCGGAGGCAACCGCAAAGGCCTTCTTGGAGGTCTTGGCCTCGTCGAAGAAACCTCTTTATGCGGGTGCGAAAATATCTCAGCTGGATGCCATCTCGCAACTGATTGCAGTCAAGGCTGAGTACGGCTGTAGCCAGAAATGCTTCGAAGCATTCCTGGGAGTATGGGCTAACAGCCTCCCTGAGGGTCATGAACTGCCGAAAAGCATGTACGATACAAAGAAAATCATGAAGGCACTCTCTATGGATTATGAGAAAATAGATGTTTGCCCGAAGAATTGCCTTTTGTTTAGGCACGAGTATGCGGATGACAAGTACTGTAGGAAGTGTGGTTCGTCTCGGTACATTGAGGTGGTCGGTGAGGATGGTGAGAAAAAGCAGCTAACCATCCCCGTTAAGGTTCTTCGGTATCTTGATTTTATAAAAAGACTGCAGCGCCTTTTCATCACGAAGGAGTCTGGCAAAATGATGATGTGGCACAAGGAAGGTATAAGGTACAATCCAAAAAAAATCGCACATCCATCGGGAGGGGAAGCATGGAAGTCATTCGATGAAGAATACCCCGAGGAAGCAGCCGAGGCTGGGAATGTCAGAATAGCCATATCAGGTGATGGGTTGAATCCATATGGTATGTCGTCCAATCCATACAACTGCCGGCCTGTGTTTGTAATTCCGCTCAATCTTCCTCCCGGTGCCCTAATGCAACGGAAGACCATGTTCTTGTCGCTCATCATTCCGGGGCCTGACTACCCGGGGAAGCAATTGGGTGTGTTTATGCAGCCGCTTGTGGATGCTTTGCACCATTCTTGGTACTTTCCGAGGTTGACATACGACCGGGATCTGCAGAGAAATTTCTTGATGAAAGTTTGGTTGCACTATTGCATGCATGACTTTCCCGGCTATGCTCTATTCTGCGAATGGTGTACAAGTGGTAAGATGCCATGCCCAGTGTGCATGCAGGCTCTGCGAATGATTTAGCTGAGTAAGGGTGGCAAGTATGTAGCCTTTGACCTGCATCGACAGTTCCTCCCTCCAGACCATCCAGACAGGGAAGACAAGAAGAACTTCACAAAAGGCCGGGTTGTTCATGAAGTAACCGAGATTCCAACATTTTCGGGGGCAGATGTTCTTGCTCAGCTAAAAGCTCTCAAGCCTAAAGTCAAAGGCAAAGGCAAAGCCAAAGCCAAAGGCTTCGAGGGATATGGTGAGACACACAACTGGACGCACATTACCCCCTTCTCGCAGCTTCCCTATTTCAAGGACCTCAAACTTCCTTACAATATTGATGTGATGCACACCAAAAAGAATGTGGCAGAGTCCCTTTTCCACACGATCCTAAACATTCCTGATAAGATGAAGGATAACGTAAAAGCTAGAGCCGATCAACAGAGAATTTGTGATAGACCACGCCTGAACATGAAGCCTCCCACAGGTGATCGAAAAAACTGGTTCAAGCCAGATGCTGACTTTGTCCTTAAACCGCCAGAAAAAAAAGAAGTACTTATCTGGCTGAAACAAATTTTGAAGTTCACCGATGGTTATGCATCAAATATAAATAAGGGAGTCAATCTTTCAACGGGCAAAGTGACCGGCCTGAAGAGTCATGACTACCATGTATGGATTGAGCGGATAATGCCGGTGATGGTTCGAGGCTATGTCCCCGAGCATGTCTGGCGAGTGCTTGCCGAGCTTAGCCATTTCTTCCGCACGCTCTGTGCTAAAGAAGTAAGTAAAGAGGTGATTGAAAAATTGCATAAGAAGGCACCGGATTTGATAGTCAAGCTAGAGAAGATCTTTCCGCCAGGCTTCTTCACTCCGATGACACATCTCATTCTGCACCTCGCGAACGAGGTATTGTTGGGGGGCCCTGTGCAAAATCGCTGGCAGTACGGCCCTGAGAGGCAGAACAAGCATCTCCGACGGAAATGTGGAAACAAAGCTAAGATTGAAGCTTCCATAGCTGAGGCAGTTATCCTAGAGGAGGTGTCAGACCTCAGGACATCATACTATCCAGACCACGTTCCCCATCTGCATAACAAGGTGCCTCGATACAATATAGAAGAGCCCAAGTATCAACCCAGGCTCGATCTATTCAACGCGCAAGGTGGGAGGGCTGGGGCCTCGAAATCTTATAACATGCCACGACAAGAGTGGGAGGACCTCATGTTCTATATCTTCCACAACATCAAGGAAGTTGAGGAAGTGTGGATGAGGTAATACCACTACACCATTCCTTTATGTCTTCCACATCATCATGTTTCATGTTCACTTAGTCCCGGTCTAACACCGCTTATCTTTTTTTAGTGATTTCGTTCAAGAGGAATGGACGGGAGTGAATCCTCCTACCGAGCCGGAGGCACTTACTCTTCTCCGTCATGGAAACCCTGGACGTAAAAAATTTGTTGCTTGGTTCATGGAGAAAGTAATTTTCCACACTCCCCTATTAAATACCTACTTCAACATTTATTAGTTAACCGAACTAATGCACGCAACAATTTCCATTATACTTGTAGGGAAAAGATCTGAACATATCTATGGATGATGAATTGAGGTGGGTTTCCATGGGTTTTGATCCTGCCGTCATGACATGTAAAAAGTATGATGTGAATGGGTATCGCTTCCATACAGAGGAGCACCAAAACAGCCGCCCCGATCCCAAAACTATAAATACTGGAGTGTACACCCCCGGTCAAAATTCAGTAGACTACTACGGAAGGGTACAAAATATATACGAGGTTGAATTCCGCCAGGGGCGTGAGACCCTAAGTCTGCCTGTGTTCAAATGCCGATGGTTCGATCCGC
This sequence comes from Triticum urartu, assembly GCF_056163025.1. Classification (NCBI taxonomy): domain Eukaryota; kingdom Viridiplantae; phylum Streptophyta; class Magnoliopsida; order Poales; family Poaceae; genus Triticum; species Triticum urartu. The sequence continues at coordinate 594,208,728 of NC_141878.1, read as the reverse complement.
GGGAGGGGGTAAAACATAAGCCTTCCATTGGTTTGGTCGAAGTTAAACCATCAACCGTCTATGCCGAAGCCGATCTCTTCATTGCGGCTACCCAAGCTACACAAGTATATTATCTGCCTTACCCATGCCAGAAAGTGTATCTAAAGGGTTGGGAAGTTGTGTTCAAGGTGTCGCCACATGGTAAGCTACCAGACCCGAATGAAGACGATTACTACAACATTAACCCCATGACATACGAGGGAGTGTTCTATCAAGAGCAACCTGATGATGATGGTGATGATGATGTGGTTAGAAACGATGACGCTAGACCATTGGGTGATGATGATGTGGACCCAAACGTCGACGATGCACGGAATGATGGTGAGACCATTGTCAATGAAAATGACATACTTATGCTAGAAAAGTTAAACGAAGACACCGACGACGAGGAAGAGCCTCCACCTCCGTCGGACAACGAAGATGATATGATTGATAGTGATGATGAGACGGACCGAGAAAGAGGTTACAACAGTGATGATTCATATGGGTTCTAGCAGATGTACGTTTCAAGTATTTTTTTCTATAGTTTAGGAATATGCCTTTTTATGCATTTTTATTAATGTGTTTATTATCATGCCTTTTCCTTCATTTCATTAATTTAGTAATTGCTTTTTCTCTTTTCAATGCAGGTTTATGGAACATGGGCAAGGGGAAGGCCGACGGCGTGGGTTTCCTACGCAAGGTCGTCGGCCTGCCTAGTCGAAGTGGTCGAGCACGTAATCCCCCCCCTCGGCTACTTGATGATGACTCCTCACAGGGAGGTCAAGGGAGAGGTGCCCCTAGAGGAGGAGGGGGCGGGGGAGAGCCTCTAGAGGACGAGGTGCTGGGGGAGAGCCACTACAGGGGGTCGCGGCCAGAAAGAGCGCACCCTCACCGACTTAGGGGTGTTGTCTTCGAGGCCCTCCTCTAGTGAGGTACCCTCCTCTAGTGAGGTACACTCTAGGGAGGAGGAGGAGGAGGAGGAGGTGGAGGAGGAGGCAAGCGAGGAGGAGGAGGAGGAGGTTGGGAAGGAGGTTGGGGAGGCAGGCGAGGAGGAGGGTGGTGGCGGGGATGGTGGTGGTGACGGGAAGGGGGTTAACAAGAAGGGGTGGCTGCGTGGTAACGCAAAGCTACCAAAGCAGGTTCCGGCTACTGAGGAGCAGAAGTGGCTCATTGAGCCCACGGGAAAAGAGTAAGTCGTTCATTATTTTGCTTGTCACATGCTTATTCCGGTTGTTATTTATTTTGCTTGTCACATGCTAATAGTTCATTCTTTTGCAGCAACTGGATATATTCTAAAGGGGTCCGTAATCCCAACGGCCTCATCACCATCTTGCTGAAGTTATACTGGCCGGGATTGTACTGTCCGGATCCAGTCAGGCAGCCGACTCGTCGGGTTTTGGCCACGAGCTGGGACCACTGGGAAGCGGCCCGCCACGCGGACCATGAGACCCATGCCAAGGCCGTGATCACTACTTTCTAGGTGAGTTCTCTTCAGAAGAACAAGTCCATTCTAGTTTCATGAAAATGATTTAACTCATGGCTTCTTCCATTCTTGTTTCATGCATGATTGTAGAAATTCTATCGAGTTCTTCCGGAGCACAGGGCTAGAGCGGACCAGATCGTGCTGCACCAATGCAAGAAGAAGGCCCGCCAGATGCAGTACGAGGTGCGCTATGTGGCCATCTCCACATACTACCACGACTATCTTGGTGTGAAGATGACCAAGGAAGAAGCGCGGAGGATGGGCATTACCTTAGAGAGGCCCGAGTTCTTGGCGGTAAGTATAAAAGATTTTTCATTATGCTTTCATATATTATGCTTTCATTATGCTTTCATTATGCTTTCATTACCTTGTGGTGCTTTATGCTTTATGCTTCCATAACACCAATTTGGACACACCTACATGCCATTATGCTTTTATTATGTAGGTGTGTCCAAATTGGTGTTATGGAAAAGACGAGTCCTGGGCGGCATTGGTGAATCATTGGTGTGATGAGGCTGGAGCCTGGGCGGCTATGAGAAGGCTAACTGAGGGAAGGAGGGAGTACATGCTCAGGGAAACCGAAACCACTATCTCCACAAGGCAGTTAATGTATGACTAACCCCATTAAACATTCTTCTTCTATTTACCATCACTTTCTTATGTATGACTAACCTCTGTTTGGTGGTCCAGGAGGAGAAACTGAAGCGGCCGCTCTCAGACATGCAGGCGTGGGAGATCGCCCATACGCGGAAGGACTCCAAGCTTGGCGAGCCCCAGTACTACGGCAAGAAGACCGCGGGGAGGAAGCAGGCCTACTCCGAAGCGTATCTGAAGTTGCATCCTGACACACCTGACCCCATTGCGGCGCCTCTGGACGACAGGGCGGTGGTGAGCATGGGGCCCAAGGATCACGGTCGGGAGGCGGTTCTCGATGCTGTGATCACTCCTAGTATCTCCTACACACAGCTTCGTCGGATCGACCCGAGCCTGACCCAGCGCACGAGCCAGCCAGTGACCAGTACACAGTCCCTCTTTCAGGAGCAACAATCTGTAAGTATTTTCCCTCTTATCTTCATTGCTCACTTTATTTTCCGCATTTAGTAGTTTTATGAGTTCCATCATGTCATACCGTAGGCCTACCTGGAGTACACACGCCAGGAGACCATGGCGTGGCATTAGAGGCTTTATGAACACCAAGTGCAGAGGGATAGCCAGATGCAGCGGGCTTTTCAGGATATGGCGGCCGGCAGGTGTCCTCAGTTCCCTCCAGCACAATGCCCTCCAGCACAACCAGTGCTGATGAGCTTTGAGGAGTTTGTGGCACAGAACGCTGGCCCCTCGTTGGTTAGTTCATCCCCAATCTATTCACCAAAGCATGTCATGCCTTTCAACACAGTCATATATCCTGTTAATATGTCTTTTCAACATCCAGGGAACAGGTGGATCTACCGTTGGCGGTGGTCTTCACAGCACTCCGGAGACACGGAGCCCGACCACTCTGATCCACGGAGGCGGAGGCGGAGGTGGAGGCGGTCTTGGCGGTAGCGCTGCCGCTAGCAGTGACGACCTAGGCTTCGGCCGTCTTGGCGGTGACGACCTCCGTGGTGCTGGCCGTCCTGGCGCTTAAGCCTTTGGGTCACATTGTGGCGGTCTTGGTGGTGATGATACTTATATGCTTGTGATGTTTCTTATTGTTGTTTGTGAGATTCTTATATGCTTGGTGGTGATGATACTTATATGTTTATGCTTTGCGATGCTTCTTATGATGTGTGATGATGAATTTGTTGTGTGATGCTGCTGGGCCAGCTGTTATGTGATGCATATATTTGTTGTGTGATGCTGTATATTCAAATGAATTGAGCTGAAACAAAACAGAAAAAAGAAAAAAAACAGACAGAAACTATGCCAACGGCTAGGCCGTCGGCATAGAGCTGCCGTGAGCTCCCAGTGGCTGCCACGTGGCACGTCTATGCCGACGGCCTAGCCGTCGGCATAGTTTCAAACTAAGCCGACGGCTAGGCCGTCGGCATAGACCTGCTCCAGGAGCTCCAAGTGGCTGCCACGTGGCAGGTCTATGCCGACGGTCTGGCCGTCGGCATAGTTCCAAACTAAGCCGACAGCTAGGTCGTCGGCGTAGACCCGCCCCAGGGGTGATGCCTGCTCGCCACGTGGCACGTCTATGCCGACGGCCAGGCCGTCGGCATAGACGTGCCACGTGGCGAGCAAGTGTTGGTCAGCACTTGACGGCGGCCGCCGTTACGCGACAACGTTGCCGACGGCCAAGGCCGTCGGCATAGATGTACGGACACCGTTGGGATAGGGCCTATGCCGACGGCCTTCCTGGCTACGCCGACGGATATGTTGCCGACGGCCCTATGCCGACGGAGGCCGTCGGCATAGGCCTGTCCCGACGGCCATTCAGGGCTATGCCGACGGCCCTGGCCGTCGGCATAGGGTGCGATTCCGGTAGTGGCTTACTTGGGCTCGGGCGCAAGGCAAGGACGACGGAGTTAGTGGCAATGTCTGATGCTGTCGTCTCATGCAGATCAGCTACGGGCTGCCACTTTGTGAGGATGGTGCGGGGCGTCCGAAGTGTCCCAAATTTTGGATTTTGGTAGTGCCACTGTTCTTCATCCCCATCAGACTTCGTCGGGTGGTAGCGAGCGGCTTCGTCGTGTCAGTCTGCTTGCTCGTGCCGGCATGACCATCGCTCACCACCAGAACCGTGTGCATATGCAGCTATTGGGATCGAGGCAAGTGGAGGAGACAACATAAGATGACTTCGATTATTGGATGGTACTTCTCGTGTACCCAGTCTCGAGTTCCGAGGTGAGAACCCTAGGTCTGACCTTGATTGGTTATACCTAGCAATGGCGTCGTTTTTTGCGTCGTTACCTGGTGAAGGTATTGCTCGGAGTTTTTCTCGGATTTGATCTTCATGGTGAAAACCCATGTTCAGACCTTTGGTGGTTGGACCGGTGACGGCGGCGTTTGCGCGTCGCTTCCTTTGTGGAGGCGTCGCTTTTGAAGAAACTTTCTCGTAGTTCTTGTGTTGTCAAGAATTGGTTGGCGCCCGATGGTCACTGCTGTGTTTCGTTGATCGTTGTGCTTTTTGCTTCAGGGTTTTCTTTTTCTCTATCCATTTAGGCATAGCTTCGGTCTTGTAAAACTTTGCTTCTTGCCGGCGTGATTGTTTGTGTGTGTGTGTTGCATTAGCTGTGTGCATCTTAGTTATGCAGATGCCGGGTGTGTACTCATTATGATTGTATCGCTTGATGCTACACTATGAGTCAATAAAGAGCACTCTTTATCGAAAAAAGCTAACGCCATCGTACTGGTGGTCAACAAGAAGGGAAAAGAACAGGGGTAGCAACACAAGTCACAACTCCTCTCATCGGCCATAGAGGTGTGCTGTGCACACGACTTGCAAAACTGTGTGCGATCTTCGTATTCAACCGTGTGAGATGGATCTCTTTCTATACTAGTGAGAGACTTTCGCCCTTGTCCCCCTGAATCACTTCCTCGCCGGCGGCCACACACACACGAACTGCTCGGTCAGGGGAGAAAACAGAGCAGCGGTTCAGCGCCAGCAGAGGAGCACAGACAGGTTTCAGGCAACCAATGCCTTTTTTTTGCCAACTGAGTACTGGCTACGCATGCACAACGGCACAACCCTCTTATTACATGGTCAAGACCAACTCGCCTCTCCCTGTCTTACACAGTGAACGAACATATAAATTCACCGAATGGTAGCTGCCATCTACACAGTGAACTGACATACAAATTCGCTGAATCCTGGCAAAAGCAATGACGGCTAGAGTAAGTCAGCATCGTCACACTTGCTCCATCATGTGCATTTACACCAGGGTAACAAATTAACAGTTTTACATAATGACGAGATAAACTACGGACAGAGACTAATATATGTTAAGCTTCGACTACTATCGAAACAATACACATTTATTCCCAGCTTGGGCTACGAACTAAAATTCATTTAAGGGATTAATTGACAACCAGATCAGTGACAGTGCAGCTGCAACAGCCAGCCATGCGTGTCTAGCTACTTTGCCTGTGCAAATTGGAGCATCCATCAGTATGAAATGGGAGAAGTTTAGCATCTTCGCTTAATTAACACTTTTACACAATGACAAGATGAACTACTCCCAGAGACTAGATATATTTTAAGCTTGTATCATACAAAAAATACACATTTATTCCCAGCTTGGGCTACAAACTAAAATTCAGTTAAGGGATTAATAGACAACCAGATCAGTGACAGTGCAGCTGCAACAGCCAGCCATGCGTGTCTACTTTGCCTGTGCACACCCAAAGAAAGACCGCTCAAGGATGAAACAAATCAATAGCAAATTAAGATGGTGGCAAAGATACATCACTAATCATCACATGATCACATATGTATGCTCTGCTCGAATGTAGTGGAAGTTGGGATGAGGGGCGACTCCGCAGGCCATCAGGCGACTCCACGGGGCAACGGGGCGGCGGCCGCCGGGGCGCTGCCCTCGGCTTCATCGCCTCGCCCGCGGGTCGGCGGCCGATTCTGGGCGTTGGCTGGATCTGATGACGAGGAGGCGGACGGGGACGGTGATGATCCGGCGGCCTCACCGCCAACGCCGACCCCTTCCGACCTGTTTTGCGAGTTTTTCCATTCGGGGTATGACGAAGACGAGGTTGCCACTACGGTAGACAAGATCTTGCCGGTGGACGATCCGGCCAGGGTTGGGCTCCATGCGGGTGAGAGGAAGGAGATGGTTCGTCGCGTTGTTCACCGGAGAACGGCGGCGACGGCTATCAGGCCATGGAAGGGACCTCTCCCGAAGGTTAGTCTTCCCAATCTTACTCTCTTTGATTTAATTAAGCCGGATTCGTGGACTAAAGTTCTGAGGAAAAAGAGGCCTATGCGCCGTGCAATTGCTTCCCGGACGCCGGCGGCGGCCGCGGCGACATTGCCGGCGGGGCATGTGCTCGAGACCTCCCAGATGCGGGCGCATCGTTTGAATTCGCTCCTGGGCTGCGAGCTGGGAGCGTCTAGGGTTGGGCCGGTTCTGTGTGAGCCGGGCCTTCGCGTAGGTGGGCCGGAGTTAACTGGGTATGAGGCCCAGTCTAACTCGGTCACTACTACGTCGATCTCCCCTGCTGCCCCATGCACGATCAAGCGTCGAGGCGGTGGTTCGTCGTTGCGATCTAGGGTTTTCCGAAGTGGCCGGCCGGGGTTCTGTGCACGTGGCGCGGGGCGGGCAAGGCGCATCCCCCCTCTCCGGGACATGGCTGGCCGGGGAATTTGCCGCCTGCTGGCAAGGGCGCCACCCCGGGTGGTGCTGGCCGCGGAGGGCGAGCGCCGCTGCCGGGAGATGGACACGCCGGGAACGGCCCGCTGCCGGGAGCTGGACGTGGTGGAAACGGCCCCCAGTCGGGGACGGGCCACGGTGGGGTGGCCCCTCACCAGGCGTTGGCGTCGGCAGGGTGGCGATTCAGGTCACCGGCCCTAGGCCGCCGTCTGCTAGCGGGGCGCCTGGCCATGGCGCGGTAGGCCGCGGGGCTGGTCTCCCGGGCGCTCGACCCCCGGCGTTGGGCCGGGGTGGTGTGCTTCCTCGCCCCCGGTGCCGAACCATGCTGCTGCTGTGGGCAGAGGGACTTTTGGTCCGAGGCCGCCCGCTTCGGGCCTGCCGCCTCGACCTGCAACGGCTCAGTCAGGCGCCAGACCGCCGCACTTTGTCGCCCTGCAGTCGCATCATTTGGATGCACCGGTGCTGATGCATGCCCAATTGTCGCCTACTACGGATGGTGGTGGTGATTCGACTGCGCCTTGTGGTCAATGGGGCGACGATGGTTATAACGCGTATGGACATGGACAGCACCGGGGATCCTCGTCCACGGGTGGTGGACGGGGGCATGCCTGGCAGAGCGATGGCTCGGCCGAGAGGCCCTTCCTGGGGCCAACGGGCGGTTTCGTTGAAGGGGCGTCTGGACCGGCTCATCATCACCGCGGTGGTTTCCGTGGTAACCGTGGTGGCCGAGGTGGCCGCGGTGGACTAGACACCTGTTGGGGAGGATACTGCGGAGCCTGAGTTGTCTTGCCAGGCTATGGAGGTGGTAACGGCACTGGCTGACGTGGTGGTCCCTGCTAATGGTGAGAGTGGGTCTATGTCGGCAGAGGACAGGGCGGCCAAGTATGCGCGCAAGAAAGAAATGATGTTATGTTACCGTTGTGGCGATAAGGGCCATTTCATTGCTGAGTGTGTGGCCGTTTTATGCGATACGTGTGGCAAGCCAGCCCATGAGTCGGGGGTTTGTCCGCTTTTGAGGGAGCAGGTACCGAATCTTATGATGTATGGAGTGTACTGTGCTGAGCTCACGTTCTTTGAGTCTCCGACCGAGAGGGAGGTTACTGATGAGGTTCAGAGTGTGACAACTGGGATTGTTAAAGTGACTAAAGGAGAAGTCTCTGAGACCCAGATTATGCAGTGGCTCCGGGAGCTGGCCCCAGGGGATTTCCACTGGGAGCTTGTCAGTCTAGAGGCGAACTTGTTTAGGGTTGAGTTCCCGACAGTGGAGGATTTACAGAGGCTCTTGAGTTTCGGGATGTGCAAAGTGCCAGGTACTGAGGGCATTCTTGAGTTCCACGAGTGGAAGTTGATTGAACCTCAGGGTAAACCTCTTACCCAGGCTTGGTTACGGTTTTCGGGAGCTCCTTCCAAACCTATGCAGGATGCTAGGGTCGCTTCTAGTTTGGGCATCATGGTGGGAAAGCCTAAGCGTGTGGATATGGCCTTTACTAGAGCTCATGGGGTTGCTCGCTTACTGGTCAGCATTTTGGACATTGAGTTTGTGCCTGATGTGGTCAAGTGGGCTTATCGAGGCCAGGTTTACAACCTTCAGATTGAGTTTGAGGATGACAGCCTGTTTGCTGAGGTACCTGCTGCCACTGATGTTGATATGCACGAGGATGATGAGGGTGCAGGAGCTAAGGAGACTCCGGCCGCTGATCTTGGACGAGAGATGTCCGAGGGACCGGGGTCTGCTGCTCAGACGACCGGAGATGGCACGGCGCCTTCTGCTTCGGTGCCGTCGACCACTCTGAGGTTTGGGTCTATTGAGCCTGCTACTGCACCTCCGAGGCTTTGGAGCGAGCGAGTCGAGTCTTTTGATGATTTTGAGCACTCTCTACCCGCCTTGGACTTTGAGGGCCCGGGCGTGGAGGGTTCTAGCGCGGAGGAGATTTCGGAGATAGAGATTTCGCCGAATTGTGTTGAGACGGCGGAGCTACAGGTGGTGGTTCCGAGCTGTGCAGGGGGGTCGAGGCAGGTGGTCTCGGCGCCCCCTACTCCTCTCACTCGGGTCGTTGCGACCATGATGGAGGTGCTACCTTCGGGTGGGGGGCCGGGGCAGGTGGCCTCGGCGCCCTCTTCACCGGTCGCTGGGCCGATTCTGCAGGTGGCCGGTCCAGCCTTTGGACGGGGCTTGGGGCGGGTGGCCTCGGGGCCTTCTTCACCTTCCGCGCCCAGGGGGACCACCACACCGTTGGCGCCGGCGATCGCTCCTAGCCGAAGGTCTGGGGTGGATGGGGAACGGGGGCAGGTGACCTTTGGTTCCCCATCTGCCGACTCGGCGCCTTCTCCCAGCCGTGGGGATCAGCTGATTGTTCGGGGGGTGACAGACGGTCAATCCCCGGGCAACTTCACTCGGGAGGAGGTTATACAGTTCGGCGGGATTCCGGACCAGGTGTCTGAGGGCCGACGGGTGAGCTGCCGTCTTCAGGGCCGTCCGGAGGTGGACGACATGCAGCAACGGTGCGCCGTGAGGGCGGCCAAGCTTCGTGACGTCCAGGTCACTACTGGTATGTCGGTCAATACTTCTAATTCCATATTGCATTTTTCGAACGATGAGATTGTTGATAATGCGAACCAACTAGGGATTTCACTAGGTAGTAATGAGGGTGAAATTTCTAACTCCATCAATGATTTGCTAGATCTAGAAGCTGAGAGGGCTTTAGATTTGATTCGAAACTTAGCTGCCGTCAAACCCATGAATGATTCCGAGATTGCTGCCTTGGGAGTTCGGGTGCTCGATGATTTCTGTGCCGATCTCGCACCTCCCCTCCCGGAACCGGAGGAGGAGGATGAGAGTGTCGAGATGGATGTTGTTGGTCCCCCTGAAACGGGGAGTGAGGACCGGGTGGATGCGAGGATCGGCCCTAAGCGCAAGATTTACCCAACGTCGGTTGTGCGTAGGAGTGCTAGGATCCGCTTCGCTAAAAAATTCCACGACGAGATATGAGAGGAATCTTTTGGAATAGCAGAGGTCTTAAGGACTTGGCTAAAAGAAGATTTCTTGCAGACGCATCCATCGAGCAACGATTGGATTTTATTGCGTTGTCGGAAAATGGTAGAGCAAATTTCTCACCACAATTTCTTAACACTCTTTCGGGGGGTATTGAGTTTGACTGGCATTGTCTGCCACCAAGAGGGAGATCGGGAGGGATCTTACTTGGTGTTCGATGCGATTCTCTCGAAGTTCGAAGTGTGGTCATAGGAGATTTTGCTGTAAAGTTCAGGGTGCGATCCAAGGTCGACGGTTTTGACTGGGCGCTGATGGCGGTGTATGGTGCCACGCAGGCAGAATTCAAACTGGATTTCCTGGCCGACCTGGTTAGAGTCTGTGGCTCTAAGCAGCTCCCCATCCTCGTTGGGGGTGACTTTAACATTATTAGGAGGCGTGACGAGAAGAACAATGATAATTTTGACGGGAGATGGTCGTTTATGTTCAACACTATCATTGAAAGCTTGGATCTGAGAGAGATTGAGCTTTCAGGTAGGAAGTTTACTTGGGCCAACGCCATGCCCAATCCAACGTTTGAAAAGTTGGATCAGGTACTCGCAAGTGTCGAATGGGAACAGAAATTTCCCTTTGTAACAGTTCAAGCTCTATCTCGCGGGATTTCTGATCACACGCCTCTTTTTCTTGACTCTGGTGGGGCTACCTACTCGGGAAACAAGAATTTTTTCTCGTTCGAGCTTGCGTGGTTTGAAAGAGAAGGCTTCCTCGATCTCGTAGCCAGAGAGTGGGCTAAGGATGCAGGCGGGAGGAATGTGCTTGAGCGCTGGTAGAATAAGATTAGGCATCTGAGAAGTTTCCTACGTGGATGGGCTAAACATCTCAGTGGGATCTACAGGGTTGAAAAGGAACGGCTCCTTGCCCTCATTCAGTCCTTAGATGTAAAAGCAGAAACCACGGTGTTGCCAGCCACCGAGCTTCATACTAAGCTTGGCGCTGAGATGAGGTTGAAAGAACTTCTTCGTGAAGAAGAGTTAAAGTGGGCTCTGCGGGCCAAGGTACGAAGAGTGGTCGAGGGGGACGTGAACACTCAATTCTTCCATATGATTGCAAATGACAAACATAGGAAGAAGAGAATCTTCCAGCTAGAACAAGATGAGGGTACGATTATCGGTCAGGATAATTTGAAGTTGTACATTACTGAGTACTACAAACGATTGTTTGGACCACCAGAGGAGAACTATGTGTCTCTGGATGAGTCTAGAGTCGAAGATGTACCTCAACTCACTGCTATGGAGAACGATATATTAACAACCCCTTTTTCGGAAAAAGGAGGTTTTCGAGGCCGTTTCCGAGATGAAAAATAATAAGGCTCCCGGTCCGGATTGTTTTCCGGCTGAGTTCTATAAGAAGTGCTGGCATATTATTAAAGGGGACCTGTTGCCGATGTTTCATGATTTGTTCTCGGGACATTTGCAGCTTTTCCAGCTTAATTTTGGAACAATAACCCTGGTTCCTAAGAAAACAGAGGCCGTGAGAATCGAGCAATTTCGGCCTATCTGTCTTCTGAATGTTAGTTTCAAAATCTTTACCAAGGTTGGGACGATTAGGCTAACACAGATTGCGCACGCCGTGGTGCAGCCAACTCAAACGGCTTTCATGCCGGACATGAACATCCTGGAAGGGGTGGTGGTCCTTCATGAAACGCTCCATGAGATCCACACGAAAAAACTAGATGGGGTTATTTTCAAAGTGGATTTCGAGAAGGCTTATGATAAAGTCAAATGGCCGTTCCTTCAACAAGCCTTACGCATGAAGGGCTTTGATGAGGCTTGGCGACGCCAGGTGGAAGCATTCACGCAAAAAGGGAGTGTTGGAATCAAAGTGAATGATGATATAGGTCATTATTTCCAAACGCATAAGGGGTTGAGACAAGGCGATCCTATGTCTCCAATATTATTCAATATTGTGGTGGACATGTTGGCGATCCTGATAGGAAGGGCAAAAGAGGCCGGTCAGGTGGGTGGCTTGGTGCCTCATCTGGTTGATGGTGGTGTGTCCATCTTGCAGTACACTGATGATACTATCATCTTCATGGAACACGATTAGGCAAAAGCGAGAAACATGAAGTTAGTGTTATGCCTATTTGAACAATTGACGGGGCTTAAGATTAATTTCCATAAAAGCGAGCTGTTCTGCTTTGGTAGAGCCAAAGATGAACAAGAGGCATATAGACAATTGTTCGGGTGTGAAGTTGGGGCTCTACCTTTTACATATCTAGGTATTCCCATTCACCATCGTAAGCTAACAAACAGCGAGTGGAAGTGCATAGAGGATCGGTTTGAGAAGAAACTGAGTTGCTGGAAGGGAAAACTCATGTCTTATGGAGGCCGGTTGATCCTTATTAACTCGGTGCTCACGAGTTTACCTATGTTCCTCTTATCCTTCTTTGAGGTCCCAGTTGGGGTTAGGAAAAGGCTGGATTTCTGTCGATCCCGATTCTTTTGGCAGAGTGATGAACTTAAGAGAAAATACCGACTGGCCAAATGGGATATTATCTGTCGACCAAAGGACCAGGGGGGCTGGGTATTGAAAATCTAGAAGTCAAGAACAGATGCCTGCTTAGTAAGTGGCTGTATAAGTTGGCATTTGAGACGGAGGCAACATGGGCGCAGATCTTACGTAGTAAATATCTGCAGTCCAAGACCCTATCCCAGGTAACTATGAGACCAACTGATTCGCCGTTCTAGAAGGGGCTCATGAGAATCAAAGCTACCTTCTTTAACAGAACTAGGCATATTGTCGGTAATGGTAATGACACTCGATTTTGGGAGGATACGTGGCTTCGTGACGCGCCTTTGGCGATCCAGTATCCGTCCCTTTATCGTATTGTTCAGCACCGTGAGGCTCTTGTTGCCACGGTTCTGCAGTCCATTCCGCTCAACATTCAGTTTAGGAGGGTGCTTGTGGGTGACCGATGGGAAGCATGGCTTCACTTGGTTCGTAGATTGATGGGGGTTCAGTTAACTCCTCAGCCCGATCAGTTGTGGTGGAAGCTTACTAGATCTGGGGAGTTCACAGTTAAATCGATGTATATCGATATCATTAACTCAAGTGTGATTCCTAATTCCAAAGAGGTTTGGAAAGTTAAGGTCCCCTTAAAGATCAAAGTGTTTATGTCGTTTGTACATAAACAAGTAATTTTAACAAAGGCCAATCTAGTTAAGCGCAACTGGACAGGTTCTACTAGGTGTAGTTTTTGTGATCGGGATGAGACCATCAAGCACCTCTTCTTTGACTGCCCATTGGCACGAGGCTTGTGGCGCTCTGTGCAAATTGCCTTTAACATTACTCCTCCGACTTCGGTCAACACGTTATTCGGGACGTGGCTTGCTGGGATAGAGTCCGAAACAGCTAGACACATTCGTGTAGGAGTTTGTGCGTTGTTATGGGCAATTTGGAACTGCAGAAATGATTTGGCTTTTAACAGAACAACAACTATTCATTTTTTGCAGGTTTTATTCCGGGCTACTGCACTGATCCGTATGTGGTCCTTACTCACTCCGCCGGAGGCCAGGGAGCGTTTGGTTACTGGATCTGTCCGGTGGGAGATGGTTGCGCGGGATATCTTCAACCGGTTTGGATGGCGGTCATGTAATAGGATAGGCGATTAGTTTACCTATCTGTTAATTTGCCAGCCGGTTGTGGCTTGTTAGGCTTTCTGTTTTGGCATTGAGGCTCTGTGTGAGCTTGCCGCTTTTTTTGTTTGCAGACTTTAAGACCTTGTTGAACCTTATTTACTTTTTATAATAATTGTGGCCGTATGCATCGTTCTGATGCAGAGGCCGGGGTGTCCCCCCTTTTCAAAAAAAATGTTCCTCTCTTCTGTGGATCAGCACATCACCAGACCAAACCAATCAAACTTCATTATCTCAGGATTACATGAAATGTGGATTCCTTAGGAAATATTCCTATATGATTCAATCCTATGAATCAAATGACCAATGTAGAAAAAAAAACTTCCAAGAATTCAAACCGTTCAAAAATCCTATGTGAATTCTTTAAAACAAAGAGGCCCTTAACGGTTTAGTGGGTGACTCATAATTTGGTGTGGCAACATTTGCACCAGGTAGCAAATATTGTGTTTCACCAAGTATGTTGGCCTTGACTATGACTTTGTGAGGGAAAGGGTTGACCTTCTTGACAGTCGGTTCATTCCTTCTAAGGTCATGTTGCAAATGGCTTCACGAAGGCCTTATCATAAGAATCTAAAAATAGTTCAAGTGTGTCATCTCAACTTATCCAAGTTGTGAGCGAGAGAGGTTATTATAACATGCTAGAAAATTATGTACTTCTTGATGTACACGGTGGTTACTTGTTAGAGATGAAATGAAACTGTATTCTTATAAGAACAAAGGCTTGTTGATCAAGATTGTAAGAAACGTAAACTTTGCAAGCTAGCCGAGTCTAATGATCCCTATTGATAAACAACCACATGATCTCTATGGAGGTTGGAACACCTCAACCTAGCACCAAAGTTTACAGTGAGACCCGCAACTTGGACACTGATGACTCGTGCCTTGCTGTATGACCGCTCAACACGAGAGTATACCCATTCAGTACCAACCCATTGAGGGCGTCCTCGGCATCGCCCGACCTTTCCATTGTCACCATTGCAATGGTAACACATCCTGCCCTAGGAGAGGTCATCTTGGCGGTCGAAACTTTGCCATGCTTGCTGAAGAAGTGGCGCAACAAGGAGCTATCCATGCCGGCACACCCGGAGGCAGGTTTTGCACCACGAAGCTTAAGGACTCCTTGGACTGTTCTGGTCGTTTCTCCTTCCAGATAGATCTACTTCCTATTGTTGGATGATATGCCTTTGGAGCCTCTGGCCATTCTTTAATTACCTTAGGAAAAATGCAAGGTTAGTTATGGACCATGACGGTTATGATGCTAGTTGTTGTTGAAAATAGTAAATTTATATTTCAAAAAGGGAACAAATATATAGGACTAGCTTCTTTATTTTTTGAAAGGGAGGTTAAAACCCCTCTGCATGATGCACAGGACAATCTTTATTAAAATTGATTTAAAGGCAGCAAGACTAAATCCCACAACAAGCAGAGCACAAAACATGAACAACTACAACAGATTCGCATTACAAGATGTGAAATTAACACGAATAACTAAGTTATTTGGCATCCATGCCTTCAAGAAGGGATAAAATCCCTCACACTACTGCATCAAATATATATGACTACGTTATGATGGCAACGCACGTCAACCTTACAAAGTATGCACGCCATGTCAGCACTTTTCATGTAGTCTTAAGCTCCATGTACTGTAGAATTAGCGCTCTCCTAAATATGGTGCAATGTGGTTTCAAAGGAACTGTCTGGTCTTATCAATGCCATCCCCATCGGCGAGCTCGTGGCTCAGACTCGACGGAGCCGTGGCCGGGCAAGTCGCCTCTGTCTCGTCCTCTGCTGCTATCTCTCTGGCACCGCCAATTGTCCGGATGACTGAAGAATACACCCTCTATTTCTAAATATAAGACGTTTTGCCGGTTCAATTTGCCAAAGGAGGTAGTAGCAAGCATCGGTTTCGAAAGATTAGTTTTATGGTGATGCGTTGATTGACTTGCATGTGAGTAGTGATCAACCCAAAACAGCCACTGTGAGCACCTGGCTGCTAGGGCTCTGAAGATTTGAGAACCGGTAATTGGGCGAACGGACCAAGACCGACACTCGCAACAACTCGCCGTGGGACTCTAGGACGTGGCTAGAGTCAAGACGCCAATCCAAGGTGATGAACCCGTGAAATCGCCACGACGTAGCGCACATCTCATCATTCTCAATGACACTAGCATGGAAGCCGCCAGTTGCCGAGGGCACTAGGAGGTGCCAGATGTCATTGCTATCGTCCCCGTCAACACACACCAGGATCTTGCCATCATGGTACGCGGCGAAGCAATGGTTGTTTTCGAACGCTATGTTGTTCCTCCCCAGCCTGAACCCTCTCTCGACGACCGTCCATGCGGTATGGCCGGGACTGAGGATGGCCGCTCGGAGGTTGGTGGACGTCGGTCCTTGCTCATGGTTGTAGTCAGATTTGAAAAAGTTGTAGAGGAAGACGGTGCCGTCGCCGTAGACTACGCCACGGGACTTATCCCTCATCTTCCGCTTATCACCGTGCGGGAAGGGCGACAGGGGGGTGGATTCCCCGGTGAGAGGGTCGATGAGTCTAGGCCCATCCCGTGCGCTGAAGAACCAGTACGCCGTGCCGTCGGCTCGCGCCACCCACCCTAGCTTGTTGAAGGTCGCGGGTACGTCGGCGTGGTAGCTGCTCTTGGAAAAGACGCAGCGGAGCCTGACGAGGGAGAAGCGGCGACCACCAGAAGGCGGGGCGACGAGCCAGGGGAAGAGGATGGGGCGGAGCGCGGTCGTCTGGGGCTGCGAGTCCCGCCATGAGGTGCAGACGGCGTGGAAGCGGACAAAGTCGGTGGCGTCGTGGAGGCGGCCGGAGACTACGGTTAGTAGATCCGGCGGGAGCTCCGCCCAACGCCGCGGCGGCGCGGGCATGTTTGGGTGAAGTACGTAGCTCGATCGGTCTGGTTGTCCTTGAGAAAAGTCTATCCAGGCGTGGCTGCTAAGTTTTCTAATGAGACGCGCGAGGCCCTCCTGCGTGGCTGCATGCACGCAGATGCTGGCCGTTGATGTTTGGACATCGATTCCAGACAGAAATCTCGATGCTCCGTGCGAAAAATCAAGACCCGCACGCGGCGGCTAGGGTTTCTAATCTAGCGAGCCCGTACATGCATCCAGTGCATGCATATGTGATGTGCCTGGGTGTGGAGCAGTTTTTTTTTTCTGTTTTTTTGTTTTTTTGCGGGCAGGAGCAGATTTTATGCTGTAAAATATGAATGTTCTTTTTGTGGGTATACAAATATATATATATATATGCTGATGTATTTGATGATTTTTTTTTGCGGGTGATGTATTTCATGAATATAATGTTACAACGACGCTATACTACTTTGCATTGGCATGTTAATCTCAACTTTATCATATTTACTTGCATGAAAACAATTTCTCAATATACTGCCTGCTAGGTTTTCTCACTTAATTGATGGTGATAGTCCTTCAACTTTCTGTACTTGCTGAGTTATTTCGATGGAATCCGAGTTCGATCAACTTGTACATTAGATGGCAGTCATTTTGTTCAGCTATGGTCATCTTCTGGCTTGGAGGCCATCCAAAAATAAATAGACCGTCTCGTCTTGCAAGAACCGTCTCGCTTGTTTCATCATCGCCAACCATGGTGCTTGGACGGCTGCATGCTCATGTACATGTTGGTAAGAGATGGTTCAAGAGGATCAATACATAGTTATGTACTTCGTGCTGCTCTTTCGCACCATTTATGTCTGCGACATCAAGAGACCCATTCACAGATATATTCAAACTATCGTCCGGTCATCGACGTACATCCAACTTCGATTCGTCGGTCAATCGAGCCGTATTAAAATCAATTTGTACGATCATCATCTACATCGGACATTACACATTTTTATTTCATTCAAATTGATGACAAAATCAGAAGATTAAAGTATCACCTTTCTTGGGAAGGCTACAACGACAGAGGAGATCTTCAATGAGTGGGAGATCTTCGGGGGAGCGTTGAAGCAAACTAGTGGTTGGGGCGCACCCAAGGTGCGCCTCCTGAGATGAAGTTGGGGCGGTGCCAGATGGGGTACGCCCCTTTCACCTTCCTACTTGTACTATGACCTGTTGTTCGGCCATGAGACATTTTCCCTTTTGTTTAGTTTGAAGTCAGGATGCTCTCAACTGGGAAGAAGATTCAGGTAAAAATGCCCTTGTGATGCCCTTCTGCTTATTTTCCTCATGTATATGACTCTATCTCTACACCACAAAACGAACAAAAGAACCTTCTTCCCTCAAGAACAGGCCTTGGCCTCGAACCTCGGTAGGACCACAAACACAATTGACGTCGGGGCCAGGGCCAGGTGCACGATCGTATCCGCGGCGGACGGCACGAGGTTCAGGATCGGGATGCAGCCATCGCCTGCCGGCTCCCGCTGGACGCTGTTCAGCAGCATCGTCCTACTCTGGTGGTCGCCGTCCTTGGCGTTTAGATGGTACTCATTCCTCTTCATGCTCTCGCTCGACGGCTTGCTTCCCAGCCATGACACCGCTTTTTTGAGGCCGCCGCTGCGCCTCTGGTGGCCGCTTCTTTTTTTGAAGCTCAAGTTGAGGACTTGAGGTCGTTCTAGAGGGTCACGTTGTACCCAGTGCTGTTGCTTAGGTTGATCAGGAGGAGCATGACACCTTTCTGCATTGTGGAATAAGCAAAGCTTTGCTGAGAACAACAGAAATGATTGATCAAGCTGATGTTTCAATGGTAGTTGAAGTAACTCTTCAGACACAAGTAACTTAGAAAGTTAAGAAGAACAGCCATATTACTTCAACATTGGTAACAAATACAAAGTATCTCAAGCAGTTCACTTTAAGAATGGCACATCGTTGGATTCTTACGTGTCGCTTGCTGAAGTGAGCATAAGCACGCAGCTCACGCGATGCATTTATATCAACTTAGAGAACTCCATTGCCCATAAGCCGATGCCATAGCAGAGCACTGAGAACAGAAGGAGGGACCAACACATATGAGCCACGTTCTGGAAAACATTGCAGCGACCGCCTACGATTTTTTTACAAATGTGAGTCTTGCCTGTAGTAACCAGAATTGGTAAGAATGTCTTCGTGTCAAGCAAATCGTAGTTGCCTCCGATGAGAGTCTGCCTGCAGAACACTTTTGTGTTGTACTTCGATGCCATTCCAAGTTGATCAAGGTACCTGTTTGCACCAAAATTATGTCACGATCTTTTGCGATTACTCTGTGTATGAGCGTATAAATAGTAGACTCATAGAAATATTGGTGAGGCACAATTTAATCTTACAGCAATTCACTGAATAACTGAGTGCAGATATTATCCGTGTGGATCTTACTATTAGTGATGGAATTAAATGTCTAATGGTTGGGGTGCTTAACATGCCTGTGGTAATAACCAAAATAAATAAGTACCGAGCCAGGGGTCGCCCTCACACTTATCAGACGGAAGCATACCCAATATGCCTGAAATAGTCCTTTTCATCGCATCGACAGTTTCAGGAGGGACATCTCTCTGGACTACACTTAGATCCAAAGCTTTTACATCTTTTATCAAGTTCCAAAGTGAAGATTTCTGCAAACAGTACAAGTGCACCATGATTATGAACAGTATCAATACACCGACTCGACAGGATTAAAAGATGTAATCTATTCTAGGTAACTTTTTCGAGTGGAAACTCTCAAAAATCTATTCTTTCTCAGTGGAAGGTAAATAACTTCCTCACATCTGTCCGGAGACACCTCAATCTACAGGTAAACTATTCTATGTTGCACTGCTGCTTATGATTTCATTTTCTATCTACACATTGCACATTTATGCTGTGGAGCTTCACACAGAATTAGTATATTTCGTAATAATTAATTTTTATTTGTCAAACAAAGTCTTAAAAGAAACATCCAAACAACATGCCAGCAGCCTAGCACCAGAGTGTTGATATGAGTAGGATGCACTAATTACTAACCTCAACAGCCACCATGGATCGTAGTCTATTTCGAAGAATTGATAACTCATCCGCAACCAATTGAAATGTATCTTGTTGTTCCTGAGAGCAAGATAAATTTTTCTCATAAGGGAATAGTAATACACTGTGCTTTGCATGATTAGCACTCATGCATTAACTAAAAAGATAATTTGAGCATCGGCATCATGCTTACCTCGGGGAACCCGTGGAGACACCTCCTCTGCGTGTGGAGCTCGTCAGGTGATGCCACTGAAGAGGCCAACGCCTCAAATATTTCAGACCAACTTTCTTATATAGTATAGAAACTTTCATAGGAAAATATTTTAACCAAATATATTTCGGGCCAGGAGGCATCCATATGTTAATAAAAAAACATTTATGTGTGTGCGGTCATCTCGACGATCCACATAATTCAACACAAACATATAATCTACTCATGTAGGTTAGATGAAGAAACAAATGGAAAGGAAAGACAATCTGCACGGAGTCTCCGTCCTAAATCTCATTGTCACCCAAAGATTATTGTTTCTTTATTTTAGATCAGTTTGTTGTACATCCATTCCCCACAGCATACTTCATTTTCAAATTGGAGAGAACAGTACATTGCTCTTGGGCTACTGAATCTTAAGAAAACCTAGCAAGATATCTACCCATCCAATAGAATTTCCCAACAAAGATAAGATCGATGTCTTATTGATTGGTCTATGCTGCACACTGAGATCGTTTTGAATGAATACCTAGAAGTTAGGCCTGAGAACAAGACCAAAAAATTCTCTCTTATTTACTACAGATCAGAAATGCATAATGTAGTTTCCCTCTATTGAATTTTCCTCCCTTCAATGGTGTTACTCTTTTCAATGCACATAATTAATATCACTTTGTAACCAACCACCAGTCCACCACTAGTATACTCAAAAAACAGGTTTCAAGCTATAAAGACTGAATGGAACTCTTATTCAAAAAAGAAATGAAAAAACAATTATTCAAAAAGAACTGAAAAAAATCTTATTCAAAAAAGAACTGAAAAACTACCTTACTTGGGTATTGCATGATGTAATACTTCCAAACGAGATCCGAGCACAAAAACATTCCAAGTTTCTTTACAAGAAGAAATATAGTTCTGCTCTTCAGGTTAAGTTTCAAACCATCTCACTCAATAAATATAAATAACGAGCAGTTTAAATTTAAGATGTACTATAAATCTTGTTCTGAGGAAACTATCAGAGTCATGGCACACGAGTTCAGTTTCTTTACGGCTGAATATTTAGTTCTTCTGAAAGGCACTTCAGTGTCTAACAAACATTTAGAAAGAAATTCTCCACTGCACCGCTACTTGCACCAAAATGATTAAACCTAGTAAACTCCCTTCAGGAAATTCTTTTGGACTGTTAGCACTTCAATATTGAGTTCCCAATTTGGATTAGAAGAGACCTTTGATGTGCGTACAAACTATGCAGCCTTGGCCCTTCAACAATGTTGCTCCCATGCCACTGGACCTATGCTTGCTTGAGAAAATAAGGACGCCAACTCCGGCAACAAGTGCATCAATCTGGATTAATTTTTTCCAATGAAAAAGAGAAGAACATGAGCACATGCAAAGAGGAGCAGTACAGAAGTGCATGTCCACTCATTGTGCTCTGCAACCTTCATGGCATGGCCGTATCGTCTCTCTGTCGTACGCCTTGGTGACCATCTTGATTGCGGCGAGGCACTCGCCGCACATCGGAGGTTCTTGAACACGTGTATGGGCGCTCCGGTCGGCATGGCAAGCAGCCCGAACACCACGGTGAGCCTCCCAGAGTAAGCAACAAATTCAACTCATCTCACACATCATGAGCGATCAGTGGTTCTAGGCTGCTAATCAAACTGCTCTTGCCAAAGTATAGCTACAAATGTAGATTTCAAAGGTTCTCTAGGACACAACCAACATCAATATTACATCAGGACAGTAAATAAATTAAAGATATATTAACTAACTCAATGAATAAATAAGTTGCTTTATAGAAAACACTAAGGGCACTTGAATTAAAAAAAGGCTTCAATCTTACCTCAACATAATCAACCTGGCCACCAGCTTCAGTCAGTGTTTGCACTATTTGATCCTTTATACGTTCACCAGCACTGTTGCTATTATTCAACGTGGCAGTTCTAACATTTACCGGTGATCTACTAATGGATAACGCCTACATAGAAAATAACAATTGCCAAAGACAGATAGTATCAAAATTGTTTGTTCCATGACATGTATCAACTATTAGTCTTGTTTCTGTTGAATACTCAAACCAATAATAGAAAGGCAAACATAAATGACAAGATATTGTGATAAAACAATTCTACCTTCTGTAAATGCACCATTCAAAACTCAGAATACAAGTGCGCGAGGGGGTATATATAGGCACCTCATTGGTCCCGGTTGGTGACATGAGCCGGGACTAAAGGGGAGCCTTTGGTCCCGGTTCAAGCCACCAACCGGGACCAATGGTGGTGGGCCAGGAGCGAGGCCCATTGGTCCCGGTTCATCCCACCAACCGGGACCAAAAGGTCCAGATGAACCGGGAACAATGGCCCACGTGGCCTGGCCGGCCCCCTGGGCTCACGAACCGGGACCAATGCCCACATTGGTCCCGGTTCTAGACTGAACCGGGACTAATTGGTTGACCCGGCCTGGACCAAAACTCTGTTTTCTACTAGTGTTATTCCTGAATTTATTTCAGAATTTCCGGTGATGCGCATTCAGTGGGAGGAGACGTTCCCGTCGACGACGAGGCGCCTACGGTGACTTTGTAAATTTCAAGATGATATGCCGGCTCAGTCTTTCGGAGGTGCTCATAGGGGTAGGGTATGCGTGTGTGCATTCATAGGGATGAATGTATGCGCGTGTATATAAGCGCTTGAGTCTGTACTGATGTTCAAAAAAAAAAAACAAGGTTCCCAGCCAGGGCCCCAACATGCATTGTTGTCGCAGCCCAAAGTCATCAGTTCCCTGCTCTCGAAACACTTCGAATAGAAAAGAAAGAAAAAGGTGTAATTCCATGAAAGAAATCTAGATTTTCACACAAGACACATGAAGGATATATAGATTCAATTCAACCATGCAATGCAAGCGATACACATATAACAGTTCCGCGCATCTCAAGTACTCAACTCGATCGATCTAATGACACCAGCTAACACACGCACACACAAGGATGCATAATTGCATAGAGATCGCAAACTGCTGGACGACAAAAATGCTCGGGCTTCCGTCTGGCTCCTTGGCTAGAGCAAGTGCATCCATCGTCTGGCGACACCTCCGGCGACCTCAGCGGCTCCCTACTTGTCTACCGGCGCCATTGGGGGCAGGCGGGCAGGAAGTGGCCCGGCTCGCCGCAGAAGGCGCAGGCGTCGTACCCCCTCCACGCGGCGTACCGGTCGCCGGGGCCGCCGGTGCGCGTGGGGCAGTCCCTGGGCATGTGCCCCAGCCCGCAGGTCTCGCATCGGATGTCGGCGGTCTTTGTGGTGGCACAGTCCTCGTCCGCGTGGCCCGCGCCGCTGCAGACGCCGCAGCGAGCTGCGCCGGCGGCGTCGAAGCCGGCGGGGGTGGTGCAGAGGGCCTCGAAGTGGCCGTTTCCCCCGCAGCGTGAGCACGGCGAGGCGGCGCAGTGGTTCCTGCGGTGGGTGCGGGAGCCGCAGGCCGAACACAGGTAGGACGACGACATGAGGGAGGCTGGAGGTTGTGGCTGGAACGTACAGCAGGGGCCAAGGGTTGGAGAGCTAGTGAGCTACGGATATGAAGACGAGCTGAATCGATCGATCCTTGGGTTTGTTGCGTTTATATATAGCGGTCTAGCCACCGACGATGCGACGAACTCGACACCAACTCGATGATGACGTACGCCTTCTACTTTTGTTTTCTTCGGCTGGCTCGTACCAAAAATGCTAAAAAGAGACCTTTACATGAGTTTTACAGGGACCTTCACTCTAATTCACCCTCTCCCTCCAAGCCTCCCTGATTTTCAGGTGGGTGAGGCCCCTTCCTCACCTTAATTCAATGATTAGTTGACAGCTTCACACCTATCCGTAAAGCCATGTAAAGAGCCTGTCGATCTAATATATGACACTAGTCTATGTTACTATCTTCATAGTGTAAAGTGTCATAGAAGTAGCATCATATATGGTTGCATTTATTAGCTTATAGACTCAACATTTCTTAAGAAGCGCTATGTGATGATAATATAATATGTTACTTCAAACACCTCTTTCCTCATTAATTAGGTGTCACATAAGCAAACTTGTCTTGAAATGTATTATGTTTCTAGCTAAGTTACTCTTATTATGATTAGCCTTACGCTTGCTTCCTTCCTTCCATTCATTGGTCACGCTCACGCCTACGTGCGACTCGATCCATCCTCATTCCACGCGTTAATTCTGCCGTTGTTCCTTTTATTAGAAAAAACAAAATCTGCACCAATGCATTCACCTTCACGCACTCCACCGCACGTACGTTCACTAGCCTTTTTCTTTCATTTTTTTCCTTCCTTTTGCATTTTCGTTTTCGGTACCTATTACTCTCTCTCTCGTAATGTAAGACATCTCTTGACACTGGTGTATATATTGTCAAAAAACGACGTCTTATACTCCCTCTATTCAACAATGTAGTGCTTCCTCTATCCACGTGCTTTAACTTTGACTGTAAATTTAACTACCGAGACCGATTGCGGCGGGAGCAAAAATTATATCAGTGAATTCGTATTTGAAAGAAGTTTTCAATTATATAATTTTTTCTCCCGCCGCAGTTGGTCTCGTTGGTTAAATTTATGGTCAAAGTTAAACCTCGAGAAACGCGGGCGCATTATATTTTGGAATGGAAGGAGTATTATGGAACTCTTTCCTGGGCGCCAATTAGGATAGATCCTATCTCGTGCCTTGCCAGTTAACCGTGCATTTGGTTAACCGACGCTTACATGGCCATCCCACCTACGGGTGCAACGGGAGAGACATCTTTTTGGGAAGCTTCCAAGCTAGGAAGATTCCCGAAGCCTCCTAGCTGTTTTTTTTTTGTTTTTTTTAGCTTTTTTCTACACTGGTTTTGTTTTGGTTTTTTCTTTAATATGAATATTCTACTTTTTACTTTATTTTTAGTTTTTCATTTATTTTTTTATCTTCTTCAAAATGAACAAACATTTTCCAATTCGGTGAGTTTTTTTCAAAATCAATGAACTATTGTTCTAAATCAATAAACATTTTCTAAATTTGACTAACTTTTTCTCAAAATCGTTGAACTTTTTGAAATTTGTGATTTTTTAAAAAAATTGGTGAATTGATGATTGTTTTTCAAATTTATGAAAAAATTCAACGTTGATGAACTTTTTTTCAAATTCAATGAGCTTTTTCCATATTGCTGAAACCTCCTTTTCAAAATAGTGAATTTGTTCAAATACGTGAATGTTTGAACTTTTTGAATTCATGAACTTTTTTGATATTGTTTGCGATTTCTGGATTTTTCTAGTTTTTTCTTCAAAAGTCAATGGTTGACCTGTCAACTGGTCAACTATCAAATGATGGGTCAACGGTCATTGGTTTTTTAGGCAAAAACCAGCCATTGTTCGTGCATATAAATGTAGTAGCGATCATTTGGTTTGTTTTCGAACGAGCGAGTTATCGTTCAGCATAGCGACCATTAGGCTTTTAAATATTTGTGCCTTGGTGGACGGAGTTTTCCTCACGCTAGGGTTTCTTTTCTCTCGGGGCGATTCTGTCGCCGCCATTCAGACCTTCACCTTCACTCCTCTGATCTGCTCGTCATGGGGCTGGTTCAGGCTGAAACAGGGGTGATCTGGCATTGCCACCCGGCCTTGACCAACCTTGGATCGAAGAGAGGAGAGTTAGGGTCAGCTTTAAAAGCCTGATATGTTGTTATTCGGGCTAGGGTTCAAGATGTCATCGCAAGGAAAGACACCGGGGGCTGCGCCGGGGTCCATGGCTGCGACGGAGGTTGAGCAGATGATGGCAGAACTAGGGCGGGAAGAAGACTTAGATGATGTAGTTTTTGATGAGAAAGAAGCACCACCGAGGCCAACGGATGGATGGCAGTCTACCAGGTTCACATCGATAAAACTTATAGCCAATATTGGTTCTTCAAAAATATGAGCCCGACGTGGGATCTAGCACATGATGTGAAGTTCAGGCCCTTGGAGGATAATTTGTATACTCTACAGTGTCTTGGTGATTGGGAACGTGGACTACATCAACATCTTGGAGGATAATTTGTATACCAAACCAACAATGGTGAACCTGGACAACATCAACATCTGGATTGAGATCCACGAGGTCTCGGATCTGTATGCCCATCTGGTAACGCCACTGGTAGCTAAGGTTGGTGAAGTCCTCTTTACAGAAACAATTACACGCGATTTTGCTGGGAATTTCTACCATGTCTGGGTGAGGGTCAATGTGCATAAACCTCTGAAGAACACGGTATCAATGACCCGTGACTCGAAGAGGCAGATCTACATGGTGAGGTATGAGCGACTCCCAGATTGGTGTCTAGTCTGCGGGCATCTCGGTCATGTGTACAAGGAGCATGGCGAAGGAGTGCATCCCCCGTGGGCTCTCTACTTCAAAGATCTGAGAGCCACTTGGCAGATGAGAACCGGAACAGGGCCTGGTGGAGGTCCGAGGGTATGGAAGAAGAGGAGGACGTCGAGGAGGCCATTCGGCCGGGCGATCCCAAGCGTCTGGAAGCGACCGCACAGAGGAGGATACTCACAATGAAGCGGTCATGGACGATACAGATGAAAACAGAAAGAGGACCTCGGGACAGCAAGCGAGTATGGGAGAGCATGTTCTCCCATCAGCTAATAAAACTTTGCTAGCTCTCCCACCTCCTACTGTGCCAGAGAGCCTGTATTCGAAGCAAGAACTTAAGAGGATGCGTACCAACGCAGACAAGAATGGTGGCAAAAAGGGTGCAGCCCTGAAAAAACCTAATGATGCAAGATCGGCGACCTTCAGTGCGGAGGATCGCCGGGCACAATGAATCTCTTATGTTGGAATTGTCGTGGTGCGGGCAAAGCCACGACAATTCTGAGCTTCAGGATCTAACAAAGCAGTTTGCCCCGGCCGTGTTATGCATAGTGGAAACCCAGATTTCAAAGACACGTGTCAAGAATCTTGTTGGTACTTTTAGGTTTTAATAATTCCTTTGTTGCTAGTAGTTCTGGCCGTAGTGGTGGACTAGGGATGTTCTGGAATGATGCAATAAAAATTGAAGTATTCAGTTACTCTGAGTGTCATATAGATGCAAATGTCTCACAACCAGGTCATGATGATTGGAGACTCACATGCGTATATGGTGAAGCCCAAGTTGGGGAGAGATATAAGACGTGGGATCTTCTTAAATCTTTGGTGGCTGTGAGCACCCTATCATGGCTTTGTATCGGCGATTTTAATGAAGTACTCTACCCCTCAAAGCATGTGGGCGCGGGGCAGAGGAGAAACGCACAGATGGCAGGTTTCCGTGACGCAACGGACGTTTGTGCTCTTGTTAACCTGGGCTACCAGGGGAGGCCTTGGACATTTGAAAAGAAGACAGAAGGAGGAGATTATTGCAGGGTTAGGCTGGATCGAGCAATGGCCACCACTGAATGGACGTGTTTGTTTTCCCAAGCCACACTCTATCATGAAACTGCAATCACATCCGATCATAGCCCGCTTCGCCTGCAGCTAGAGGCACCAAGTCCTGCAGTTAGTGGGAAGAAACCTTTCCGATATGAGGTCTACTAGGAACGGCCTGAAGAGTTCAGAAACTCTCTGGATGGCATGTGGAGCAGTGCGCCAGGTGCCCAAACAGTCAAGCAGCTGAATAAAAAACAATCAGATCTCTCCGTTTCCCTTACCGAGTGGAGTGGAGCGACTATTGTACAAGTCTCCCGGCAGATTAAGCAACTGAAGAGAGAGTTGGAAAATTTGCAAAATGACCCAAGAAGAGTCGACCCATCAGATCAGCTAACTGAGTTGTATCACATGGAAGAAATCATGTTGCGGCAGAGATCTAGAGTGGATTGGCTTACGGATGGTGACAAGAACACCAAGTTCTTTCAACGATGTGCGAGCATCATGGTTTTGGGTACCGCCCGAGAAAAACGGATACCGGGCGGTTACCGCGTTTCTCGGCGCCCCACGAGAAATACCTATCCCAAGCAAAAAAGTACCGAAATATTTGAATAATTTGATTTGAACGCTCAAGATCTAATAAATAAGCTTTGTTTCTCAACTTAGACAGTGCTCTTACTCTGGCATAGTCGTAACACTAGTAGAAAAAGGATCAAACGTGAAGCACATTAGTGCCGGTTTGTATTTGAGCCGGTACTAATGGTACCATTAGTGCCGGTTCGAACGGATTTGCATTAATGCCGGTTCGTGTTGAACCTTTAGTACCGGTTCGTGGCACGAACCGGTACTAAAGGGGTGGTGGCAGGCTGGCGTCAGGCCGGGGCCCAAAGATCACCTTTAGTACCGGTTCGTGGCACGAACCGGTACTAAAGATCTAACCTTTAGTACCGGTTCGTGCCATGAACCGGTACTAAAGGGGTCTGGCCTATAGTACCGGTTGGAGACACAAACCGGGACTATAGGTCAATTTTCAAACTTGAAAAAATCATAACTAAATCATCATAATTCAGAAAAATACATATAATATATCAAAATTTGCAGAACAAAATGATTGATCCGCTGAAACAACCAGTTTTCCGTTTCGACAATATTTTAAAATCACAAAATTCCAAAGGGAAAATAGAGTTTTTGGGCGTTTTAGACGTTTTTTTGGACGTTTTTAGCGTTTAGTGCTAGGGTTTAGATTTCAAAGTTTAGGGTTAGGTTTTATGGTCTAAACCCTTAGTTTTTATTGTTTAGCATAGAGTTTGCGACGTTTTAAGTCCCGGGTTTAGGGTTTAGGACAATTTTTGAAATGACAAATTGTAAAAGGAAAAAAAGATATGCTCTAATTTATGTTTTTTTGTCAAACAACTGATTCAAGAAATATAGAGTGTTACTAAATAATTACGCAATAATATTAGTGTTACTAAATAAGTATCTCAGTTTTTTTGAATTTTGTTCAAATCTGGTCAAACTATGTTCAAACTGTGGTCAAACTATGCTCAAACTATTTATTCAAGAAATATTAGTGTTACTACATAATTATTCAAGAATATTAGTGTCACTAAATAATTATTTCAATTTTTTGAATTTTGGTCAAATCTGGTCAAACTATGGTCAAACTGTGGTCAAACTATGGTCAAACTTATTCAAGAAATATTAGCGTTACTAAATAATTACCGTTTTTTTAGAATAATAGTTTCAAACTCAAACGGTGAAATGTGTGACTTCATGCTCAAGCTAAACTCCTGGGGGTTCATAGGATTGACATCTTACTATTGTCAGGAAAACAACAAGTGCAAACTTGGAAACGAAAGAGAATAGAACCTGAAAGTTAAGCGTGCTTGGGCTGGAGTAGTGAGAGGGATGGGTGACCGGTTGGGAAGTTAGATGATTTGGAATGAGTGATCCACACTTGAGCAGTTAAGAGAGGTGATTAGAGACTAAATCATCAAATAATTCAGAAAAATTAAAAATAAAAAAAATAAAATTTTTTTCCAAAATTTTCAAAAAAAAAATTCAAAAAAAAACCTTTAGTACCGGTTGGTAACACCAACCGGTACTAAAGGTCCCCCGTACCAGGGCGCGAGCTCACGCCACGTGGTGGCACTTTAGCGCTGGTTCGTGCCGAACCGGTACTAAAGGGGGGGGGCCTTTAGTGCTATCCCTGTCGGCGAGGCGAGCGCCTCTTCCCGCCGTTTCTTCCCTTACAAACCGGTACTAATGGTCCGTTTTCTACTAGTGTAACCATCTAGTATGCTTCTCCAGGGATAGCTGGTTCGAGTCCTCCTTCCGCTCTTTATTTTATTGTTTTTGTTATTTTTCAGAATAGGCAGTAAAAAACGTGAAAAAATGACGACCAAAAAAATCGAACTGACGACCTCGCCCCCAACAGGCCCTCCCTAAGCGTTTTTGCCGCGCCGGCGCCGAAAAAATGGCCCAGTCGCGCCCCAGAAGCCCGTTTTTCGCCGGCTCGGGCCGAAACTGGTGCCGGCGGACCCAGGCCGAACCCGGCTTTCTAGGGGGCGCCTGGGGCGCCGGCACAAGCGAAAAGGGCGCGTGGGTCCGCCCTGTCGGCGAGGCGAGCGCCTCTTCCCGCCGTTTCTTCCCGCGTTTTCCCCACTTCCCTCCCGTACTCTTCCTTCCTCCCGCCAATCTTCCTCCCGCTCGCCTCCCTCCCAGCCGGCCGCCATGCCACCGAAGAAGTACGTCGCCCCCCGCGCGGCGGCAACCGTGACCGCCTCCGTCGCCCAGCCGAAGCAGAGGAAGCCGAGGGCGCCGCCGATCAAGCCACCGAGCATGTCAAACGCCCAATGGAGGGCGGAAGTTCAGCGGCGGGAGGCTGTCACCGCCGACCGGCGGAACAGGGCCATCGCCAAGAAGGCCCGCGATAACGCGGCGCACGCGACTGCGGCTACCTCGGCGGACCAAACTGAGGCCGAGGCGACTCGCGCGGGGATGATGAATCCACCCGGAAGCCACGCCCAGTACGCGCCCTGGGGCCAGCAAGGCGTCGGCTCTCCGCAGCCATGGGGATCGCCCTCGTCGGGCTACGCCGACGGGGACGCGCACGGTGGGTTCAACCCAAACGTCACTTCCCCCATGGATACCCGGCCCAGCGCACGCCCTCTCCCACCTTCGCCTCATCCTGAACCAGCTTCCCTCGACAAGGCCGCCGACGCCGACGCACACGCCGCCGCCGCCGCCAAGGCCGTGTGACAACGCCTCCACGACGCCCAGCACCACCGAAGCCACGCCGACACCGCCCAGCGCAGAGGCTGCTCCGACACCGCCAAGCCCGCGCACGCCAACTCCGTCGACGCCTGGGGCAGAGCCCGCCGAGTGATGCGCACGCGAACTTCTGCCGCTCTATTTTTTGTATGCCGAATTGTGGCTTGCGGTCGTCCGACTTGTGGCGTCTTTTGTGAGCGGGAACGACCAAATTCGAATTTTTCGCGTCCTGGGGGCGTGACTGGGAGCTAGGTCGCCCCCAGGGGCCGAACTAGCGCCGGTTCGCCCCCAGACCGCCCTTTTTTAGTGCCCTGGGGGGCCGAACGGCTGGAGATGCTCTGAGCTACTACCCCTTTTGTGAATGGCATCAGTTCAAGATATTATTATATCTAATTTAAAATTGTTTGAATTCAAAATTCAATTGTAAATTTCGTCTGAAATTTGTTCAGTATTTCTCGGTAACTGTGGTTACCGGGAATATTGCTCACCCACGAGGAAATTTGCCTATTTGGGATCCAAAACCTTGGCGAGCATGCGTCGACGCAAGAACACAATCAAATCCTTGCAGAGAAGCGACGGCTCTCTAACATAAGACCCTGCCGAGATGGCCCCCCTTGCTAATTCCTTTTATTAGAACATGTTCCTTTCAGGAGGCACACCAGGTATGGGAGCAGTGTTGGACTTGATTCCCAACAAGATGACTCCCCCGATGAACACTATGCTAACGTCTCCATATAAGGCAGAAGAGGTGAAAACCTCACTGTTCCAAATGTACCCGACAAAAGCGCCGGGCCCTGACAGATACCCAGCAGATTTCTTCGAACGACACTGGGACTTGTGTGGTCCTGAGGTCACAGATGTGGTGTTGCGGATCCTACGGGGAGAGAAGAGCCCAGAGGTAATCAATGAAACAATACTTGTTCTTATTCCCAAGGTTAAGGATCCTACCCAGTTAACCCAATTTAGACCGATAAGTCTTTGTAATGTGTTGTACAAAATATTCTCGAAGGTTCTCTCAAACAGGTTAAAACAAATTTTGCCTGAGATTATATCAGAAGAACAATCGGCCTTTGTACTAAGCACGATGATCACTGATAATATTATCACGGCCTATGAGTGCTTGCATTTCATGAAAAGGAACAAGGCACCGAGGAACATATTTTGTGCGGTTAAGCTTTACATGATGAAGGCCTATGACAGGGTCGGGTGGGAACACCTGCAAGCCATCATGCTCAAGCTCGGGTTTGAGCCCGGTTGGGTCTCATTAATAATGAGGATGGTGAGTTCGGTTAAATTTTCAGTGCTCTTTAATGGTGGCAAGAATGAACAAAATTCACCTTCTAGGGGGATCCGTCAGGGGGACCCAATTTCTCCTTACCTGTTTTTACTTGCAACGAAGGGCCTTTCATGTCTTTTGAAATCTAATGAATCATCGCACCTCAGTGGTGTTTGAGTGGCTCTGACGGCTCCGCCAGTAAGCCACTTACTTTTTGCAGATGATAGCCTGCTGTTTGTAAAAGTTAGTGTGGATGGAGCAAATGAGTTGTCTTCTGTTTTGGATCGCTATTGTAACACCTCGGGCCAAAGGATAAACCTGTCAAAATCATCAGTTTCTTTCAGTAAGGGCTGTCCCAATTCGCTCCGGACAAGTGTTATGCAGGCCTTGCAATTCACTAATGAGTCTTTGTTAGAAAGATATTTGGGCATGCCCTCTGATGTTGGTAACCGCAAAAACGGCGCTTTCAAAATCTTGAAGGACAGAGTCTGGAAAAAAGTGAAGGGATGGCTAGAGAAAATTATTTCTGTTGGCGGGAAGGAAGTACTCATCAAATATGTGGCCCAAGAAGTGCTAGTATACTCTATGTCTTGTTTTAAACTGCCTCGTGGCTTACGTGAACATCTAAATTCTTTGATACGTAAGTTCTAGTGGGGGAGTAAGGAAGGCAAGAGGAAAGCTAGTTGAGTTTCCTGGAGCGTGATGACGAGGCCAAAACAGTGCGGAGGTTTGGGCTTCCGTGGTATTGAGTTGTTCAACTTGGCTCTGCTACCGAGACAAGCATGGCACATACTGATTGATCCTACAACGCTAAGTGTGAGAATATTGAAGGCGAAGTATTTCCCTACCACTGAGTTTCTTCAGGCCGAGCTAGGAGGAAGCCCCTCGCAAGTATGGCGATGAATATTAGATGGGCGTGGTACTCTCTCTCAGGGGATCGTATGGAGAATTGGGGATGGCAACACTACGCAAATCTGGGAGCACAACTGGCCTCCCCGTCCTTACAACATGCGGCCAATAATGAGCAGAGTACAGAATCCCCCCCAGCTCGTTGGTGAATTGCTTTTACCTAGTGCTGAATGGAACCGAGAGGTAATAGCAAATATCTTTTTGCAAACTGATGCCGAGGCAATTTTGTCTATCCCAGTTCGCACGCGTCACGTGCAAGATTTCTGGTCTTGGGTACATGAGAAAAATGGAGTTTTCTCGGTACGTTCTACATGTTGGATGCTAGTTTCCACAAAACATAGACGCGAAGCTTGGTTGGAAGGCAGAGCAGATACATCCAACAATGAAGGTGAGCAGAAATCATGGACAAAGTTATGGAAGATTGATGTTCCTTCCAAGATCAAAATATTTCTTTGGAGACTGACCCAACAATCCATACCAACTTCAGATATCCTTCACCACCGTAATATGTCCATGGTGACAACATGTGGTCTGTGTGGTAATGAAGATTCCTGGCAATACTCTCTCTTACATTGTCATGCTGCACGCTGTGTTTGGGCACTGCAGGATCATGACATGGTTGAGGCCATAAATAGTATTATAGAGCCTGATGCTAAATGATAGGTCTTCGCGGTCGGATACCATCTCTTCGAGTGAGTTCACCCACTAGTAGGAAAAGGGTCAAATGTGAAGCACATTAGTGCCGGTTTGAATTTGAGTCGGCACTAATGTGACCATTAGTGCCAGTTCCAATGGTTAGGCGGGCGGGCATCATTCGTACCGGTTCGTGGGCAAACTTTACTACCGGTTCATGCCACGAACCGGTACTAATGAGGCCAGTGCGGCTGTGGTCAGGCTGGGGCCCCCACGAAAACCTTTAGTACAGGTTCATGATATGAACTAGTACTAGAGTTTCTTAGTAAGCTTATTTTTAGTCCCACCTCGCCAAGAGAGAGGCGGTATGAGCGGTTTATAAGCCGTAAGTGCAGAGACAATGACGAAGAGGCGCAATGCTCACCTGCATGTTGATTAGCTTCAAGCCTTTCGGAATAGCATAGATTGCACTGAGCTATGTGCAGTGCAGTCTACACTATTCAAAAGGCTTAAAGCAAATTAACCAGCATTGCACCTCTTTTTTATTTTTAATAACTTATTTAAACTCCGGACTTCTTTTGTGTTCAGTATGCAGCATTCAAAGCGACGTCATCAATTTCCAACATGTTCTAACATCATTTGTTGTTTTTTGGGTCATTTACCTAATTGTTTAGAGAGCTAAATGACCGTGAAATTGAAAACCACTATAAAATGAATTCTGAAAATGTTGAAACTTGGCATGGTATCATCATTTCACCCGCATAGCATGTGTGAAAGAGTAGAGAGGGTCACGACAAAAACTGGACGCACTTCGTGTACAAACTGGACAAACTCTTTCGGAGTATCAGGGTTTCGGACAAGAACTCATCTGTTACACGGGCACTTCAATATTTTTTAAACTTATTTGAACTCCGGACTTCTTTTGTATTCAGTATGCAGCATTCAAAGCGATGTCATCAATTTCCAACATGTTCTGACATCATTTGTTGTTTTCGGTCATTTACCTAATTGTTTAGAGAGCTAAATGACCGTGAAATTGAAAATCACTACAAAATGAACTCTGAAAATGTTAAAACTTGGCATGGTATCATCATTTCACCCGCATAGCATGTGCGAAAGAGTAGAGAGGGTAACAAAAAAACTACTCCGAAATAAATAGAAGAAAATAAATAAAGCAGAAAAGAATAAAACTATACAAAAAATTATTCAAAAATAAATAGAAGAAAAAAATAATGCAGAAAAGAAAAAAACTATATAAAAAATTACTCAAAAATAAATAGAAGAAAATAAATAATGCAGAAAAAAAACTATATAAAAAATTTGTTGGCGCGCTGCCCAGTGGGCCTGCCAGACCTAGGGTGTGCAAATGCAGACCCAGAAGGGCCAGCAGACTCATAGGGCAGCGCGCCCTAGTTAGACCCAGAAGCCTGCTATATAGAGAAGCTCGAAGGAGCAGTCGCGGCTGGGTTTATAAACCAGTGCGGCTGCCCTTCGCTCGGCGAGGTAGGACTAAACTTTGCGCACCGCAGCGCGCCCCTTTAGTACCGGTTCGTGGCTCCAACCGGTACTAAAGGCCACCCTTTAGTACCGGTTGGAGCCACGAACCGGTACTAAAGGGGTCGTTTCCTGCCCCTTGGCCTGGCGAAAATTGGCCTTTAGTACCAGTTGGTGGCTCCAACCGGTACTAAAGACCCCTTCTATATATATGGCACTTACGAAAAAAATCAGTTTCATCGACCACCAGTACTTCTCGATCCAACTTCTTCGCCGCGCCCGTCGCCCATCGCGCGCCGCCCTCGCCGCCCCTGCCGCCCGTCGTCACCGTCACCGCCGTCGCCCCCGCCACCCATCGTCGCCATCACCGCCGTCGCCCCCGCCACCCGTCATCGCCGTCACGGCCGTCGCCCCCGCTACGCCCGTCTCGCCCGCCGCCCGTCCCCGTCGTCGCCCGCCGCCGCCCGTACGCCGCCGCCCCCCGCTCGTACACACACACACAGACACACACACACATACACACACACATGTACACACACACATACACACACAGACACACACACACATTGTTATTACTTATTTTCTATTTTCTGTTGTTTACATTAATGTTAGATAAATTACATAGATAATAATATTAGAATGTTAATGTTAGATGAATTATATGGAAAAAATGTTAAATATTAATGTCAAATATATTTTACATGAATTAGAACAAGTTGAACTAGTTGAATTAGTATAGCTAGATATTAATTAGGTATATATATGAGATTTGAACTAGTTGAATTAATATAACTAGTTTATTTTTAGTATGAAAATTAATAGAACAAGTTTATTTTTAGTAAGAAAATTTAGGTATATGAGATTTGATGATATAATCAAAATATTACTATATAGAACTACCTACTTTATTTTAGTAAGAAATTAATAGAACTAGTTTATTTTTAGTAAATGCTTAGTTGAATTAATAGAACTAGTTTATTTAGTTGAATTAATAGAACTAGTAAGTGTTTAATGTTTCACCTATATATGAACATATGTTAGATATTAATGTCAAATGTGAGATGAATTAGATATAAATTATATGTTAGATATATATTTAATTTAGTTATATGAGATTTCATTATCTAATTAACATTTTATTATATAGAACTAGCTACCTTATTTTTAGTAAGAAAATTAATAGAACTAGTTTAGTTGAATTAATTAGTTGAACTAGTTAGTTGAATTAGTTCAATTAATTAGGTATATTTTTTGTAAGTGCTTAGTTGAATTAGTTTAATTAATTAGTTGAACTAGTTGAATTAACAGAATTAGTTGAATTAATAGAACTAATAAGTGTTTAATGTTTCACCTATGAACATAGGAATGTCGTTTGACGACGAACGCGATTTCATTATGTGCGAATACTGCGAAGACCAACGCGGCCTGTGCGGCAGAAATTTTCTAGTTGATGATAGACGCTTCAGCATCAAGCTGGATGAGAACTTCGAAGTGGATATAGTAAGTCACAACGACAAGTCTTTTTTCGTAATTAAGCATGACTTATGCTTCATTTGCTTCAACTTTTAATTTTAATTTTTCACTATTCTACTAGCGTATCCCCTGCCATGTAAGAATTTTTGTCTTGGATAAGATAGGTTTCAGTCCTAACGAAACTATGGAGGTAAAAAGAGTTTACTTGAAGACCGAGCATGGTTATACCTTCAACGTTAAATTATACAATGCAGACACATACACCTATTTTGAATGCAAAACTTGGCAAGCACTATGCAAGGCTTATGCATTTGAGCCTAATATGGTTATCACCTTTGATACTCGTCCGGAAGATGATATTGAAGGTAATAGAGACATCTGGGTCGATGTGCAGACGCCTCCAGTTCTACCATTATGTGAGTTTCTCAACCATATTTATGTCTTCGATATGAGATTATTTGAACCAGTTGAATAATTAATAGATCTCAATTTATATTGACAGCTTACTTCCAATCAAGCAAACATGTTCGGCGCTTGGTAGACAGGACCGTCCATTGTCCCGGGGCTGAACTAAACTGCGAGGAGACAAGTCATTATGTTTCATGGCTTGAGGATCTTGATGCTGTCAAGACAAATTTCTTTCATGCACTTAGAAATGTTAGTACTCAAAACGTGCGACCAATAGTGTTCGTACTGAACTACGATCACATATATTTAGGAAAGATGGTAAGATTTCTACTATTTCTCCTCAGTGCATCTTTTGCATACATTATTTTTTTAAGCTAAACTTCATTGCTAAGTATGTTACTATACGATGTTATTCAACAGGTACTCCCGATGAATGTTGTGCCTGATTGGATCGAGACTAAAGGTACCATGAATATTGTTAGCTTACGGCCAAGATATCCTACAATGCACTTTAGTGCATTCAGGATTTCTAATAGCGAGGAATGCTTAATAGTAAAAGACTGGAGCAAAATTGTGAACGATCACAGAGAAGTATTAGGGGGCAGCAATCAGAAGCGCAACCCACGATTAGGAGACAGGTTCATCTGCATGCTCCAATATGATGAATCAGCAAAGCTATACATGTTCTATGCTATTTTACTTGAGAGAGAGCAGCAGGAGTGATTAATTAGCTAGTTCATGCTCTTAGTACTTGTCCTCTCATGTTCGTGTTCTTCGTCCTGAACTTAATCTCAAAGAGTGATTTGCTTTTGTGGTGTTATGAACGCTTATAATATCATTACCATGTTGAACTCGATGATATCTTTGCTATATATGAAAACCATTGGTGATGATATATATGATGCAAGAGTTTTTATATTAATATGATGATGATGATGAGTTATTATATCATTTATGAAAGAAATTGCATATTAGTTTCAACTAGATGGATTCTAGCTAAGTGATCAAGTATATGCCATATCCATATTACCTCGATCACTTAAGTAGGTGATCAAGTATATATAATATGGATATGACATATACTTGATGACTTAGCTAGGATCCACGCATCCAGTCAAACTAATCTGCGATACATTCACCTAATGATTTAACAACTCATTATAATGTAAAACAATCACTAAATTAAATTGAAAACACAAAATTAAAGTAAAAATAAAAAATAAAACCAAAACACACCCAAACATTTAGTACCGGTTGGTGTTACCAACCGGTACTAATGTCCTACGCGCCCATGGAGCTGGCTCGTGCCACGTGGTTGCCCTTTAGCACCGGTTCATGCTGAACCGGTACTAAAGGGGGGGCCTTTAGTGCCTACAATTTAGTGCCGGTTACCGAACCGGCACTAAAGGGCCTTACGAACTGGTGCTATTGCCCGGTTCTGCACTAGTGACCCAAGTTCTCATCACTCTTTGGGCACCCTGGTTTGCTAGGAGGCAAGCATTGCATGAAAATGCTTTTTAGAGCCCGCAGGCCACACACGAGTTCATCATGAAATATCTGCATGAGCTAGTGGCGTGCAAGCTGAAACCGTTCATAGCACCTCCAAGTGTACCACCAAACAGAAGCTGCTCGGGTTGGATTCCCCCTCCTCAGGGAATTGGCAAAATAAGAGTAGATGGTGCCGTCGCAAGGGCTGCCGTCGAAGGATCCATCAATGCGTCT
Organism: Triticum urartu; assembly: GCF_056163025.1. Classification (NCBI taxonomy): domain Eukaryota; kingdom Viridiplantae; phylum Streptophyta; class Magnoliopsida; order Poales; family Poaceae; genus Triticum; species Triticum urartu. The sequence continues at coordinate 594,170,504 of NC_141878.1, read as the reverse complement.
GCAGGGACTCGCAAGGACACTATTTAGGCTCTTCAGCCATGACGATTCCGGGGGTGGCTGATCCGGCGACGCTCGAGGCTGTGGCATGCCGGGAGGCGATGGCTTTGGCTTTGGATCTTGCACTCACTGTTAGAATAAATCCGAGGCATATCGTTGATCATCCAAGGACCAATCAATCACACGAGCACGATACCGAGATTTGTTAACGAGGTTCACCATCATGGCTATATCCCCGGGGCCTGACTACGGGCGCTCCTCTCCGTGACATCGTCACAATACCGCATCCCGGCCGCCCGGGCACCGGCATAGCCGCCGGCTCCCCCCGCGTGCCTGTGCTATTATGTTGGCATAGGTTACATCATGTGTCTAGCCCCTCTATATATAAGAGGCCTAGGATACAAGTGTCCTAGTAGGACACGACTCCATATCCTATCTAAACACAATACAACTCAGAGTCCAACTGTAACCTACCTTGTACACAATATTCGACACAACTCTAACAAACTTCACCTTGGCGAATATTCTCCACCACCCTGAATTCGTCCATGTGTCAAACTTCCATGTACATTGGACTTGAGCTTATACCATGAGTACGGCTGCTACTCCAAAGACTCCATATGGCTCCACCTGCAACTTGTAGTCCCTTCTTTTCTTGACCATAGTCAACACTCGAGCAAAATTAAGTTCCTTATTACTCAATTTGTGCTCTCAACTTCCAGAGTATCCGTTCAACGCCATCACACGCTGATCACTGACCTGCGTGAAAGTGAACAACTCACATATTGGTGTCACATATAAGAGTTACCTGAACTCAACGTCACCGCTCCTTTCTTGACCTCCTGTCAGAAACTTCAAGGAATTTCACCATTGCTTGTAGTCATCCCGAGTCAAATTCGCAGTTGTCTCACCACATGTATGACCACCAGAGCCCTGGCCCGTCTCCATGCCCCGTGCGCGCCGCACGCCTCGCCGCTATTACCGCGTCGAGCCTCCGCTGTCCCGGTCGAGTATCAAGGGTCGTAAACCCACACCACTCAACCCCCACTGCAAAGTATCACCGATCATCACCAACCGATGACGAGTTTCACGCTTTCATCAGACCACTGGGCTCCAGTCTGAACTGCATGTCACTCACTTTTCCTGCTGAATCACTACAAGAAATATGTCAACTTATGACCTTCTGTCAGCGACCCTCGAAGAATTGGTCATAAATTTATGACCATTTTAGACCAATTGGTCAAAAGCTGTCTGGGGGGCTCTAAACCCTAAACCATAACGACCATTTTGGTTGGAAAGGTCATAATTTCATTAGAGGAAATGGTCATAAAGCAAACAACGCTAGTCCGCTGCCTTATTTCTAGTTGTTAACGATCAATATAGATGGTCATAGCCTTGTAAATTGTGGTGGGTTGCTATGACTAGGCGCCATCTCATCAGCTTTGCCTATGTGTCATGTCCATGTGGCAGTTTTTGCCCTAGGTTGTGAAGGAACCTATATTTCTGTCATTCCCAAAATTCCCAAAAAAATCTCATAAATTCTTTGGGCCATATCTTCATCAAATATGTAAAAACCTTCCTTGCCTAGTTCAAACATAATTCAAAAATATTCATTTTTCTATTCTGTTCAGAACAACAGTTTGTGAAGGAAGTACCACTTTGGCATGTCCAATAGTACCATTTTCTACAGTGCTTTCCTATGCCCAAATAACCATCCTCCACCAAATTCCAGCTCAATCCATTTATTATTTTGAGCCGAGCTTCAACATTTGTAGTCATGTCCAGTGTGGTAGTTTGCAAAGCAAGTACCACCTAGGCTCCTCCTTTTGAGCTGAAAATTTGTGAAGACGGTCTTCTTAGTAACTAATCATCCTCAGCCAAAACTCACGCCCATTAGCCATGTACATTTCCTGTACCGCTAATCAAACACTTGGCTGCTAATTCATGTTTGAGCATCGATCGGTCTCCTCATGAGAATCTTATGTTGTAATTTTCTTCCTAGCACCTACCTGGGGAGTGCCCAACCCACTAGACATGCCTAGGACGCCCAGAACACATGACAACACCACGGTCACGCGGTGACCACGCGGCGGGCATGCGAGTTTACGCGCTCTAGAGTTGGGGCCCTCGGCCACCACCCAAACCTCGACGTATCGCCACCAAACCATGTATTTATGATTAAATAGGTACTTATGTAACTAGAAATGATTTTTGGAAAAAAATAAATAGCAACCTATGAGGCAGTTGCAGTTCAAATTTGACCTGCTTCCAGCTGAATCGGCGGAAATTTGTCTTTTTCACGAGAGGTGGATAAAAACATTTTACACCCAATCATCTTGTCAATTGTACATTAAATATGTCCTAGTATTTTAGAAAATTGATTTGGTCAAATTTTGCAACAATTATTTGGTAGGTCCTTCACAAAAAAACCCTCCTTTTGGGCACTCAAAAATGGAAAATGGTTTTTTCGTCCAAAGAAAATGAAAACTTCCTTAGGCAACATTGTTTGTCATTCCAATATGCACCCTTGTGCATAATATGAGATCATTTGAACAAACTATGCCATGGATGTGGCCATAAGATTGATCATTTGGCTTGAAAGCCATTGATCTCCACACATGATAGCTCGTTTCTGAGAACACTTTTTTAAAATAATTGCCGTATTACAAGTTTGTTATTTTTCCTAGGAACTTGGCCACATATAATGACACAATGCGAAGGTTTCCCAATTTTTTGAATTTTTTTGAATTTTTTATGCCCGTTTCAAAATGCGGTCAAAATGGCAGGAATGACCGTTCCTAGCTAGTGGTTGAATCTTGGAACTTTTTTAGTGTTTCTATGATTAAATAGATACTTATGTACCTAGAAATGATTTTTGTAAAAAATAAGAGCAAACTATGAGGCAGATGCAGTTCAAATTTAACCCGCTTCCAACTGAATCGGCGGAATTTGTCTTTTTCACCAGAGGTGGATCAAAACTTTTGACACCCAACCATTTGGTCAATTGTGCATTAAACATGGCCTAGTATTTTACAAAATTGATTTGGTTCAATTTTGCAACAATTATTTGGTAGGTCCTTCACAAAAAAAACCTCCTTTGGGGCACTCAAAAAATGGAAAATGATATTTTCGTCCAAAGAAAATGAAAACTTCCTTAGGCAACATTGTTTGCCATTCCAATATGCACCCTTGTGCACAATATGAGATCATTTGAACAAACTATGCCATGGATGTGGCCATAAGATTGATCATTTGGCTTGAAAGCCATTGATCTCCACACGTAATAGCTCGTTTCTGAGAACACTTTTTTAAAATAATTGCCGTATTATAAGTTTGTTATTTTTCCTAGGAACTTGGCCACATATAATGACACAATGCGAAGGTTTCCCAATTTTTTGAATGTTTTATGCCCGTTTCAAAATGCGGTCAAAACGGCGGGAATGACCGTTCCTAGCTAGTGGTTGAATCTTGGAACTTTTTTGGTGTTTCTATGATTAAATAGATACTTATGTACCTAGAAATGATTTTTGAAAAAAATAAAGAGCAAACTATAAGGTAGCTACAGTTCAAATTTGACCCGCTTCCAATTGAATCGGCGGAAATTTGTCTTTTTCATGAGAGGTGGATCAAAACTTTTTACACCCAACCATTTGGTCAATTGTGAATTAAATATGGCCTAGTATTTTAGAAAAATGATTTGGTCCAATTTTGCAACAATTATTTCGTAGGTCCTTCACAAAAAAACCTCCTTTTGGGCACTCAAAAAATGGAAAATGGTATTTTCGTCCAAAGAAAGTGACAACTTCCTTAAGCAACATTGTTTGCCATTCCAATATGCACCCTTGTGCACAGTATGAGATCATTTCAACAAACTATGCCATGGATGTGGCCATAAGATTGATCATTTGGCTTGCAAGCCATTGATCTCCACACGTGATAGCTCGCTTCTGAGAACACTTTTTTTAAAATAATTGCCGTATTACAAGTTTATTATGTTTCCTAGGAACTTGGCCACATATAATGACACAATGCCAAGGTTTCCCAAATTTTTGATTTTTTTTGAATTTTTTATGCTCGTTTCAAAATGCGGTCAAAACGGCGGGAATGACCGTTCCTAGCTAGTGGTTGAATCTTGGAATTTTTTTGGTGTTTCTATGATTAAATAGATACTTATTTACCTAGAAATGATTTTTGTAAAAAATAAAGAGCAAACTATGAGGCAGCTGCAGTTCAAATTTAACCCGCTTCCAACTGAATCGGCGGAATTTGTCTTTTTCACCAGAGGTGGATCAAAACTTTTGACACCAAACCATTTGGTCAATTGTGCATTAAACATGCCCTAGTATTTTAGAAAATTGATTTGGTCCAATTTTGCAACAATTATTTGGTAGGTACTTCACAAAAAAACCTCCTTTTGGGCACTCAAAAAATGGAAAATGGTTTTTTCGTCCAAAGAAAATGAAATCTTCCTTAGGCAACATTGTTTGCCATTGCAATATGCACCCTTGTGCACAATATGAGATCATTTGAACAAACTATGCCATGGATGTGGCCATAAGCTTGATCATTTGGCTTGAAAGCCATTGATCTCCACACGTAATAGCTCGTTTCTGAGAACACTTTTTTAAAATAATTGCCGTATTACAAGTTTGTTATTTTTCCTAGGAACTTGGCCACATATAATGACACAATGCGAAGGTTTCCCAATTTTTTGATTTTTTTTGAATTTTTTATGCCCGTTTCAAAATGCGGTCAAAACGACGGGAATGACCGTTCCTAGCTAGTGGTTGTATCTTGGAACTTTTTTGGTGTTTCTATGATTAAATAGATACTTATGTACCTAGAAATGATTTTTGAAAAAAATAAAGAGCAAACTATAAGGTAGCTACAGTTCAAATTTGACCCGCTTCCAACTGAATCGGCGGAAATTTGTCTTTTTCATGAGAGGTGGATCAAAACTTTTGACACCCAACCATTTGGTCAATTGTGCATTAAACATGGCCTAGTATTTTACAAAATTGATTTGGTCCAATTTTGCAACAATTATTTGGTAGGTCCTTCACAAAGAAACCTCCTTTTGGGCACTCAAAAAATGGAAAATGGTTTTTTCGTCCAAAGAAAATGAAATCTTCCTTAGGCAACATTGTTTGGCATTCCAATATGCACCCTTGTGCACAATATGAGATCATTTGAACAAACTATGCCATGGATGTGGCCATAAGATTGATCATTTGGCTTGAAAGCCATTGATCTCCACACGTGATAGCTCGTTTCTGAGAACACTTTTTTAAAATAATTGCCGTATTACAAGTTTATTATTTTTCCTAGGAACTTGGCCACATATAATGACACAATGCGAAGGTTTCCCAATTTTTTGATTTTTTTTTGAATTTTTTATGCCCGTTTCAAAATGCGGTCAAAACGGCGGGAACGACCGTTCCTAGCTAGTGGTTGAATCTTGGAATTTTTTTGGTGTTTCTATGATTAAATAGATACTTATGTACCTAGAAATGATTTTTGTAAAAAATAAGAGCAAACTATGAGGCAGATGAAGTTCAAATTTAACCCGCTTCCAACTGAATCGGCGGAATTTGTCTTTTTCACCAGAGGTGGATCAAAACTTTTGACACCCAACCATTTGGTCAATTGTGCATTAAACATGGCCTAGTATTTTACAAAATTGATTTGGTCCAATTTTGCAACAATTATTTGGTAGGTCCTTCACAAAGAAACCTCCTTTTGGGCACTCAAAAAATGGAAAATGGTTTTTTCGTCCAAAGAAAATGAAATCTTCCTTAGGCAACATTGTTTGCCATTCCAATATGCACCCTTGTGCACAATATGAGATCATTTGAACAAACTATGCCATGGATGTGGCCATAAGATTGATCATTTGGCTTGAAAGCCATTGATCTCCACACGTGATAGCTCGTTTCTGAGAACACTTTTTGAAAATAATTGCCGTATTACAAGTTTGTTATTTTTCCTAGGAACTTGGTCACATATAATGACACAATACGAAGGTTTCCCAATTTTTTGATTTTTTTTGATTTTTTATGCCCGTTTCAAAATGCGGTCAAGACGACGGGAATGACAGTTCCTATCTAGTGGTTAAATCTTGGATTTTTTTGGTGTTTTCTATGATTAAATAGATACTTATGTACCTAGAAATGATTTTTGTAAAAAAATAAAGAGCAATCTATGAGGCAGTTACAGTTCAAATTTGCCCTGCTTCCAGCTGAATCGGCAGAATTTGTCTTTTTCACCAGAGGTGGATCAAAACTTTTGACACCCAACCATTTGGTCAATTGTGCATTAAACATGGCCTAGTATTTTAGAAAATTGATTTGGTCCAATTTTGCAAGAAATATATTGTAGGTCCTTCACAAAAAAAAACTAATTTTGGGCTCTCGAAAAATGGTTGTCTTAAAAAACACTCATTTTGGATAATACCTTTTAGAGATATTTGTATTATTCAAAGTTTGTTATTTTTACTGAAACGTAGATCACACTTGGTGACACAATGCTAAGGGTTTTCTTTTCTATTTATTTTTATAAATTTTCTAGGCCGTAAAAAAGCTGACATGATTTAGCATCTTATTTTTAATCGATCACGACCAATTTAAATGGTCATAACACCATCGAAGAGATACTGCGTTGTGATTGGTCCAAAAACATATCACGCGGATCATGGATTAAGCACCGTCGGATGCTCCGGATCGAACGGTAGCCCTCGTCGCTCTCATCCCCCTCCCGAATCACCCCGTGCCCCTCTCATCCCTCTCACCCTCGTCCACCCATGAAACCCTAGCACATCTCTCGTATGTCGCCGCCGCTCCCTTCTCGCCCCCGCTGCCACTCCCTTCTCCCACCCGCCGCCACTACCTTCTCCCCACCGCCGTCGCTCCCTTTTCCCCACCGCCGGTCCTTCACGCACGCGCTCCCCAGAATAGACTCCACCCACCTCGCGCTCCCCAGATCCATCTGGAGCCGCCTTCTCGCGCTCCCCAAATCCGTCTCGATCCGCCTCCCCCTCGACTCGACCCACCTCCACCCACCTCCTGCCTCCTCCCTCTCACCCCTCCGCCCGCCCGCACGTGCCCGACCATCCTCTCCCCCGCGATGAGCGCCGCGCCAAGGAGCGGGGAGGGCAGCCAGGCAGCCGGAATGCCCGCACAAAAGCGCCCGCACTCGTTGCTCGACGCGGACGACGGCCACGTCCAGGAGGAGGAGGTTGCTGCTGTCGCCGAGGCCGCCGGCTCCGGCATGGAGGGCGGTGGCGCAGGCGTCTAGAGGGCGACCAACGTGGGCTTTGTTGAGCTGGCCAAGGACGGTGCCAGTGAGAGCACTACTTCCAGCGACGCACTGACTCATCTCCCACCACGCGATGTCCGCCAGTTCAGGTTGCCTCGATTTGATGCTTTTGCTTGTTTCGTAGGCATTAGGCATATGATTTAGGATCTGTTTCATCTCCTCTTCCTTCGTCATGAGCTGATCCGGTTTCTGGCCTTGTTTCTCGTGGTTTTGCAGCGTGGATCCATTCACCAAGAAGAAGTGGTATGACAAATTAATCCAGTACTGTTGAATCAAGAAGAACTGGCCTTACTGTTATGTTTATCTGTCCTATGAAATTGGATGCTTGGTACTCCATTTTACTACTGCTCTGTTCCGTGATCTCCCACTAATCTTCTTCGTGATTGTGGAGCCCGGTCGTTTGGTGCGATCCTATGTGTGTATGGAAACCTGATGTTGATCTTTATAAGATCTTCAGCAGATGTTGATCTCTTCTCTGTAGTTGCCTACCTAGCTAGCTCGATCTGCATTCAGGTGTTTTCATGCATTGCAGGAGCTTTTTTCTTAATGGTTATGCATGTTTAGCTAGTTCTTGCAGCGAGGCATATTTGTGATGCTATTTTAGATCGACGTCCATGGCAGGAGCTCAGTGCTTGCTCAACGACCATGGTGTCCACGCGTACGCATGCACGGTTTACCAACTGCTGCTCTCAGGCGCAGCTGGATTTCTGCTGTGCTTCCCCTCCATTTCAAACTAGCCTCGCCTCGTTGCTAGCTGACGGTGCGTGCTAGCTGCATGCATGTACATGCATCTTCTGGAATAGAGTGATTGGTTTGAATTCAAGTGCAGAATATAGGCAAATGGGTGCTAGCTGTACATATTAATTGCCTCCGTTCAGTGTCAATTTCTTCAGTGTACTACTGCTAGTGTCGATTGATGCATTGGTTTGAGTTTGATTTAGTCAGGCAGGTTTAGTAATTCATTTTTAGATTAATTTGACATGGGTTTGATGAACTATGTAATACTCCCTCTGTCTCAAAATATAAAACGTCTTTTGCTCTAAATATTATCCAGTACTATTGCCTACATGCTTCTAGCGGCTGATGCTTTTAATTTTGCTTAGTTTTTATGCTTCAGATCGCTTCCTCCATGACACCCTGATCCGGGCGGCGCCAGCAGCGATGGCGATCGACAATCAAGTGTGCCTAACTCTGCATCTATAACTAGCCCGTCTTCTTTGGACGGTCAGCTGCTTCCTCCCCACATTGAAATCTCGACCCCCTTCTTGTTGATGGACTCGTTGGCTGATTCGTATGTGCGTGGATGCAGGGTGCAGGTGCTCTACTACGCGCTACTCCGGACGGGTCACCTAGACAGATGTTCTGGTTGTTTTTGAGCTACTTCCACTTTTTTAGCCGATTGACTACTGGCTTATTTTATAATGCAACGATGACTACTGCACTGCACCTATATTTGGCTAGCTCACTTAGACTGGCTATTCTTCTGCTCTTTTGATGGCATATATATCAACTATCAAGCAATGAAGCAATGCTCCCCTTTGCCTTGGCATGTGTGCAAACTGTGTGTTATGTATTTCGTTCTAGCGGTACTATATAAGCCTGCATGTACGGATGTGTATGCCAATGCCTGCATGAACAAAAACTTTTACAAGGTTCTGGTTGCTTTGATAGTACACTGTATGTTCTACATTATATTTCTATATCTATATAATTTAGTTTGAGAAAGTAACTTAAGGATGTGTATCCCTTTTTATAATTCATCTACACTACTCAATCGCTATCTGCCTCTAATTATTATAGTGACATCACTTATTAGTACAATGCTGAATTCTTGAGAACCTGCAGTAATCATCATATTTTTAGCTATCTTAATTCTTCTGTGCGATGCACATTGTTGGTGTTAATCCACCACCCGTTTGGCCACTGTAATATTTACATAGTATTGTTTTGATGTCTTAGTAGTAATGCCACTGTAGTATTTACATAGTAGTTTGTCTATTACTTGTATCCAGATTTTATATCCTGCCCTATGCCCTTGTCGACTTGCTTAGGTACATAATTGTTATGTCTTGCAATATGGTATTGATGATTGTCAATGTATTCATGTATACCCTTCTAGTGTACCTTGTATGTGACCCTGCTGATTTGTATATCAATGCTTTGTTTCCAATAGATGTATGCTGATGCCTGATTCCTTAAAACTTCACTGTTGCAGTAGCATTTTTCCTTAGTGCATAGATGTATGAGCCATCACTTATGCTTGAAACCTTGCTCTCTTTCCCAGGAACCATCGTGGTCTGCGTCACTACTGGGGCGTGTGTATCCGTGGTCAGCACACCAAGACTACCGGCAGGAGAGGGAAGACTGTTGGTGTCTCCAAGAAGCGATAAACTGCTTCACAAAGATCCCCGCATAGCTTCACTACTACTGTGTTGGTCCATTTCCAGGATCTTAAGGAGTGTTCTTATTTAGACGATTACCTTGGAAGATGCTTTTGCTTGGGGAGAGGCTCAGGAAGATCAGGTATAAACTCCTCCCCCTCTCGTTTGTTTTTGTTTCATACAGTTTGGTGGTTGATACATTACTGTGCAAGTTCTATGGTGGGTGAGTTCTTTTTGTTGCTGCAAGCATTGACACAATATGTCATGTGCAGGGAGCTTTGCATCCGAGTTTCAGCCATCCTCTACAGCAAGGAGCTCTCAGCCAAAGGAGCAAGCAGCGCTGCTAGTTCCTTGAGGCCAGATCGAGTAAGATGGCGCACCATGGCGTGTGGTGGCGTATTTTGCTTCCTAGAACAATATTGTTTATTTTAAGTGAGATGTACTTGTCTAGTGCTTGGTAAAAAAATTGAAGGATGAAGTATCATGTACTGTCTATGTTGTAGTGAGCTGTAGTAGGAGTGTAATGAAATTTTATCTGCTGTTGTATGTGCTATTTTCCTCTAATGTGTTGTGTATATTTTACTTGAACAGTAAATCCTCTAGAAAAATGTTCTTACGGGACCTGATAGTGGTCACATCCTAAATATACTTGTACTATTAAGATGCCATGGCCCAAAATAACCTGAGCTGAAAAGCTATTCAGAATAACTATAAGCAGGCCTCGACTCAAATAGAAAATAGAAACGAAAAGGAAACGGACTATGTGGAAAGGTAAAGGCCCATGATAGAACAGGCCCAAAAAAATTCAGGAAAAAAAATCATAAATGGGCCGAATTGTTGGGCTAGGCCCATGTAGAAAACCGAATTGGACCGGGCTGAATCTTGTGCCACATCAGCTTGCCACGCTGGATGCCTACGTGGCCTGGGGAGGTTGCTAGTGACCAAAACAGAACAATAGGCTTATTTTGGTCGTAAACGTCTTCGACCATTCCAAAAAAAAAGTCGCTATAGTCATTTTATGACCGCCAGCTTTTGACCTTCTGTTTTTGGTCACAAAAATGTCGCAAATGAAAAACCATGACCTTTCAGTGACCAATAGTGGTGGTCACAAGTTGACATATTTCTTGTAGTGAATAGGCTTCGACTCTCTGTCGACTTACGTCGTAGCCCCTCAATTAGCACTAAGTGAAGTCTTCTAGACTCCAGCTCCACCTTCAACATGACTCCATGGTAGATGATCAGTCCACCCTCACGCTCCGTCGACTTCAAGCTCTATGTGTACATCACCTTGAATCAACCCCGCGCCATAGCCTTGTCGAAGCCACACAAGCACCCGGGCCTGTGCCACGTGTTTCCACGCCCAGAAGTCGATCACCATCAGCATCACACTCATATGTCGTTGTCGCCGATCCCACCACCGTCTTCTGTTCCAACCGACTCACGTCGATCCCGTCAGACTATCCAGTCCGACCCAGCCGATCTCGTTCGACTGTACGACACGCTCAAGGCTCCCATACCGTCTTCCACGAATTCCCATCCATCACATGATATTTTCATCTCAGCTGTCATGACTTCCCGCAACACCTTCAAGCATCCCTGTTGTGCCAACAAATTTTTCATCCATGTTTGCCATAACCCAAGGTTTCCAGTTTCGTAAACTTCTCCACCTCAAACCTAGTATCCGATGACACCATGGTTCTTCACATAGCTGACAATGTGAAAAGAAAATGTCCGAGCTTCCCACGCGATGCCCAAGTACAGAACTTGTGTACTACTAGTAACAAATCAATCAGTTGACTGTACGTGAATTTGCTCTTTCCTTGACCTCAACTCCCGATGCTAGCTTGCTTTGTCTAAAGCTTTCCAATGCACTGCCATATCACGTTGGATTTTTACTACTAGATGTGATCTGCCTCTCGTGTCATGGAGACTCAGTCTCCTTTTTGTCTTCAAACAAATCTCGTGCGTCGTCAGCCCATCTCCAAGCACGAACACAGAAAAAACCCCGCGTGGGTCGCTTTGCCAACGGTCTGAATCTCGTCCAGCCCGTGCGCCCCATCGGAGTCTCCTCTTGATCCAGCTGCGTTGACCAGCAGCCACACACGTGCTATAGGCGCCTCATGCAGGACCACTGCTCAGCGGGCCTCACGATCGTTGAACCAACGCGCACCCAACTAGGCCGCTTCCAGGCACCGCGCCGATCGATCCGCCGTAAACCGCCGCCGTCTGCTTTCCGATTTCGCCGAGAACACTGCTCGATTGCTCTTTTCCAAACACGATACATGTTGTCTTCTATGAAATCCTCCGCTCGGATCAACCTCGTGGATCCACCGACACGACAACCACAGCCACATCTCCAATCGCACATATCGCATCTTGTAAGATCTCGTCGACAACTTTCACGTGTTCTTCTCTAGATCAACGATCCGTAGCCTCCTCGTAACCTTGCTCATGATATCACTTGTTAGAATAAATCCGAGGCGTACTGTTGATCATCCGAGGACCAAGCAATCACACGAGCACGACACCGAGATTCGTTAACGAGGTTCACCATCATGGCTACATCCCCGGAGCCTGACTACAGATGCTCTTTCCCGTGACACCGTCATAGTACCACACCCCGGCCGCCCGGGCGCCAGCATAGCCGCCGGCTCCCCCCGCGTGCCTGTGCTATTATGTTGGCATATGTTACATCGTGTGTCTAGCCCCGCTATATATGAGAGGCCTAGGATACAAGTGTCCTACTAAGACACGACTCCATATCCTACCTTGTACATAATATTCGACACAACTCTAACACTCACGAATGTGATTATAGCATGTGATAACCAGGGTGTGATAAGAGACATCAACCAAGGAATAGGAGGTTCTTATGCTGCTGTGGTAAAGGAGATAATCTCCACCTCGAAGCAGTTACATCAATGTACCTTCATCTTTGAGGATAGAGGGACAAACTTAGAGGCGCATAGTCTTGCCAAACATGTTTTTGGGCATGGTCTTGATCGCCATATGTGGCTACAGAATCCACCAAATTTAAGTTGTATACCTATAAATATTGTTGAGTAATAAAGAAAGTATGTTTGGTCACACAAAAAAAAGAGCGTGCTGGTGGGGCAGTGTGAGCGCGAGCTCGTTATTTCGAGAAAAAAAAAGAGCGCGAGCTCGTTAACTAGCACAAAGAGCGCTAATTAGGAGCTCTCGCCGGTTGGAGTACCAATCGATTACGAGTTCGTCTTGGATTCATCTACCTCTCGTATCGATCGATATCTGAATAAGCTACTATATAATTGAAGAGATCGATCGAGACTTGGAGGCACGTATCGACGGCGACGCAATGCAACCATCGATGACGACGGCGGCATGGCGATTATCGGGGATGGCCGAGACCACCGGCTTCGACTACGACGAACACCACGTCCTCCGCGCCACGGACCTGCGCTTCTCCCTCGGGGGCCGCCGCATGTTCCCTGTCCGCCTCCGCCCGGACCCGGAGGAACCCCGCCGTCTCCTCGCCGCCGTGGACTCCGCGCTCGCGCGCCGCGGCGACGACGACGTGGAGGCCCTCGAGATCTCCTTCGTCTACCGCGACTGCCACGACGAGTGCATCTTCATGGAGTCACGGGGTAAAGCCGGGTCCCTTTGCGAGTACCTCACGAGGCACGAGCACGCCGCCGACGTCACGTCCGCGCACCTCGCCCGCTGGCTGCGCTTCGTCGAGCGCCGCGTCACTGGCAGCTTCACGCTCGCCGTGCCCACGGTGCCGCCGAGCAAGTCCGTAGTTGAGGGCGGCGACGGGGACGACGCGCACGTGAGGGAGCTGATCGCCGAGCTGCCCGCCTCGGCGAGAGCAGCGGCGATGAGCCTGGCCCTGGGCAACGCCACCCTCAAGGTCCCCGTCGCTGGCGTCGGGGCCTTCCACGCGCTCACGGACCTCGTGCTCAGGGTAGCCAGGATCGAACCCGGCGGCGCGGACGAGCACAATGCACAACCTCGGCCGCATGCTGTCCTCCTCGTGCTGCCCGCGGCTGCGTTGCCTCCAGCTGGAGTACATCGCCGGGATTGCCACGCTCCGCCTGGACGCCGCCGACACTCTCGAGGACCTCCGGCTGGACAGCCTCCCGGACATGTTGTTGGTGGACGTGGACGCGCCGGGCCTCCGCGAGCTGCACATTTTCCTTCCCGAGGAGGCCGCGGCCACGAGGGTCTCAGCCCCGAGGCTAGAGATGGTGTCCTGCTCCGGCACCTCGGACCACCTACCGCTGGAGCTCGCCGGCGGGGCATCAGCTAACGTCCGTCGTCTGCAAAGCCTCTATCTATGGTCGCATGGCCACCCCCCGGGGCACCCAGAGGGATACATCAATGCCGGCGTCGTGTGGCTGCTGGAGCAATGCTCCGCCGCGCGCGGAGAGCCTGAATGTGAACATATCCCCGCCATTCTGCGAGGAGATGGGCAGCGAAGAGGTAATGAGCCTCGTGCCGGCGCTCCCCAATGTCACCGACCTGGAGATAGAAATATCCATGTCATCAGGCCACCGCTTTGGCGCCAGCGTCGCCAGGTTCGTCCGCCAATGCAGCAACGTCCGACGACTCTCTGTTGATGTTCAAGACACGGTAGGCTCATCACATCACGTCCATCGATTGCAAAATTAAGCACTGATAACTACTGCCTTCATCCGAAAAAGATTGTCACATGCTTGTGTCTCAAATAGATGTATTTAGAACTAACTTGATACTGGATATAACATTTGAGAGACAAGCTTTTCCGGACGAGGGAGTAGCTAATAGTGGTCTTTTCTTAGGGGAGCTAATCATATTGTTTTTGTTGTTTGATCCATGCAGTATTACACACTGTGCACCGACCCCTGGATGCTTCTGCGGCACAGATTGCGAGGGGAATGTGGAGATGTCGCTGCCACACCTCAGAGAAGCCAAGGTCTCCGGCGTGCGCCCGGTGGAGGATCACATGAACCTGGTGCGGCGGCTGGTGGCGAGCGCGCCAATGCTAGAGAGGATGACCGTAGAGTTTGAGTCGTGGTCACAGTCTTGGAAGAAGGATAGAGGTTATAGGACAGTTGTCAAGGACGACCTCCCAGCCTGCGATGATGGAGCACGCTGGACTCCCGGTGACGATAATGGGCTGTGCTATGAGTGGACGCCGGAGAAGCCGGCTGGTGAAGCAATTGAAGAAGAGGCTTTGGAAGCTCGCTTAAGCAAACTTGACATATAAGTCCCACAAAAACCATCTTCAAATTTAGGCTTTGCGTGCGTTTTCTTAATTGTGTTGCATTGTGTTTATAGTTTATTATACTGTTGAAAATTGGCCGTAAAAGTAGACAATTTTTTTTCAAACAAACACTAAGCAAAAGAGGAATGAAACCTTGCTAATTAGTTGTTGTTTTGGTTGCTGCTTAAGTGCACATATCGCATTGTATGCTAGTATGACATTGGTGATTATCAAGATGGGATTGACTATTTCTCAATCGACATGGAAGTAGGAGTAGCTATTTCTTGTCTCTTTGCACTTGCACGCATCTCGATGTCCCAATCATGTGGCTCTTAGTTTTGACTTGGAAATATTTTTTCCTCAACGGCCCATAAAATGTGTCCCTCTGTGCCATCAAGGGTGTGTTTGGTTGGGGAACAAAGTGGAATAAAATGTCATGGTTCCATGACATTCCGTTCAACTAGAATGGGTTGATTCCATATCTGTGTTTGGTTCGGGCCAATAAGTATAATGGAACGGTTCCGTTTTAGTGTTTGGTTGGAGATTCGAGAATGAAGTCATTTGATTCATCTCACATAATATCATAAAAATAATGTCATATATATGCATAATTGTCACTAGTCTTTGTGTTGTTAACATAAAATAAAAAATGCCGAACAAAATACTAGTTATTCACTCATATACATTTCAAAAATCTGTCAAAATATACCCTAAAAACCATCAAAATACGAGTCATGCATTCATATGCATGTCAAAATACAGGGCATCCATCCATATAGATGTCAAATGATCGGTCAAAAAACAAGTCATTTACTCAAATTTGTGATGCTGTGATAAGGAAAAGCCACCAAGATTCAGAACATAATAATGGTTACAAATCGTTGTAGCAACTGCTTGTCGTGGCTGCCTGTCGCTGCTTGCCCAGGTGTGGCACATGGCTTCTGAGGTGCAAAAGCATGTCGTGATCCAACTTTGCTTGCGGTCATCCGCAGCCGCCCGACGTGGAGCATCGCCAGAGATCTGCAGCGACCAGACGTGGAGAATCGCCGGAGATCCGGAGCAGCCCGACGCGGAGATCAGCAGCAGCCCGACGCGGAGCTGATAGGAGAGGGAGATGCATCGCCGGAGACGGAGAGACGCCGCTTGAGAGGGAGGAGGAGAGGCGGCGCCGGCGTAGGAGAGACGAAGGGTGCAGATCGAGAGCGAGAGCGAGATGAGGGAGTGGTGGCGGCGTGGGAGAGCGAGATGAGGGAGTCGTGGGGGAGGTGAGGGACGCGGGGCCGAGCCGTTCCGCGTGATTCCTCCAAATCGGAGGTATGAGCGTATTCCAGATCTGAAGGGAATATTCCGCTCGTGGGAATCGGTGGGTTCTGGTACCTCGCTGCTACCGAACACAAGAATGAGCCCCAGGCACGGGACGGTCCCATTACGTTCCACCCGGTGATCAGAACCAAACACACCCCAAATGTCTGGCGCATCTATACCTTGCTTGTTGTGAGTTTTACGATCTCCTGTTCTCCAACTGATGCCGCCACGGCTGGTCCAACGACCTCTACCACGTGAGACCTTCTGTAGAATTGCAGCATCAACGCTCACCTTGGAAAAATGTGACCAACATAAACGTTCAACATATTATGTGCAGTCATTCTCTTTCATATTTTTTCTACTTTTGTTTTCATTCTTATTTCCCTATAGTTTCAAATAAAATGGCCTCCGGTGATAATTTCCCCCTCCGACAAGGTGCCAGAGAAGGCCTTCAGATGATATCGCTTCGGTACAGAGGCTTGCGGCGGCGGAGCGGAAGTTCTAGGTTTCTTTTCGGGGTTATTAGTATTTATAGGAATTTTTTGCGTCAGTTTCACATCAGGGGGCACACGAGGGGGCGACAAGCTCGGTAGGCGCACCCTGGGGGGTCGTGCCTCTTGAGCTTGTCGTGTCCTCGTGGCTCTTCTGATCCTCTTTCGAAGCTTCGGGGATCTCTTTTTTACATAAAAAATCACCGTAAATTTCCAACCTAATCCGAGAATTTTTATTTTTGCACAAAAACAACACCACAATAGTTCTGCTGAAAATAGCGTCAGTCCGGATTAGTTTCATTCAAATCATATAAAAGTGCACCCAAAACCATATAAAAATGATGTAAAAATAGCATGAATACTTCATAAATTATAGATACATTAGAAATGTATCAGCATCCCTAAGGTTAATTCCAGCTCGTCCTGGAGTAGGTAAATGATAAAGATAATAATTTATGAAGTGTCAATGCTAAGATAGTGCATAAGTTTGATCAATGATAATTTTAATCACTTTTCCTAACATCATTACAAGAACTATTTCTCATAGAACTCATCTTGATAAAGTAGCAATCAATTCACATGTTATTGCCATGTAAGTCTTCTCCATCCCTCCTTCCGGCGTGCACCGCGAGAAGGGACAGTAGGCCTCCGGAACCCCGCCTCTCGACCCTCGTGATCCTGTACGGGAGATGGGCGATCGGGTTTTTGGGGAGTGCACTCGCGCGACTACTGGCGGCGACGATTTCGCCAACAACAACTTCTTCCCCGATCTCGCCAACCTCTTTATCAATGACATGGGTGACAACATGAACACTGGCGGTTCTGCTCCCACTGGACCGTATGTGATTCTGTCCTCCTTATTTGAAATTGTGCTAGAATTCCTATTTCTATTTTGTTCCTTAGATTCAATTTATTCATCTACTTTGCTAGTCTGCATGATTAACTCATTCCGTATTATTGTCGTCATGATTTATTTACTGTTTATTCAGATTAAATCTCGTAGTAATTTGCTCATATATTCAACAACATTCACCTCAGCTGGCTGATACGTCTCCGTCGTATCTACTTTTCCAAACACTTTTGCCCTTATTTTGGACTCTAACTTGCATTATTTGAATGAAACTAACCCGGACTGACGCTGTTTTCAGCAGAATTGCCATGGTGTTATTTTTGTGCAGAAATAAAAGTTCTTGGAATGACCTGAGAATCAACGGAGATTATTTTGGAATATATAAAAAATACTGGAAGAAAGATCCATGTCAGGGGCGCCTCCACCTATCCACGAGGGTGGGGGAGCGCCCTACCCCCCTGGGCGTGCCCCCCTGCCTCGTGCCCCCCCCCCCGACGCTCCACCGACCTCAACCCTGACTCCATATATTCACTTTTGTGGAGAAAAAACCAGAGAGAAAGATTCATCGCGTTTTACGATACGGAGCCATCACCAAGCCCTAAACTCTCTCAGGAGGGCTGATCTGGAGTCCGTTCGGGGCTCCGAAGAGGGGAATCCGTCGCCATCGTCATCATCAACCTTCCTCCATCACCAATTTCATAATGCTCACCACCGTGCGTGAGCAATTCCATCGTAGGCTTGCTGGACGGTGATGGGTTGGATGAGATTTATCATGTAATCGAGTTAGTTTTGTTAGGGTTTGATCCCTAGTATCCACTATGTTCTGAGATTGATGTTGCTATTGTTGGGGAACGTAGTAATTTCAAAAAATTTCCTACGCACACGCAAGATCATGGTGATGCATAGCAACGAGAGGGGAGAGTGTGATCTACGTACCCTTGTAGATCGACAACGGAAGCGTTTGGTTGATGTAGTCATACGTCTCCACGGCCCGACCGATCAAGCACCGAAACTACGGCACCTCCGAGTTCTAGCACACGTTCAGCTCGATGACGATCCCCGGACTCCGATCCAGCAACGTGTCGGGGAAGAGTTCTGTAAGCACGACGGTCTGGTGACGATCTTGATGCACTACCGTCGCAGGGCTTCGCCTAAGCACCGCTACAATATTATCGAGGACTATGGTGGAAGGGGGCACCGCACACGGCTAAGAATATGATCACGTGGATCAACTTGTGTGTCTAGGGGTGCCCCCTGCCCCCGTATATAAAGGAGCAAGGGGAGGAGGCCGGCCGGCCCCTATAGGCGCGCCAGGAGGAGTCCTCCTCCTAGTAGGAGTAGGACTCCTACTAGGAGGGGGAAAGAAGTGGGGAGGGAGAAGGAAAGGGGGGCGCCGCCCACCCTCTCCTAGTCCAATTCGGACCAAGGGGGGGAGGAGGCGCGCGGCCCACCCTGGCGCCCTTCTCTCTCCACTAAGGCCCATATGGCCCATTACTACTCCCGGTAGGGTTCCGGTAACCCTCCGGCTCTCCGGTTTTCTCCTGAATCACCCGGAACACTTCCGGTGTCCGAATATATCCGTCCAATATATCAATCTTTATGTCTCGACCATTTCGAGACTCCTCATCATGTCCGTGATCACATCCGGGACTCCGAACTAACTTCGGTACATCAAAACTCATAAACTCATAATACAACTGTCATCGAAACCTTAAGCGTGCGGACCCTACGGGTTCGAGAACAATGTAGACATGACCGAGACACGTCTCCGGTCAATAACCAATAGCGGAACCTGGATGCTCATATTGGCTCCTACATATTCTACGAAGATCTTTATCGGTCAGACCGCATAACAACATACGTTGTTCCCTTTGTCATCGGTATGTTACTTGCCCGAGATTCGATTGTCGGTATCTCAATACCTAGTTCAATCTCATTACCGGCAAGTCTCTTTACTCATTCCGTAATACATCATCTCACAACTAACTCATTAGTTGCAATGCTTGCAAGGCTTATGTGATGTGCATTACCGAGAGGGCCTAGAGATACCTTTCCGACAATCGGAGTGACAAATCCAAATCTCGAAATACGCCAACCCAACATGTACCTTTGGAGACACCTGTAGAGCTCCTTTATAATCACCTAGTTACGTTGTGACGTTTGGTAGCACACAAAGTGTTCCTCCGGCAAACGGGAGTTGCATAATCTCATAGTCATAGGTGAAGGAAATATGCCCTAGAGGCAATAATAAAGTTATTATTTATTTCCTTATATATCATGATAAAAGTTTATTATTCATGCTAGAATTGTATTAAACCGGAAACATGATACATGTGTGAATACATAGACAAACAGAGTGTCACTAGTATGCCTCTACTAGACTAGCTTGTTAATCAAAGATGGTTATGTTTCCTAACCATGGACAAAGAGTTGTCATTTGATTAACAGGATCACATCATTAGTTGAATGATCTGATTGACATGACCCATTCCATTATCTTAGCACCCGATCGTTTAGTATGTTGCTATTGCTTTCTTCATGACTTATACATGTTCCTATGACTATGAGATTATGCAACTCCCGTTTGCCAGAGGAACACTTTGTGTGCTACCGAACGTCACAACGTAACTGGGTGATTATAAAGGAGCTCTACAGGTGTCTCCAAAGGTACATATTGGGTTGGCGTATTTCGAGATTAGGATTTGTCACTCCGATTGTCGGAGAGGTATCTCTGGGCCCTCTCGGTAATGCACATCACTTAAGCCTTGCAAGCATTGCAACTAATGAGTTAGTTGCGGGATGATGTATTACAGAACGAGTAAAGAGACTTGCCGGTAACGAGATTGAACTAGGTATGGGATACCGACGATCGAATCTCGGGCAAGTAACATACCGATGACAAAGGGAACAACGTATGTTGTTATGCGGTCTGACCGATAAAAGATCTTCGTAGAATATGTAGGAGCCAATATGAGCATCCAGGTTCCGCTATTGGTTATTGACCGGAGACGTGTCTCGGTCATGTCTACATTGTTCTCGAACCCGTAGGGTCCGCACGCTTAAGGTTACGATGACAGTTATATTATGAGTTTATGCATTTTGATGTACCGAAGGTTGTTCGGAGTCCCGGATGTGATCACGGACATGACGAGGAGTCTCGAAATGGTCGAGACATAAACATTGATATATTGGAAGCCTATATTTGGATAACGGAAGTGTTCCGGGTGAAATCGGGATTTTACCGGAGTACCGGGCGGTTACCGGAACCCCCCGGGAGGTATATGGGCCTTAGTGGGCCTTAGTGGAAGAAGAGAAGAGGCAGCCAGGGCTGGGCCGCGCGCCCCTCCACCCCTAGTCCGAATAGGACAAGGAGAGAGGGGGCCGGCGGCCCCCTCCTTCTCTCTCTCTCTCTTTTCCCACCTCACGAATCCTATTCCAACTAGGAAAGGGGGGAGTCCTACTCCCAGAGGGAGTAGGACTCCTCCTTGGGCGCCTCTCCTGGCCGGCCGGCCCCCCTCCCTTGAACCTTTATATACGGAGGCAGGGGCACCCCCTAGAGACACAAGTTGATCGATGCGATCATATTCTTAACCGTGTGCGGTGCCCCCTTCCACCATAGTCCTCGATAATATTGTAGCGGTGCTTAGGCGAAGCCCTGCGACAGTAGTACATCAAGATCGTCACCACGCCGTCGTGCTGACGGAACTCTTCCCCGACACTTTGCTGGATCGGAGTCCGGGGATCGTCATCGAGCTGAACGTGTGCTAGAACTCGAAGGTGACGTAGTTTCGGTGCTTGATCGGTCGGGCCGTGGAGACGTATGACTACATCAACCAAACGCTTCCGTTGTCGATCTACAAGGGTACGTAGATCACACTCTCCCCCTCTCGTTGCTATGCATCACCATGATCTTGCATGTGCGTAGGAATTTTTTTGAAATTACTACGAAACCCAACAGTGGCATCCGAGCCTAGGTTTTATATGTTGATGTTATATGCACGAGTAGAACACAAGTGAGTTGTGGGCGATATAAGTCATACTGCTTACCAGCATATCATACTTTGGCTCGGCGGTATTGTTGGACGAAGCGGCCCGGACTGACATTACGTGTACGCTTAAGCGAGACCGGTTCTCCCGACGTGCTTTGCACATAGGTGGCTTGCGGGTGACAGTTTCTCCAACTTTAGTTGAACCGAGTGTGGCTACGCCCGGTCCTTGCGAAGGTTAAAACAACACCAACTTGACAAACTATCGTTGTGGTTTTGATGCGTAGGTAAGATTGGTTCTTGCTTAAGCCCGTAGCAGCCACGTAAAACATGCAACAACAAAGTAGAGGACGTCTAACTTGTTTTTGCAGGGCATGTTGTGATGTGATATGGTCAAGACATGATGCTAAATTTTATTGTATGAGATGATCATGTTTTGTAACCGAGTTATCGGCAACTGGCAGGAGCCATATGGTTGTCGCTTTATTGTATGCAATGCAATCGCGCTGTAATGCTTTACTTTATCACTAAGCGGTAGCGATAGTCGTGGAAGCATAAGATTGGCGAGACGACAACGATGCTACGATGGAGATCAAGGTGTCGCGCTAGTGACGATGGTGATCATGACGGTGCTTCGGAGATGGAGATCACAAGCACAAGATGATGTTGGCCATATCATATCACTTATATTGATTGCATGTGATGTTTATCTTTTATGCATCTTATCTTGCTTTGATTGACGGTAGCATTATAAGATGATCTCTCACTAAATTATCAAGAAGTGTTCTCCCTGAGTATGCACCGTTGCGAAAGTTCTTCGTGCTGAGGCACCACGTGATGATCGGGTGTGATAGGCTCTACGTTCAAATACAACGGGTGCAAAACAGTTGCACAGGCGGAATACTCAGGTTATACTTGACGAGCCAAGCATATACAGATATGGCCTCGGAACACGGAGACCGAAAGGTCGAGCGTGAATCATATAGTAGATATGATCAACATAGTGATGTTCACCAATGAAACTACTCCATCTCACGTGATGATCGGACATGGTTTAGTTGATTTGGATCACGTAATCACTTAGAGGATTAGAGGGATGTCTATCTAAGTGGGAGTTCTTTAAGTAATATGATTAATTGAACTTAAAATTATCATGAACTTAGTACCTGATAGTATCTTGCTTGTTTATGTATGATTGTAGATAAATGGCCCGTGTTGTTGTTCCGTTGAATTTTAATGCGTTCCTTGAGAAAGCAAAGTTGAAAGATGATGGTAGCAATTACACGGACTGGGTCCGTAACTTGAGGATTATCCTCATTGCTGCACAGAAGAATTACGTCCTGGAAGCACCGCTGGGTGCCAGGCCTGCTGCTGGAGCAACACCAGATGTTGTGAACGTCTGGCAGAGCAAAGCTGATGACTACTCGATAGTTCAGTGTGCCATGCTTTACGGCTTAGAACCGGGACTTCAACGACGTTTTGAACGTCATGGAGCATATGAGATGTTCCAGGAGTTGAAGTTAATATTTCAAGAAAATGCCCGGATTGAGAGATATGAAGTCTCCAATAAGTTCTATAGCTGCAAGATGGAGGAGAACAGTTCTGTCAGTGAGCATATACTCAAAATGTCTGGGTATAATAATCACTTGATTCAAATGGGAGTTAATCTTCCAGATGATTGCGTCATTGACAGAATTCTCCAATCACTGCCACCAAGCTACAAGAGCTTCGTGATGAACTACAATATGCAAGGGATGAATAAGACTATTCCCGAGCTCTTCGCAATGCTGAAAGCTGCGGAGGTAGAAATCAAAAAGGAGCATCAAGTGTTGATGGTCAACAAGACCACTAGTTTCAAGAAAAAGGGCAAAGGGAAGAAGAAGGGGAACTTCAAGAAGAACATCAAGCAAGTTGCTGCTCAAGAGAAGAAACCCAAGTCTGGACCTAAGCCTGAAACTGAGTGCTTCTACTGCAAGCAGACTGGTCACTGGAAGCGGAACTGCCCCAAGTATTTGGCGGATAAGAAGGATGGCAAGGTGAACAAAGGTATATGTGATATACATGTTATTGATGTGTACCTTACTAATGCTCGCAGTAGCACCTGGGTATTTGATACTGGTTCCGTTGCTAATATTTGCAACTCGAAACAGGGACTACGGATTAAGCGAAGATTGGCTAAGGACGAGGTGACGATGCGCGTGGGAAATGGTTCCAAAGTCGATGTGATCGCAGTCGGCACGCTACCTCTACATCTACCTTCGGGATTAATATTAGACCTAAATAATTGTTATTTGGTGCCAGCGTTAAGCATGAACATTATATCTAGATCTTGTTTGATGCGAGACGGTTATTCATTTAAATCATAGAATAATGGTTGTTCTATTTATATGAGAAATATCTTTTATGGTCATGCACCCTTGAAGAGTGGTCTATTCTTATTGAATCTCGATAGTAGTAACACACATATTCATAATGTTGAAGCCAAAAGATGCAGAGTTGATAATGATAGTGCAACTTATTTGTGGCACTGCCGTTTAGGTCATATCGGTGTAAAGCGCATGAAGAAACTCCATACTGATGGACTTTTGGAACCACTTGATTATGAATCACTTGGTACTTGCGAACCGTGCCTCATGGGCAAGATGACTAAAACGCCGTTCTCCGGTACTATGGAGAGAGCAACAGATTTGTTGGAAATCATACATACAGATGTATGTGGTCCGATGAATATTGAGGCTCGTGGCGGATATCGTTATTTTCTCACCTTCACAGATGACTTAAGCAGATATGGGTATATCTACTTAATGAAACATAAGTCTGAGACATTCGAAAAGTTCAAAGAATTTCAGAGTGAAGTTCAAAATCATCGTAACAAGAAAATAAAATTCCTACGATCTGATCGTGGAGGAGAATATTTGAGTTACGAGTTTGGTGTACATTTGAAACAATGCGGAATAGTTTCGCAACTCACGCCACCTGGAACACCATAGCGTGATGGTGTGTCCGAACATCGTAATCGTACTTTACTAGATATGGTGCGATCTATGATGTCTCTTACTGATTTACCGCTATCGTTTTGGGGTTATGCTTTGGAGACGGCCGCATTCACGTTAAATAGGGCACCATCAAAATCCGTTGAGACGACGCCTTATGAACTATGGTTTGGCATGAAACCAAAGTTGTCGTTTCTGAAAGTTTGGGGCTGCGATGCTTATGTGAAAAAGCTTCAACCTGATAAGCTCGAACCCAAATCGGAGAAATGTGTCTTCATAGGATATCCAAAGGAGACTATTGGATACACCTTCTATCACAGATCCGAAGGCAAGACTTTTGTTGCTAAGTTCGGAAACTTTCTAGAGAAGGAGTTTCTCTTGAAAGAAGTGAGTGGGAGAAAAGTAGAACTTGACGAGGTAACTGTACCTGCTCCCTTATTGGAAAGTAGTGCATCACAGAAAACTGTTTCTGTGACACCTACACCAATTAGTGAGGAAGCTAATGATAATGATCATGAAACTTCAGAACAAGATACTACTGAACCTCGTAGATCAACCAGAGTAAGATCCGCACCAGAGTGGTACGGTAATCCTGTTCTGGAAGTCATGCTACTAGATCATGATGAACCTACGAACTATGAAGAAGCGATGGTGAGCCCAGATTCCGCAAAATGGCTTGAAGCCATGAAATCTGAGATGGGATCCATGTATGAGAACAAAGTGTGGACTTTGGTTGACTTGCCCAATGATCGGCAAGCAATTGAGAATAAATGGATCTTCAAGAAGAAGACTGACGCCGATGGTAATATTACTGTCTACAAAGCTCGACTTGTCGCAAAAGGGTTTCGGCAAGTTCAAGGGATTGACTACGATGAGACCTTCTCACCCGTAGCGATGCTTAAGTCTGTCCGAATCATGTTAGCAATTGCCGCATTTTATGATTATGAAATTTTGCAGATGGATGTCAAAACTGCATTCCTGAATGGATTTCTGGAAGAAGAGTTGTATATGATGCAACCGGAAGGTTTTGTCGATCCAAAGGGAGATAACAAAGTGTGCAAGCTCCAGCGATCCATTTATGGACTGGTGCAAGCCTCTCGGAGTTGGAATAAACGCTTTGATAGTGTGATCAAAGCATTTGGTTTTATACAGACTTTTGGAGAAGCCTGTATTTACAAGAAAGTGAGTGGGAGCTCTGTAGCATTTCTGATATTATATGTGGATGACATATTACTGATCGGAAATGATATAGAATTTCTGGATAGCATAAAGGGATACTTGAATAAGAGTTTTTCAATGAAAGACCTCGGTGAAGCTGCTTACATATTAGGCATAAATATCTATAGAGATAGATCAAGACGTTTAATTGGACTTTCACAAAGCACATACCTTGACAAGATTTTGAAGAAGTTCAAAATGGATCAAGCAAAGAAAGGGTTCTTGCCTGTGTTACAAGGTGTGAAGTTGAGTCAGACTCAATGCCCGACCACTGCAGAAGATAGAGAGAAAATGAAAGATGTTCCCTATGCTTCAGCCATAGGCTCTATCATGTATGCAATGCTGTGTACCAGACCTGATGTGTGCCTTGCTATAAGTCTAGCAGGGAGGTACCAAAGTAATCCAGGAGTGGATCACTGGACAGCGGTCAAGAACATCCTGAAGTACATGAAAAGGACTAAGGATATGTCTCTCGTATATGGAGGTGACATAGAGCTCATCGTAAACGGTTACGTTGATGCAAGCTTTGACACTGATCCAGACGATTCTAAATCGCAAACCGGATACGTGTTTACATTAAACGGTGGAGCTGTCAGTTGGTGCAGTTCTAAACAAAGTGTCGTGGCGGGATCTACGTGTGAAGCGGAATACATAGCTGCTTCGGAAGCAGCAAATGAAGGAGTCTGGACGAAGGAGTTCATATCCGATCTAGGTGTCGTACCTAGTGCATCGGGTCCAATGAAAATCTTTTGTGACAATACTGGTGCAACTACATTGGCGAAGGAATCCAGATTTCACAAGAGAACCAAGCACATCAAGAGACGCTTCAATTCCATCCGGGACCTAGTCCAGGTGGGAGACATAGAGATTTGCAAGATACATACGGATCTGAATGTTGCATACCCGTTGACTAAGCCTCTTCCACGAGAAAAACATGATCAGCACCAAGGCTCCATGGGTGTTAGAATCATTACTGTGTAATCTAGATTATTGACTCTAGTGCAAGTGGGAGACTGAAGGAAATAGGCCCTAGAGGCAATAATAAAGTTATTATTCATTTCCTTATATATCATGATAAAAGTTTATTATTCATGCTAGAATTGTATTAAACCGGAAACATGATACATGTGTGAATACATAGACAAACAGAGTGTCACTAGTATGCCTCTACTAGTCTAGCTTGTTAATCAAAGATGGTTATGTTTCCTAACCATGGACAAAGAGTTGTCATTTGATTAACAGGATCACATCATTAGTTGAATGATCTGATTGACATGACCCATTCCATTAGCTTAGCACCCGATCGTTTAGTATGTTGCTATTGCTTTCTTCATGACTTATGCATGTTCCTATGACTATGAGATTATGCAACTCCCTTTTGCCAGAGGAACACTTTGTGTGCTCCCAAACGTCACAACGTAACTGGGTGATTATAAAGGAGCTCTACAGGTGTCTCCAAAGGTACATGTTGGGTTGGCGTATTTCAAGATTAGGATTTGTCACTCCGATTGTCGGAGAGGTATCTCTGGGCCCTCTCGGTAATGCACATCACTTAAGCCTTGCAAGCATTGCAACTAATGAGTTAGTTGCGGGATGATGTATTACAGAACGAGTAAAGAGAATTGCCGGTAACGAGATTGAACTAGGTATGGGATACCGACGATCGAATCTCGGGCAAGTAACATACCGATGACAAAGGGAACAACGTATGTTGTTATGCGGTCTGACCGATAAAAGATCTTCGTAGAATATGTAGGAGCCAATATGAGCATCCAGGTTCTGCTATTGGTTATTGACCGGAGATGTGTCTCGGTCATGTCTACATTGTTCTCGAACCCGTAGGATCCGCACGCTTAAGGTTACGATGACAGTTATATTATGAGTTTATGCATTTTGATGTACCGAAGGTTGTTCGGAGTCCCGGATGTGATCACGGACATGACGAGGAGTCTCGAAATGGTCGAGACATAAAGATTGATATACCGGAAGCCTATGTTTGGATAACGGAAGTGTTCCGGGTGAAATGGGGATTTTACCGGAGTACCGGGAGGTTACCGGAACCCCCCGGGAGGTATATGGGCCTTAGTGGGCCTTAGTGGAAGAAGAGAAGAGGCAGCCAGGGCTGGGCCGCGCGCCCCTCCACCCCTAGTCCGAATAGGACAAGGAGAGAGGGGGCCGGCTCCCCCCTCCTTCTCTCTCTCTCTTTTCCCACCTCACGAATCCTATTCCAACTAGGAAAGGGGGGAGTCCTACTCCCAGAGGGAGTAGGACTCCTCCTGGCGCGCCTCTCCTGGCAGGCCGGCCCCCCTCCCTTGAACCTTTATATACGGAGGCATGGGCACCCCCTAGAGACACAAGTTGATCGACGTGATCATATTCTTAGCCGTGTGCGGTGCCCCCTTCCACCATAGTCCTCGATAATATTGTAGCGATGCTTAGGCAAAGCCCTGCGACAGTAGTACATCAAGATCGTCACCACGCCGTCGTGCTGACGGAACTCTTCCCTGACACTTTGCTGGATCGGAGTCCGGGGATCGTCATCGAGCTGAATGTGTGCTAGAACTCGGAGGTGCCGTAATTTTGGTGCTTGATCGGTCGGGCCGTGGAGACGTACGACTACATCAACCAAATGCTTTCGTTGTCGATCTACAAGGGTACGTAGATCACACTCTCCCCCTCTCGTTGCTATGCATCACCATGATCTTGCGTGTGCGTAGGAATTTTTTTGAAATTACTACGAAACCCAACAATAGGAACATGTATAATTCATGAAGAAAGCAATAGCAACATACTAAACGATCGGGTGCTAAGCTAATGGAATGGCTCATGTCAATCAGATCATTCAACTAATGATGTGATCCCGTTAATCAAATGACAACTCTTTGTCCATGGTTAGGAAACATAACCATCTTTGATTAACGAGCTAGTCAAGTAGAGGCATACCAGTGACACTCTGTTTGTCTATGTATTCACACATGTATTATGTTTCCGATTAATACAATTCTAGCATGAATAATAAACATTTATCATGAAATAAGGAAATAAATAATAACTTTATTATTGCCTCTAGGGCATATTTCCTTCAGTCTCCCACTTGCACTAGAGTCAATAATCTAGTTCACATCGACATGTGATTTAATAGCAATAGTTCACATCACCATGTGATTAACACCCATAGTCCACATCGATATGTGACCAACACCCAAAGGGTTTACTAGAGTCAGTAATCTAGTTCACATCGCTATGTGATTAACACCCAAAGAGTATTAAGGTGTGATCATGTTTTGCTTGTGAGATAATTTTAGTCACCGGGTCTGTTATATTCAGATCCGTAAGTATTTTGCAAATATTTATGTCAACAATGTTCTGCACGGAGCTACTCTAGCTAATTGCTCCCACTTTCAATATGTATCTAGATTGAGACTTAGATTCATCTAGATTAGTGTCAAAACTTGCATCGGCGTAACCCTTTACAACGAACCTTTTTTCACTTCCATAATCGAGAAACATATCCTTATTCGACTACGGATAATTTTGACCGCTGTCCAGTGATCTACTCCTAGATCACTATTGTACTCCCTTGCCAAACTCAGTGGTAGGGTATACAATAGATCTGGTACACAGCATGGCATACTTTATAGAACCTATGACCAAGGCATAGGGAATGACATTTATTCTCTTTCTATCTTCTGTCGTGGTCGGGCTTTGAGTCTTACTCAATTTCACACCTTGTAACATAGGCAAGAAACTCTTTCTTTGACTGTTCCATTTTGAACTACTTCAAAATCTTGTCAAGGTATGTATTTATTGAAAAACCTTATCAAGCGTCTTGATCTATCTCTATAGATCTTGATGCTCAATATGTAAGCAACTTCACCGAGGTCTTTCTTTGAAAAACTCCTTTCAAACACTCCTTTATGCTTTGCAGAATAATTCTACATTATTTCAGATCAACAATATGTCATTCACATATACTTATCAGAAATGCTGTAGTGCTCCCACTCACTTTCTTGTAAATACAGGCTTCACCGCAAGTCTGTATAAAACTATATGCTTTGATCAACTCATCAAAGCGTATATTCCAACTCCGAGATGCTTGCACCAGTCCATAGATGGATCGCTGGAGTTTACATATTTTGTTAACACCTTTAGGATTGACAAAACCTTCTGGTTGCATCATATACAACTCACTTTTTAAGAAATCCATTAAGGATTGCAATTTTGTTATCCATTTGCCAGATTTCATAAAATGCGGCAATTGCTAACATGATTCGGATAGACTTAAGCATAGATACGAGTGAGAAACTCTCATCGTAGTCAACACCTTGAACTTGTCGAAAACCTTTTGCGACAATTCTAGCTTTGTAGATAGTAAAACTACTATCAGCGTCTGTCTTCCTCTTGAAGATCCATTTATTTTCTATGGCTTGCCGATCATCGGGCAAGTCAACCAAAGTCCATACTTTGTTCTCATACATGAATCCCATCTCAGATTTCATGGCATCAAGCCATTTATCGGAATCTGGGCTCATCATCGCTTCCTCATAGTTCGTAGGTTCGTCATGGTCAAGTAACATGACCTCTAGAATAGGATTACCGTACCACTCTGGTGCGGATCTCACTCTGGTTGACCTACGAGGTTTGGTAGTAACTTGATCCGAAGTTACATGATCATCATCATTATCTTCCTCACTAATTGGTGCAGGAGTCACAGGAACAGATTTCTGTGATGAACTACTTTCCAATTATGGAGCAGGTACAGTTACCTCATCAAGTTCTACTTTCCTCCCACTCACTTCTTTCGAGAGAAACTCCTTCTCTAGAAAGGATCCATTCTTAGCAACGAATGTCTTGCCTTCGGATCTGTGATAGAAGGTGTACCCAACTGTCTCCTTTGGGTATCTTATGAAGACATATTTCTCCGATTTGGGTTTGAGCTTATTAGGATGAAACTTTTTTCATATAAGCATCGCAACCCCAAACTTTAAGAAACGACAACTTTGATTTCTTGCCAAACCACAGTTCATAAGGCGTCGTCTCAACGGATTTTGATGGTGCCCTATTTAATGTGAATGCAGCTGTCTCTAATGCATGACCCCAAAACGATAGTGGTAAATCGGTAAGAAACATCATAGATTGTACTATATCCAATAAAGTACGGTTATGATGTTCGGACACACCATTATGTTGTGGTGTTCCAGGTGGCATGAATTTGTGAAACTATTTCACTTTGTTTTAATTGAAAAACAAACTCATAACTCAAATATTCGTCTCCGTGATCAGATCATGGAAACCTTATCTTCTTGTCACAATGATTTTCCACTTCACTCTGGAATTCTTTGAACTGTTCAAATGTTTCAGACTTATGTTTCATCAAGTAGATATCCTCATATCTGCTCAAATCATCTGTGAAGGTCAGAAAATAATGATACCTGCTGCAAGCCTTAATATTCATCGGACCACATACATCAGTATGTATGATTTCCAACAAATCTGTTGCTTGCTTCATTGTTCCGGAGAACGGCGTTTTAGTCATCTTGCCCATAAGGCATGGTTCGCAAGCATCAAGTGATTCATAATCAAGTGATTCCAAAAGCCCATCAGCATGGAGTTTCTTCATGCGCTTTACTCCAATATGACCTAAACGGCAGTGCCACAAATAAGTTGCGCTATCATTATTAACTTTGCATCTTTTGGTTTCAATATTATGAATATGTGTATCACTACGATCGAGATCCAATGAACTTGTTTCATTGGGTGTATGACCATCGAAGGTTTTATTCATGTAAACAGAACAACAATTATTCTCTGATTTTAATGAATAACCATATTGCAATAAACATGATCAAATCATATTCATGCTCAACGCAAAAACCAAATAACACTTATTTAGGTTCAACACTAATCCCGAAAGTATAGGGGAGTGTGTGATGATGATCATATCAATCTTGGAACTACTTCCAACACACATCGTCACTTCACCCTTAACTAGTCTTTGTTTATTCTGCAACTCCTGTTTCGAGTTACTACTCTTAGCAACTGAACAAGTATCAAATACCGAGGGGTTGCTATAAACACTAGTAAAGCACACATCAATAACATGTATATCCAATATACCTTTGTTCACTTTGCCATCCTTCTTATCCACCAATCACTTGGGGCAGTTCCGCTTCCAGTGACCAGTCCCTTTGCAGTAGAAGCACTTAGTCTCAGGCTTAGGACCAGACTTGGGCTTCTTCACTTGAGCAGCAACTTGCTTGCCGTTCTTATTGAAGTTCCCCTTCTTCCCTTTGCCCTTTTATTGAAACTAGTGGTCTTGTCTACCATCAACACTTGATGCTCTTTCTTGATTTCTACCTTCATTGATTTCATCATCATGAAAAGCTCGGGAGTCGTTTTCGTCATCCCTTGCATACTATAGTTCATCACGAAGTTCTACTAACTTGGTGATGGTGACTAGAGAATTCTGTCAATCACTATCTTATCTAGAAGATTAACTCCCACTTGATTCAAGCGATTGTAGTACCCAGACAATCTGAGCACATGCTCACTAGTTGAGCGATTCTCCTCCATCTTTTAGCTATAGAACTTGTTGGAGACTTCATATCTCTCAACTCGGGTATTTTCTTGAAATATTAACTTCAACTCCTGGAACATCTCATATGGTCCATGACATTCAAAACGTCTTTGAAGTCCCGATTCTAAGCCATTAAGCATGGTGCACTAAACTATCAAGTAGTCATCATATTGAGCTAGCCAAACGTTCATAACGTCTGCATCTGCTCCTGCAATAGGTCCGTCACCTAGCGGTGTATCAAGGACATAATTCTTCTGTGCAGCAATGAGGATAAACCTCAGATCACGGATCCAATCCGCATCATTGCTACTAACATCTTTCAACACAATTTTCTCTAGGAACATATCAAAATAAACA
The DNA here is from genome assembly GCF_056163025.1 of Triticum urartu. Taxonomy (NCBI): domain Eukaryota; kingdom Viridiplantae; phylum Streptophyta; class Magnoliopsida; order Poales; family Poaceae; genus Triticum; species Triticum urartu. Next base: position 594,137,811 of record NC_141878.1, on the reverse strand, counting down.
CAGGGAAGCAACAACGCGAGCTATTGATCTACAACATAATTTGCAAAATACTACCAGGACTAAGTTCATGATAAATTTAAGTTCAATTAATCATATTACTTAAGAACTCCCACTTAGATAGACATCCCTCTAATCTTCTTAGTGATCACGTGATCCATATCAACTAAACCATGTCCGATCATCACGTGAGATGGAGTAGTTTCAATGGTGAACATCACTATGTTGATCATATCTACTATATGATTCACGCTCGACCTTTCGGTCTCTGTGTTCCGAGGCCATATCTGCATATGCTAGGCTCGTCAAGTTTAACCTGAGTATTCTGCGTGTGCAAAACTGGCTTGCACCCGTTGTAGATGGACGTAGAGCTTATCACACCCGATCATCACGTGGTGTCTGGGCACGACGAACTTTGGCAACGGTGCATACTCAGGGAGAACACTTTTATCTTGAAATTTAGTGAGGAATCATCTTATAATGCTACCGCCAATCAAAGCAAGATAAGATGCATAAAAGATAAACATCACATGCAATCAATATAAGTGATATGATATGGCCATCATCATCTTGTGCTTGTGATCTCCATCCTTGAAGCACCGTCGTGATCACCATCGTCACCGGCGCGACACCTTGATCTCCATCGTAGCATCGTTGTCGTCTCGCCAATCTTATGCTTCTACGACTATCGCTACCGCTTAGTGATAAAGTAAAGCATTACAAGGTGATTGCATTGCATACAATAAAGCGACAACCATATGGCTCCTGCCAGTTGCCGATAACTCGGTTACAAAACATGATCATCTCATACAATAAAATTTAGCATCATGTATTGACCATATCACATCACAACATGCCCTGCAAAAACAAGTTAGACGTCCTCTACTTTGTTGTTGCAAGTTTTACGTGGATGCTATGGGCTTAAGCAAGAACCAATCTTACCTACGCATCAAAATCACAACGATAATTTGTCAAGTTGGTGCTGTTTTAACCTTTGCAAGGACCGGGCGTAGCCACACTCGGTTCAACTAAAGTTGGAGAAACTGTCGCCCGCAAGCCACCTATGTGCAAAGCACGTCGGGAGAACCGGTCTCGCGTAAGCGTACGCGTAATGTCGGTCCGGGCCGCTTCGTCCAACAATACCGCCGAACCAAAGTATGACATGCTGGTAAGCAGTATGACTTATGTCGCCCACAACTCACTTGTGTTCTACTCGTGCATATAACATCAACACATAAAACCTAGGCTCGGATGCCACTGTTGGGGAACGTAGTAATTTCAAAAAAATTCCTACGCACACGCAAGATCATGGTGATGCATAGCAACGAGAGGGGAGAGTGTGATCTACGTACCCTTGTAGATCGACAACGGAAGCGTCTGGTTGATGTAGTCGTACGTCTCCACAGCCCGACCGATCAAGCACCGAAACTACGGCACCTCCGAGTTCTAGCACACGTTCAGCTCGATGACGATCCCCGGACTCCGATCCAGCAAAGTGTCGGGGAAGAGTTCTGTCAGCACGACGGTGTGGTGACGATCTTGATGCACTACCGTCGCAGGGCTTCGCCTAAGCACCGCTACAATATTATCGAGGACTATGGTGGAAGGGGGCACCGCACATGGCTAAGAATATGATCACGTGGATCAACTTGTGTGTCTAGGGGTGCCCCCTGCCCTCGTATATAAAGGAGCAAGGGGAGGAGGCCGGCCGGCCCCTATAGGCGCGCCAGGAGGAGTCCTCCTACTAGGAGTAGGACTCCTACTAGGAGGGGGGAAGAAGTGGGGAGGGGGAAGGAAAGGGGGGCGCCGCCCCCCCCTCTCCTAGTCCAATTCGGACCAAGGGGGGGAGGAGGCGCGCGGCCCACCCTGGCGCCCTTCTCTCTCTCCACTAAGGCATATGGCCCATTACTACTCCCGGTAGGGTTCCGGTAACCCTCCGGCTCTCCGGTTTTCTCTGAAATCACCCGGAACACTTCCGGTGTCCGAATATAGCCGTCCAATATATCAATCTTTATGTCTCGACCATTTCGAGACTCCTCGTCATGTCCGTGATCACATCCGGGACTCCGAACTAACTTCGGTACATCAAAACTCATAAACTCATAATACAACTGTCATCGAAACCTTAAGAGTGCGGACCCTACGGGTTCGAGAACAATGTAGACATGACCGAGACACGTCTCCGGTCAATAACCAATAGCGGAACCTGGATGCTCATATTGGCTCCTACATATTCTACGAAGATCTTTATCGGTCAGACTACATAACAACATACGTTGTTCCCTTTGTCATCGGTATGTTACTTGCCCGAGATTCGATCATCGGTATCTCAATACCTAGTTCAATCTCGTTACCGGCAAGTCTCTTTACTCGTTCCGTAATACATCATCTCACAACTAACTCATTAGTTGCAATGCTTGCAAGGCTTATGTGATGTGCATTACCGAGAGGGCCCAGAGATACCTGTCCGACAATCGGAGTGACAAATCCTAATCTCGAAATACGCCAACCCAACATGTACCTTTGGAGACACCTGTAGAGCTCCTTTATAATCACCTAGTTACGTTGTGACGTTTGGTAGCACACAAAGTGTTCCTCCGGCAAACGGGAGTTGCATAATCTCATAGTCATAGGAACATGTATAAGTCATGAAGAAAGCAATAGCAACATACTAAACGATCGGGTGCTAAGCTAATGGAATGGGTCATGTCAATCAGATCATTCAACTAATGATGTGATCCTGTTAATCAAATGACAACTCTTTGTCCATGGTTAGGAAACATAACCATCTTTGATTAACGAGCTAGTCAAGTAGAGGCATACTAGTGACACTCTGTTTGTCTATGTATTCACACATGTATTATGTTTCCGGTTAATACAATTCTAGCATGAATAATAAACATTTATCATGAAATAAGGAAATAAATAATAACTTTATTATTGCCTCTAGGGCATATTTCCTTCAGCTATGACTTTGCTAAGCTTAATGCTTGTCACTAGGGCCCGAGTGCCATGATTTCAGATCTGAACCTATTATGTTTTCATCAATATATGAGAGTTCTTGATCCTATGTTGCAAGTCTATAGTCACCTACTATGTGTTATGATCCGGCAACCCCGAAGTGACGATAATCGGGACCACTCCCGGTGATGACTGTAGTTTGAGGAGTTCATGTATTCACTATGTGTTAATGCTTTGCTCCGGTACTCTATTAAAAGGAGGCCTTAATATCCCTTAGTTTCCAATAGGACCCCGCTGCCACGGGAGGGTAGGACAAAAGATGTCATGCAAGTTCTTTTCCATAAACATGTATGACTATATTCGGAATACATGCCTACATTACATTGATGAACTGGAGCTAGTTCTGTGTCACCCTATGTTATGATTGTTACATGATCGTCGCATCCGGCATAATTCTCCATCACCGATCCAATGCCTACGAGTTTTCCATATATTGTTCTTCGCTTATTTACTTTTCCATTGCTACTGTTACAATCACTACAAAACCCAAAAATATTACTTTTGCTACCGTTACCTTTTGCCATCGTTACCACTACTATCATATTACTTTGCTACTAAACACTTTGTTGCAGATATTAAGTTTCCAGGTGTGGTTGAATTGACAACTCAGCTGCTAATACATGAGAATATTCTTTGGCTCCCTTGTGTCGAATCAATAAATTTGGGTTGAATACTCTACCCTCGAAAACTGTTGCGATCCCCTGTACTTGTGGGTTATCAAGAACATTTTTTGGGGCCGTTGCCGGGGAGCAAAGCTCTATTCTTTGAGTCACTTGGGATTTATATCTGCTTATCATTATGAAGAACTTGAAAGATCAAAGAACTAAGATTTTTCCCTCAGGTACGAGGGGAGGTAAGAACTGTCATCTAGCTCTGCACTTGATTCATCTTCTGTTTTGAGTAAGCTTGCGACACCTAAACTTGCTTCTGCTATTAATTCTGATATGTCGCATGTTAGTGATGATGTCACTTCTGCTATGCATGATACTTATGATGAAACTACTTCTATGCTTGATACTACTGTGCCACTTGGTGAATTTCTTGATGAACAACTTGCTAGGGCTAGAGAGAATGAAATTATTGAAACTGATAATATTGATGAAAGTGATGATGAAGATTTTCCCCCTAGATATGAATTGCATGTTGTTCCTGAGGGTTATGTTATGGATGAAGAAACTGCTAGAGACTTTCTTGCTTGCAATGATAGGAGTGATCTTAAGAAACTATTAGCTAAGCTGAAACAAAAAACTTTGAATGCTAGAATGAAATATGATCCTGCTTATGCTACTTCACCTATCTTTATTACTGATAAGGATTATGATTTCTCAGTTGATCCTGAGTTAATTACTTTGGTTGAATCTGATCATTTCTATGGCTATGAATCTGAAACTGTTGTGGCACATCTTACTAAAGGAAATATGCCCTAGAGGCAATAATAAAGTTATTATTTATTTCCTTATATCATGATAAATGTTTATTATTCATGCTAGAATTGTATTAACCGGAAACATAATACATGTGTGAATACATAGACAAACAAAGTGTCACTAGTATGCCTCTACTTGACTAGCTCGTTAATCAAAGATGGTTATGTTTCCTAACCATGAACAATGAGTTGTTATTTGATTAACGGGATCACATCATTAAGTGAATGATCTGATTGACATGACCCATTCCATTAGCTTAGCACCCGATCGTTTGGTATGTTGCTATTGCTTTCTTCATGACTTATACATGTTCCTATGACTATGAGATTATGCAACTCCCGTTTGCCGGAGGAACACTTTGTGTGCTACCAAACGTCACAACGTAACTGGGTGATTATAAAGGAGCTCTACAGGTGTCTCCAAAGGTACATGTTGGGTTGGCGTATTTCAAGATTAGGATTTGTCACTCCGATTGTCGGAGAGGTATCTCTGGGCCCTCTCGGTAATGCACATCACATAAGCCTTGCAAGCATTGCAACTAATGAGTTAGTTGCGAGATGATGTATTACGGAACGAGTAAAGAGACTTGCCGGTAATGAGATTGAACTAGGTATTGAGATACCGACGATCGAATCTTAGGCAAGTAACATACCGATGACAAAGGGAACAACGTATGTTGTTATGCGGTCTGACCGATAAAGATCTTCGTAGAATATGTAGGAGCCAATATGGGCATCCAGGTCCCGCTATTGGTTATTGACCGGAGACGTGTCTCGGTCATGTCTACATTGTTCTCGAACCCATAGGGTCCGCACGCTTAAGGTTTCGATGACAGTTATATTATGAGTTTATGAGTTTTGATGTACCGAAGGAGTTCGGAGTCCCGGATGAGATCGAGGACATGACGAGGAGTCTCGAAATGGTCGAGACGTAAAGATTGATATATTGGACGACTATATTCGGACATCGAAAAGGTTCCAAGTGATTCGGGTATTTTTCAGAGTACCAGGTAGTTACGGGAGAAGCAATGGGCCTTGATGGGCTTTAGTGGGAAGAGGAGAAAGGGCCAAGGGGCTGCTGCGCCCCTCCTCCCCTCTAGTCCGAATTGGACTAGGGAAAAGGGGGCCGGCCACCTCTCCTTCTCCTCCACTTCCTTCTCCCTTCCTCCCCTCTTGGTGGACTCCTACTAGGACTTGGAGAGTCCTAGTAGGACTCCACATCCTGGCCGCACCTAGCCTTGGCCGGCCTCCTCCTCCTCCATCCTTTATATACTGAGGCAAGGGGCACCCCATAGACACAAGTTGATCCACGTGATTTATTCCTTAGCCGTGTGCGGCGCCCCCAGCCACCATAGTCCTCGATAATATTGTAGCGGTGCTTAGGCGAAGCCCTGCATCAGTAGTACGTCAAGATCGTCACCACGCCGTCGTGCTGACGGAACTCTTCCCCGACACTTTGCTGGATCGGAGTCCGGGGATCGTCATCGAGCTGAACGTGTGCTAGAACTCGGAGGTGCCGTAGTTTCGGTGCTTGATCGGTCGGGTCGTGGAGACGTACGACTACATCAACCAAACGCTTCCGTTGTCGATCTACTAGGTATGTAGATCATACTCCCCCTCTCGTTGCTATGCATCACCATGATCTTGCGTGTGCGTAGGAATTTTTTTGAAATTACTACGTTCCCCAACACTTACTAAATTAAATGATATAGCTACCTTGTTCACTAATGATGAGAAAACTCGCTACTATTATATCCTTAAATTATTTTCGTTCTCATTAAAGGGTGATGCTAAGATATGATTTAGTTCTCCTGATCCTGGTTGTGTGCGTAGTCCCCGGGATATGATTTATTACTTCTCTACTAAATATTCCCCCGCTCATAAGAAACAATGTGCTTTAAGGGAAATATATAATTTTGTGAAAATTGAAGAAGAGAGTCTCCCACAAGCTTGGGGGAGGCTTCTCCGATTACTTAATGCTTTGCCTGATCATCCTCTCAAGAAGAATGAAATACTTGATATCTTTTATAATGGACCACTACTAGGAAAAGGCCTACTAATGGCGCACCTAATTTGGCCATTAATGGCGCATTAGTGGTGTGCCATTAGTGCCACGCCATTAGTATATTTTACTAATGGCACACCACTGGTGCGCCATTAGTATCTGGTATACTAATGGCGGACCTCAGATGCGCCATTAGTATATACAACAGTGCGCCATTAGTATGCCTCCCAGGGGGCCATGTATACCCAGGTGCTTTGGCATACTAATGGCGCACAACAACAAGATGCGCCATTAGTAACTTCGGCATACTAATGGCGCACTGTTTAATGATGCGCCATTAGTATCCTTTGGCATACTAATGGCGCACTGTGATGTGATGCGCCATTAGTATGAATATTAGGTTTTTTTTATTTTTTTTTATTTTCTGTTTTTTGCACAGGTTACAAAATGTATAATTGGACAAAATATAGACATCACGCATCAACAACAGATTCATCGAATATAATAGAAGATTAGTCTCTGAATACAATTCATCATATTAGTCTCCGAATACAATTCATCATATTAGTCTCCGAATTGAAAAAACCAAACAAAGATAGAACATTATATTACAAGTCTCGAGACCGCGAGTAGCGAGTTTGTCTTCACATTACAAGTCGATATCGATCATCTAAACTACCATCACATAGAAGAGAGCTGCGGTCATCACGATGAGCATCATCACGATGAAACTCGTCTTCATCCGGTTCCTCCAACGCTGGACATTTTAATATATACACTGGACATTTTAATATTAACCTAAGGAAAAATGAATAGTTAGGTTAATTACCCACTGTTAGTTATTCAGTCTGATGCTTTGTTCTACACTTTGATGCAAATTAGTATATAGAAGAAGCTACATTGATACATCATCATGCTGGGTAATATTAAACCCAAGCAACTTTATAATCAACCCAAGATACATCAACTACTGCACTGTCCTGCCTAATAAAAACAGTCATGCCAGCATATAGTATATAAATCTGAATTTGTGTTTACAAGAAGAGTGCCCATTGCAATGTAAACCTGAGAACACAACTCACCTCAAGTGCAGGATATAGCAGACACCTACTTCTTCAGTCAAGTGCAGTAAAAGACCGTTTGCAGAACCTGTTTAGTCAGAGTTGAACATTAGAATCCATACTATGCTCTACTATGCTTGTAAAGGAACACTATGCTTGTAATGGATGCAGTTGAAGCAGGTTGGGTTGCTGGACTTTGCTGTGCTTGGAGAAGGTGCATTGCGTACCGAGAGCTAAACATACGAGCACATCTCGGATTTGTTCTCAGAACATGGAAATGGAAAATGCAGGTTGACATTTCATCTAGTAGTGAGCAAGAAGAAGAATAAAGGCATTGGGAAAACTAGGTGCACTGTATTTTGGGTAACATGGCCACATGTTCTCGATTTGGCCACAATTCAAGCATTGTATTCTTGGGTCAATCTGGGTCACATGGTTTGCAATTCAACCAATTTTGGGTCAATGTGGGTAACATGGTTTGCAACTGAACCAATTTTGGGTTTGTTTGACTTTGCTGCCACTGGAGAAGGCGCATTGCATACCGAGAGGTGGTCGAGGAAGGCGAGCACGGCCACGTCGTCGCGGTGACGATCTTCTCGGCCTCGTCGACGGCGGTGAGGTTCTGCACCGCAAGGCCCAGCTTCTTGCCGATCCAAGCGACAATGGCGTCCCTGCAGCAAAGCAAAAACAAAATTCTCAGCAGCTGCGGAGCGGGAATAGGGAGGGAATTGGGGATCTGCAGAAATTGCTCACTTGGTCCTCTCGCCGGAGTAGTCCCTGGGCACGCCATCGATGAAGAAGAGGAGGGTGGGGTAGCCCTGCATGCCGTGCGCCTGTGCCAGGTCATGCTCCTCGGTGGCGTCAGGGCGGCGTCGAGGCGGCGTCGAGGTGGCGGGGCAGCGGCGTCGAGGCGTCAAGGCGGCGTCGGGCGGCGTCGAGGCGGCGTCGGGGCGTCGAGGCGGCGTCGAGGCGTCGAGGCGGCGTCGGGGCAGCGTCGAGGTGGCGGGGCAGCGGCGTCGGGAGAGGAGATGGGAAGGGGATCGAGGGCGAGGGCGAGGGAGAGAGAGGGGATAGGTTTGGGCCGGGGAGGAAATATGGATGGGGGCAGCACAATACTAATGGCGCACCACCCCTCGGTGCGCCATAAGTACATCCATACTAATGGCGCACCTCACCCTGGTGCGCCATTAGTATTTTTTTTTGATTTCTACTCGAGCCAACAGGTTATCTTCCACCTGACCTGATCCACATCAAGCTCCCTCTACTAGCTCAACTGGTTAGCAGCCAATTCTCACACCAGGAGGTCCTGGGTTCGATTCCCAGGCTCCACAATTTTTTTATGCATTTAAAATGTTGTTTGATACTTATTTGTGTTTAAATATGTTCAAACTTGTTTAAATCATAACAGTAATATTTTTTTAATAAGACAGTAATAATTTTTTTTAAAATATCATCAAACAGTAATGCCGGTGGAGCGGGGAAGGGTGCGGGGGGTGCGGGGGGTCGGCGGCGGCGGTTGAGTAGGGGAGGGGTGCGGGGGGTCGGCGGCGGCGGTTGAGTAGGGGAATCGAGGGTGCGGGGGGTCGGCGGCGGCGGCCGGTGGACCGGGGGGTGCTCGGCGGCGAGGGGGACCGGATCTGGCGAGGTGGGATAGCGATCGAGATGGAGGGGGATCGAGATCGAGTGTCCATGAAATTTAAAAATATTCATGATAGTTCAAAAAGTGCCCATGAAATACAATCAAGAAATGAAGGCTACGATTTAAAATACAATCGATCTTAGATAGCTATCTGTTCACAATCTTCTTGCCCTTCTTTTTCGCAAATGGAGTTCTTCTGTGGAACGGACGTCCTTTAGGTAGGGTGGTCCTGCTTCTTCTTGTGGTGTATGCTGCTACTTCATCATCGTCGTCATGTTCGATCCTCGGGTCGCCGTACTTGTCGAAGTCTTGCTCATTGGCTACTCCATCCATTCCGATGATCTTCCTTTTGCCTCTCCTCACGACAACACGACTGGGCTTTGACGGGTCGGTAATGAAGAAGCATTGGTCCACTTGGGAAGCCAGTACCCATGGCTCATTTTTCGCGGTGACGTTTGCGCCCGCGGTCTTGGATTTGGCTTCGGGTATAACCATGGTGGTGAAATTCTCGCCGAAACAGAAATGAATCAACATTCCGGCAAAATATTGGCAACTATCGCATTTCAAATACCGGTACACCTCCAAACACAAACACATATGCAACACCACAAACATATGCAACACCACGAACATACATAGATCTAGCTAGGCCATAAAAAGTGCATGTGCACATTGTTGTAGAGAGAACAACATAAATATAGCTTCCCCCTTACTTACCTATCAAAACAAGGTAATTTAACCACTTAAATTGAATGAATCTATGGTGGAAATGAGGTGAAAAAGAGGAGGCACCCGAGACAAGGAGGAGGTGGAGAGAATGAAGTGGGGAGAAAGTGAGTGTGGGTAGGAGAGGCTGTCCAAAATATCTTGTTGCTGCCCACTTACTAATGGCGCACCAACTCTAAATGCGCTATTAGTAATCCAGGTTACTAATGGCGCACCTTCTGGTGGTGCGCCATTAGTAGTTTTGCAAAAAAAACATACTAATGACGCACTGTTCCACAGTGCGCCATTACTAGTTTAAACTAGTAATGGCGCACGGTGGAACAGTGCGCCATTAGTAGTTTTGCAAAAAAAGGAATAAAATATAATAAAAAAAACAACATTAGTGGCGCACTTTCCGACAGGTGCGCCATTACTAGTTACAACTAGTAATGGCGCACTGTGTCTGAATGCGCCATTAGTATGTTTGGACAGGCGCACTAGTTCAAAAAAAATTGATACTAATGGCGCACCCTGGGCCAGGTGCGCCATTAGTAGTTTCAACTCTAATGGCGTATCAGAAGGTGGTGCGCCATTAGTATATATTAATGGAGCACCGCTTGTCTGGTGCGCCATTAGTGTCAATCCCATCTATAGCCCTTTTTCTAGTAGTGGACTAACCGATGCTTTCAGAGATTACCTGGATAGTTGTGCTGGTTGTGTTTTCAGGGAAAGAACTGTTGATCAAGCTGAAATTCTATTGAATAATATGTTGACCATTGAAAATAATTGGACATTTCCTGAACCATCTCCGAAGAAAAGAGGTATTCTATTTCTCGGTCCTGAAAATATGCAAGAGGCAAATAAATCTATGAAAGAAAAAGGTATTAAAGCTGAAGATGTTAAGAATTTACCTCCTGTTGAAGAAATACATGGTCTTGATAACCGGGCACAGTAAAGGTAAATTCTCTCTATAGATATGATAATGCTGAAATCCCTCCTGCTAAGTTCGCTAGCCAATGTTGGGATGAATTTGATAACTTTATGGTTAAGCAAGAAGATTTTAATGCTTATTTTGGTAGACAATTGAAACATAATGCTTACATGATTGAACACTTGAGTGATTATATGGCTAGTGTTAAAGGTGAACTTAAACTTATTAGTAAACATGGTTCTATGGTTATCACTCAAGTAGAACAAGTACTTAAAGCTTAGAATGATTTTCTCAATGAATTGAATAGTAAGAATAATGACTATGCTGTTAGAGTTGCAACTAGAGGAGGTAAAGTGACTCAGGAACCTGTGTATCCTGAGGGTCATCCTAAGAGAATTGAGCAGGATTCTCAAAGAATTAATGTTGATGCACCCAGTCCTTCTAAGAGGAAGAAAAAGAAAAATGATAGGACTTCGCATGCTTTTAGTGGAACTGTTGTAGACACACCTGAGAATCCCAATGATATTTCTATTTCTGATGCTGAAACACAATATGGTAATGAACATGAACCTAGTGATAATGTCAATAATGATATTCATGTTGATGCTCAACCTAGCAATAATAATGATGTAGAAATTGAACCTGTTGTTGATCTTGATAACCCACAATCAAAGAATCAACGTTATGATAAGAGAGACTTTGTTGCTAGGAAGCACGGTAAGGAAAGAGAACCATGGGTTCAGAAACCCATGCCTTTTCCTCCTAAACCATCCAAGAAAAAGAATGATGAGGATTTTGAGCGCTTTGCTAAAATGATTAGACCTATCTTTTTGCGTATGCGTTTGATTGATATGCTTAAAATGAATCATTATGCTAAATACATGAAAGATATTGTTACAAATAAAAGAAAGATACCGGAAGCTGAAATTTCCACCATGCTTGCTAATTATACTTTTAAAGGTGGAATACCCAAGAAACTTGGAGATCCAGGAGTACCAACTATACCATGCTCCATTAAAAGAAACTATGTTAAAACTTCTTTATGTGATCTTGGAGCCGGTGTTAGTGTTATGCCTCTCTCTTTATATCGTAGACTTGATTTCAATAAGTTGACACCTACTGAAATATCTTTGCAAATGGTTGATAAATCAACTGCTATACATGTCGGTATTTGTGAGGATGTGCCTGTTGTGGTTGCAAATGTTACTATTTTAACGGACTTTGTTATTCTTGATATTCCCGAGGATGATAGTATGTCTATTATTCTTGGAAGACCCTTTTTGAATACTGCAGGGGCTGTTATTGATTGCACCAAAGGCAATGTCACTTTTCATGTTAATGGTAATGAGCATACAGTACACTTTCCGAGAAAACAACCTCAAGTCCACAGTATCAATTCTATTGGAAATATGATATTCTTATTGTTGGGGACATGCATATCCCCGTTGAGGTAACCTAGTGTTATTCGAAAATTCTCCGGTTTCATGTTATTCAAAATGAGTTTGTTAACAAGACCTGATCAACCTTGTTAGTGGATTCCTTTTGATGAGCATGAGATGGATGAATTTAGAAAACACAACTCTCTGTACCTTTTTTACATTTTTGTTATTTATATTAAATAAAGCAAAAATAGTATTTTTCTGTCTGTTTTCTGAATTATCAATGCAATAAAAAATACCCCGAAGATAAAAGTTCTCCAAATGCCCTGAAAATTGAATATGATTTTTTTCTAGAATATTTGAGAATATCTGGCACTGAGAACACAGCAGGGGGAGCAAGCAGCTGGCCACGAGGGTCCAGGGCGCGCCCCCTGCCTCGTGGGACCATGGTGGCTTCCCTCCACTTATTCCAGCTACCACACACTCCTTCTTTCTCCCACAAACATCACTAGCCAGCTCAAACCCGAGTCTAAGCTCATCTTGCTGCCATTTTCGATCTCCTTGCTCAAAGCTCCATTCACAAAACTGCTTTGGGAGATTGTTCTTTGGTATGTGATTCCTCCAATGGTCCAATTAGTTTTTTTCTTGTGCTTTATTCATTGCATATTTTTGCTGCTTAGGTGACCCTGTTCTTGAGCTTGTATGTCAAATTTATGTGGTCAAAAGTAGTTTTAATGCATGATATTGCCTCTAGGCACTTGTAGTAGTAGTTGCTATCAATATTGTTGAGTTTACACTACTAGGAAAAAGCCTAGCAGCAGCGCAGGTTTTGGGCCTATTAGCAGTGCGGGGGCCGGCGCTACTAATAAGGCGCTACAGCTAACGTATAGCAGCAGCGCGGGTGCCACCCGCGCTACTACTACGTCCGTTAGTAGTAGCGTGGGTAAAAACACGCGCTACTACTAACCCGCGGAATTTTTTTCAAATTTTTTGCGCGAATTTTCAAATTTCTGAATTATTTTAACCTCTAATCTCTAATCACCCTCATCGCTGCTCAATTTAATCTCTAATCACCCCTCATCATTCCAAATCATCTAACTTTCCGGACGGTCACCCATCCTCTCACTACTCCAGCCTGAGCACGCTTAACTTCCGGGTTCTATTCTCTCTCGATTCCAAGTCTGCACTTGTTGTTTTCCTGACAATAGTAAGATGTTAATCCTATTAACCCTCGGGAGTTTAGCTTGAGCATGAAGTCACACATTTCGCTTTTTGAGTTTAAAACTATTGTTCTAAAAAATAATAATTATTTAGTAACACTAATATTTCTTGAATAAGGAGTTTGACCACATTTTGACCAAAGTTTGACCAGATTTTACCAAAATTCCAAAAAACTGAAATAAGTATTTAGTAACACTAATATTCTTGAATAATTATTTAGTAACACTAATACTTCTTGAATAAGTAGTTTGACCACAGTTTGACCAGATTTAACCAAAATTAAAAAAAAACTAAAATTTGAGCATAACTTTTTTTCCTTTTAGAATTTGAGGATTCTAAAAATTTGCAAACAGGCCATAGGCGGTCTCCATCGTATGCAGATTTTCGTGCTGAACATTTTGATATATTATACGTTTTTTCTGACATCGTATGCAAAAGTTATAGCCATTTTACATTTTCCCTACACTTTTTGCAAAACATGTCCAAATTTAAGTTTTTAAATTTTCCTAACTGGTAAATGTAGTAACATAACTACATCTCGAACTGGTAAATGTAGTAACATAACTACATCTCGAAGGATTTTAATTTTTGAAACATTTTGATATATTATACGTTTTTTTTCTAACATCGTATGCAAAAGTAATAGCCGTTTTACATTTTCCGTACACTTTTTGCAAAACATGTCCAAATTTAAGTTTTTAAATTTTCCTAACTAGTAGATGTAGTAACATAACTACATCTCGAAGGATTTTAATTTTTGAAGTTTTTATCATTTTCTTTTGCTTTTTACAAAACCGAAAAGGCGATCCACGGGGGGGGGGGGGGGGGGTAGAGTTTCAAAATGGGACCTTTAGTAGTAGCGAGGGATTTTACCCCTCGCTACTACTATGGCATGTTCCGGAGGGGCACGGTTGAGACCTCTTAGTAGTAGCGGGGGTGAAAACTTAGTAGTAGCGCGGGTTTATAACCATCACTACTACTATGGCATGGCCCAGGGGCACGGTAGAGACCGCTTAGTAGTAGCGAGGGGTAAAAACCAGCGCTACTGCTATCAACTTAGTAGTAGCGAGGGTTAAAACCCCGCGCTACTACTATGGCATGTCCCGGGGGGCACGGTAGAGACCGCTTAGTAGTAGCGAGGGTAAAAAACCAGCGCTACTGCTATCAACTTAGTAGTAGCGAGGGTTAAAAACCCGCGATACTACTACTTAGCAGCAGCGCCTGATTTTAAAGCGCGCTGCTGGTAAGATTCTGTGTATAGGCTTTTCCCTAGTAGTGTTAGTTCACTTTTATTTTGAGTTACTAAAAATTTCAGAAATCTTTCAGAGGAGGAAATATGTTTAGGAAAATGTACCAAGGTGGTTCTTCAAGGAAGTAAGGACCCAGACTCACAATACGCGATGCGGATGAGGAACCAGCAAGGGATGCTCAAGTGCGGCCCTGTGAATGGCCGTCAGAGGACTTCATGGTTCGAGCGGGAATCAAGGAGGAATTTGAAGCTTATGTGCGTAATGCTGATCTTGAGAGCTTCGAGGCAGATAAGTGTCGTCAATATCTCTATTTAACTGATTCATTTGTGTGAAGGTTTAAATTTTTATCATCACGCAATTCTCAAACTGTCATGTTCGATCTTTATGATAAATCTTATACCATGAACTTAGAAGATTTTAACACTGCTTGTAAACTCCCATAGTGGGGTGATGTTAGTGAACCTCGCAAGTCTGAATTTAGAGATTTTCTTGCTAGTATAACTGTGGGGGAATCTAGGGATGTGACGCAAGCTACCATAGGGAGCATTCATTTTCCTGCTATACATTATTTTGCTCTCTTCATAGGTAGATGCATTAATGGTAAAGATGAAGCATGTCACATGTGTGTGCCTGATCTTAGCATTCTTAGGAGCGCTGTTTTAGGAGATAAACAATACAACTTGGGGGCTATCGTTGCACGTAGGTTGCATAATAATCGTATTCATGGAGATTTCTTTGGTGGAATTTATGCAACTCATATAGCTAACTTTCTTGAGATACCCATATGTGGACACATGATATTGAGTTGCCTCCTTCTTATCTAGATTATGATGCTATGGTTCGTCATCAGTTTGTTGAGAGGAACGATAAGTTCCTCCAGTACCGACTAATCTTTGACAGACGACACACCTATCACATCGCTCTCCCTGCTCCTACTTTCTTTGGCTTTCAGGCAAAAGGAAGGTACGTTATAACCAGGGAGGAGGCGACCGAATACGAGAGGAGGGCAGAGACAACTGGCCTCCAAGCTGCAGCTCATCAGGCAATTGCCGCTGCATCTCAGTACGACCCCAGCTACAACTTTGGATATCCGCCAGTCCAGTCGTGGCCATAGACCAACTTAGGCCAAAAGCCTAAGCTTGGGGGAGTATGTATCTCTCACCGACATTACATTCCTGTTCACACACTCATGCTAGTTGTCAGTGCTCATACTTTTTCATTGTGTCATCCATGCACTGGTCGGAGGGGATGGCGGCGTTAGGGTCGTCGCCAGGATCTGCTCCCCTGCTGCGGCCACCGCTGGGACTTGGTTGTTCCAGGTCGCCACCGCGCGTGGCCGTCGTCCCCGTGCCGGCGCGATCCTCTCCTTCAACCCCGCGGCCGCGGCCACCCCTCGTCTTCGTCCCAAGGGTAATTCAAGGATTCCTTGCTCAGATTCCATTTCATCCTGCCATTAATTCCTTCCCGAACCCCAACCATGTTTTTATGTGTGTGTGTGTGTTGGGTTTAGGGTTTTATCGTCGCTCATAGTTTGCTTCTCTTTTCAGCTCAAATCTTGATTGCAGTTCAGTGTTTAGTATTTAGCTTTTGCCCCTCACAGAGCAAAATACACCATTGCACTAGCAGCCCACAAGTTGTACACACACACACAGTCACACAAACACACACAGAGACGGACAGAGCAGCTCTGTCTTGCTGCATTTGGCTGGTTCGGAGGGCCATGTTGCTGCTCACTTGAAACAAACTCAACGTACCGTAGAGAGAGATGCAGAAATGGAAACATACAGCAGACCATGTCAAATCATTTGGTTTGGCCGTTGCAACTGCTTCATCTGCTTTTTACGTTGATTGTAAGGCATGAAGCTGCCAAGTCTTTTTCTTCTGATTGGCCTTGCTCTTGGTTTGAAGACGAACTAGTGTTATTTCGCTTGCCGTTCATGACCAAGAGGAGGGGTTGAGTGCCAGCTAACAATTCACAACTTGCCAGGCGTAACTATTCTGGCATTAGAGATGAGATGGGATTCCATTTCCATCACGACCTCTATCATCCTCAGCAACCTTCACTTCAAATCTTAGGCCTAATGTTTATGTGATACATCCAACAACAACAGTTGTTGGATAGCCTTATTTCTCAGCGGGCCGCTGCAGGTTGATCTCATGCACAACTTCAAATCTTATTTTGGGCACAACTGAACCCTTTTTCTCTACAGGAGCCAGCGCAAGGAGGAGCACAGGCTGGACTGGTGCTACTGTTGGGTTTCGTAGTAATTTCAAAAAATTTCCTACGCACACGCAAGATCATGTGATGCATAGCAACGAGGGGGAGAGTGTTGTCTACGTACCCAACGCAGACCGACTACGGAAGCGCTGACACGACGTAGAGGAAGTAGTCGTACGTCTTCACGATCCAACCGATCAAGCACCGAAACTACGGCACCTCCGAGTTCGAGCACACGTTCAGCTCGATGACAATCCCCGGACTCTGATCCAGCAAAGTGTCGGGGAAGAGTTCCGTCAGCACGACGGCGTGGTGACGATCTTGATGATCTACAGCAGCAGGGCTTCGCCTAAACTCCGCTACAGTATTATCGAGGTATATGGTGGCAGGGGGCACCGCACACGGCTAAGGAATAGATCACGTGGATCAACTTGTGTGTTCTAGGGTGCCTCTACCTCAGTATATAAAGGAGCCAAGGGGGGAGGGGGGCGCCGGCCAGAGAGAGAGAGGCGCAGGAGGAGTCCTACTCCTTCCGGGAGTAGGACTCCCCCCCAATCCTATTCCAACTAGGACTCCCCAAGTGGGAAAGAGGGAGAAGGGTGGCCGGCCACCTCTCCTAGTCCTAATAGGACTAGGGGAAGGGGGGAGGCGCTCAGCCCTTGTGGGCAGCCCTTTCACCTTTCCACTAAGGCCCATGAAGGCCCATATGGCTCCCGGGGGGTTCCGGTAACCTCCCGGTAACCCGGTAAAATCCCGATTTCACCCGGAACACTTCCGATATCCAAATATAGGCTTCCAATATATCAATCTTTACGTCTCGACCATTTCGAGACTCCTCGTCATGTCCGTGATCACATCCGGGACTCCGAACAACCTTCGGTACATCAAAATGCATAAACTCATAATATAACTGTCATCGTAACCTTAAGCGTGCGGACCCTACGGGTTCGAGAACAATGTAGACATGACCGAGACACGTCTCCGGTCAATAACCAATAGCGGGACCTGGATGCCCATATTGGCTCCTACATATTCTACGAAGATCTTTATCGGTCAGACCGCATAACAACATACGGTGTTCCCTTTGTCATCGGTATGTTACTTGCCCGAGATTTGATCGTCGGTATCCAATACCTAGTTCAATCTCGTTACCGGCAAGTCTCTTTACTCGTTCTGTAATACATCATCTCACAACTACCATATTAGTTGTAATGCTTGCAAGGCTTATGTGATGTGTATTACCGAGAGGGCCCAGAGATACCTCTCCGACAATCGGAGTGACAAATCCTAATCTCGAAATACGCCAACCCAACATCTACCTTTGGAGACACCTGTAATGCTCCTTTATAATCACTCAGTAACGTTGTGACGTTTGGTAGCACCCAAAGTGTTCCTCCGGCAAACGGGAGTTGCATAATCTCATTGTCATAGGAACATGTATAAGTCATGAAGAAAGCAGTAGCAACATACTAAACGATCGTGTGCTAAGCTAATGGAATGGTTCATGTCAATCAGATCATTCAACTAATGATGTGACCTCGTTAATCAAATAACAACTCATTGTTCATGGTTAGGAAACATAACCATTTTTGATTAACGAGCTAGTCAAGTAGAGGCATACTAGTGACACATTGTTTGTCTATGTATTCAGACATGTATTATGTTTCCGGTTAATACAATTCTAGCATGAATAATAAACATTTATCATGATTATAAGGAAATAAATAATAACTTTATTATTGCCTCTAGGGCATATTTCCTTCAGTCTCCCACTTGCACTAGAGTCAATAATCTAGATTACACTGTAATGATTCTAACACCCATGGAGCCTTGGTGCTGATCATGTTTTGCTCGTGGAAGAGGCTTAGTCAACGGATCTGCAACATTCAGATCCGTATGTATCTTGCAAATCTCTATGTCTCCCACCTGGACTAGATCCCGGATGGAGTTGAAGCGTCTCTTGATGTGTTTGGTCCTTTTGTGAAATCTGGATTCCTTTGCCAAGGCAATTGCACCAGTATTGTCACAAAAGATTTTCATTGGACCCAATGCACTAGGTATGACACCTAGATCGGATATGAACTCCTTCATCCAGACTCCTTCGTTCGCTGCTTCCGAAGCAGCTATGTACTCCGCTTCACATGTAGATCCCGCTACGACGCTTTGTTTAGAACTGCACCAACTGACAGCTCCACCGTTTAATGTAAACACGTATCCGTTTTGCGATTTAGAATCGTCCAGATCAGGGTCAAAGCTTGCATCAACGTAACCTTTTACGGTGAGCTCTTTGTCACCTCCATATACGAGAAACATATCATTAGTCCTTTTCAGGTATCTAAGGATGTTCTTGACCGCTGTCCAGTGATCCACTCCTGGATTACTTTGGTACCTCCCTGCTAAACTTATAGCAAGGCACACATCAGGTCTGGTACACAGCATTGCATACATGATAGATCCTATGGCTGATGCATAGGGAACATCTTTCATATTCTCTCTATCTTCTACAGTGGTCGGGCATTGAGTCTTACTCAACTTCACACCTTGTAACACAGGCAAGAACCCTTTCTTTGCTTGATCCATTTTGAACTTCTTCAAAATTTTGTCAAGGTATGTGCTTTGTGAAAGTCCAATTAAGCGTCTTGATCTATCTCTATAGATCTTAATGCCTAATATGTAAGCAGCTTCACCGAGGTCTTTCATTGAAAAACTTTTATTCAAGTATCCCTTTATGCTATCCAGAAATTCTATATCATTTCCAATCAGCAATATGTCATCCACATATAATATCAGAAATGCTACAGAGCTCCCACTCACTTTCTTGTAAATACAGGCTTCTCCAAAAGTCTGTATAAAACCAAATGCTTTGATCACACTATCAAAGCGTTTATTCCAACTCCGAGAGGCTTGCACCAGTCCATAAATGGATCGCTGGAGCTTGCACACTTTGTTAGCTCCCTTTGGATCGACAAAACCTTCCGGTTGCATCATATACAACTCTTCTTCAAGAAATCCATTCAGGAATGCAGTTTTGACATCCATCTGCCAAATTTCATAATCATAAAATGCGGCAATCGCTAACATGATTCGGACGGACTTAAGCATCGCTACGGGTGAGAAGGTCTCATCGTAGTCAATCCCTTGAACTTGCCGAAAACCTTTTGCGACAAGTCGAGCTTTGTAGACAGTAACATTACCATCAGCGTCAGTCTTCTTCTTAACGATCCATTTATTCTCAATTGCTTGCCGATCATCGGGCAAGTAAACCAAAGTCCATACTTTGTTCTCATACATGGATCCCATCTCAGATTTCATGGCTTCAAGCCACTTTGCGGAATCTGGGCTCACCATCACTTCTTCATAGTTCGTAGGTTCATCATGATCTAGTAGCATGACTTCCAGAACAGGATTACCGTACCACTCTGGCGCGGATCTTACTCTGGTTGATCTACGAGGTTCAGTAGTATCTTGATCTGAAGTTTCATGATCATTATCATTGGCTTCCTCACTAACTGGTGTAGGTGTCACTGAAACAGTTTTCTGTGATGAACTACTTTCCAGTAAGGGAGCAGGTACAGTTACTGTTGGGTAACGTTGCAGAAAACAAAAAATTTCCTACTCGTTTCACCAAGATCCATCTAGGAGTTCATCTAGCAACGAGTCATCGGATGCATCTACATACCTTTGTAGATCGCGTGCGGAAGCGTTCGAAGAACGGTGATGATGTAGTCGAACACGACGTGATCCAAATCACCGATGACCAAGCGCCGAACGGACGGCACCTCCGCGTTCAACACACGTACGGGACGGGAGACGTCTCCTCCTTCTTGATCCAGCAAGGGGGAAGGAGAGATTGATGAAGATCCAGCAGCACGACGGCGTGGTGGTGGATGCAGGGCGTCACAGTAGCAGGGCTTCGCCTATACTACGAGAGAGAGACGTAACGGGGAGAGAGGGAGGCGCCAGGGGCTGGTGTGTCAAGTCCCTCCTCTCCCCCACTATATATAGGAGGGCCAAGGGGGGGTGGTGCACAGCCTAGGAGATCCAATCTCCTAGGTGCGGCGGCCAGGGGGAGGTTTCCCTCCCCCCCAAGGCACCTCGGGGTGCCTTCCACTAGGTGGACTCCTCCCCATGGAAACCCTAGGCGCATGGGCCTAGTGGGGCTGGTGCCCTTGGCCCATGTAGGCCAAGGCGCACCCCCTACAGCCCATGTGGCCCCCCGGGACAGGTGGCCCCACCCGGTGGGCCCGCGGGACCCCTCCGGTGGTCCCGGTACAATACCGATAACCCCGAAACTTGTCCCGATGGCCAAAACAACACTTCCTATATATAATTCTTTACCTCCGGACCATTCTGGAACTCCTCGTGACGTCCGGGATCTCATCCGGGACTCCGAACAACATTCGGGTTACTGCATATACATATCTTCACAACCTTAGCGTCACCGAACCTTAAGTGTGTAGACCCTACGGGTTCGGGAGACAAGCAGACATGACCAAGACGACTCTCCGGTCAATAACCAACAGCGGGATCTGGATACCCATGTTGGCTCCCACATGCTCCACGATGATCTCATCAGATGAACCACGATGTCGAGGATTCAATCAAACCCCGTATGCAATTCCCTTTGTCAATCGATATGTTACTTGCCCGAGATTCGATCGTCGGTATCCCAATACCTCGTTCAATCTCGTTACCGGCAAGTCACTTTACTCGTACCGTAATGCATGATCCCGTGACCAGACACTTGGTCACATTGAGCTCATTATGATGATGCATTACCGAGTGGGCCCGGTGATATCTCTCCGTCATACGGAGTGACAAATCCCAGTCTTGATCCATGTCAACCCAACAGACACTTTCGGAGATACCCGTAGTCTACCTTTATAGTCACCCAGTTACGTTGTGACGTTTGGTATACCCAAAGCACTCCTACGGTATCCGGGAGTTACACGATCTCATGGTCTAAGGAAAAGATACTTTGACATTGGAAAACTCTAGCAAACGAACTATACGATCTTGTGCTATGTTTAGGATTGGGTCTTGTCCATCACATCATTCTCCTAATGATGTGATCTCGTTATCAATGACATCCAATGTCCATAGTCAGACCATGACTATCTGTTGATCAACGAGCTAGTCAACTAGAGGCTTACTAGGGACATGTTGGTGTCTGTTATTCACACATGTATTACGATTTCCGGATAACACAATTATAGCATGAATAAAGACAATTATCATGAACAAGGAAATGTAATAATAATGCTTTTATTATTGCCTCTAGGGCATATTTCCAACAGTCTCCCACTTGCACTAGAGTCAATAATCTAGTTACATTGTGATGAATCGAACACCCATGGAATTCTGGTGTTGATCATGTTTTGCTCTAGGGAGAGGTTTAGTCAACGGATCCGCAACATTCAGGTCCGTATGTACTTTACAAATCTCTATTTCTCCATCTTGAACATTTTCACGAATGGAGTTGAAGCGACGCTTGATGTGCCTTGTCTTCTTGTGAAACTTGGGCTCCTTGGCAAGAGCAATAGCTCAAGTGTTGTCACAGAAGAGCTTGATCGGCCCCGACGCATTGGGTATGACTCCTAGGTCGGTGATGAACTCCTTCACCCAAATTGCTTCATGTGCTGCCTCCGAGGCTGCCATGTACTCCGCTTCACATGTAGATCCCGCCACGACGCTTTGCTTGCAACTGCACCAGCTTACTGCCCCACCATTCAAAATTTACACGTATCCGGTTTGTGACTTAGAGTCATCCAGATCTGTGTCGAAGCTAGCGTCGACGTAACCCTTTACAACGAGCTCTTCGTCACCTCCATAAACGAGAAACATTTCCTTAGTCCTTTTCAGGTACTTCAGGATATTCTTGACCGCTGTCCAGTGTTCCTTGCCGGGATTACTTTGGTACCTTCCTACCAAACTTACGGCAAGGTTTACATCAGGTCTGGTACACAGCATGGCATACATAATAGAACCTATGGCTGATGCATAGGGGATGACGCTCATCTCTTCTATATCTTCTGCCGTGGTCGGGCATTGAGCCGAGCTCAATCTCACACCTTGCAAAACAGGCAAGAACCCTTTCTTGGACTGATCCATATTGAACTTCTTCAATATCTTATCAAGGTATGTGCTTTGTGAAAGACCTATGAGGCGTCTCGATCTATCTCTATAGATTTTGATGCCTAATATATAAGCAGCTTCTCCAAGGTCCTTCATTGAAAAACTTTTATTCAAGTAGGCCTTAATGCTGTCCAAGAGTTCTATATCATTTCCCATCAAAAGTATGTCATCTACATATAATATGAGAAATGCTAAAGAGCTCCCACTCACTTTCTTGTAAACGCAGGCTTCTCCATAAGTCTGCGTGAACCCAAACGCTTTGATCATCTCATCAAAGCGAATGTTCCAACTCCGAGATGCTTGCACCAGCCCATAAATCGAGCGTTGGAGCTTGCACACCTTGTCAGCATTCTTAGGATCGACAAAACCTTCCGGCTGCATCATATACAATTCTTCCTTAAGGAAACCATTAAGGAATGTCGTTTTGACGTCCATTTGCCATATTTCATAATCATAGAATGCGGCAATCGCTAACATGATTCGGACGGACTTCAGCTTCGCTACCGGTGAGAAAGTCTCATCGTAGTCAACCCCTTGAACTTGTCGATAACCCTTAGCGACAAGCCGAGCCTTATAGATGGTCACATTACCATCTGCGTCTGTCTTCTTCTTAAAGATCCATTTATTCTCTATGGCTCGCCGTTCAACGGGCAAGTCAGTCAAAGTCCATACTTCGTTTTCATACATGGATCCTATCTCGGATTTCATGGCTTCTAGCCATTCTTCGGAATCCGGGCCCGCCATCGCTTCTTCATAGTTCGAAGGTTCACCGTTGTCTAACAACATGATTTCCAAGACAGGGTTGCCGTACCACTCTGGCGCGGAACGTGTCCTTGTGGACCTTCGAATTTCAGTAGGAGCTTGATCAAAAGTATCTTGATCATCATCATTAACCTCCTCTCTAGTCGGTGCTGGCACCTCAGGAACATTTTCTTGAGTTGCGCCATTTTCCGGTTCAAGAGGTAATACTTCATCAAGCTCTACTTTCCTCACACTTACTTCTTTCGAGAGAAACTCTTTCTCCAGAAAGATTCCGTTCTTGGCAACAAAGATCTTGCCTTCGGATCTTAGGTAGAAGGTATACCCAATAGTTTCTTTAGGGTATCCTATGAAGACGCATTTTTCCGACTTGGGTTCGAGCTTTTCAGGTTGAAGTTTCTTGACATAAGCATCGCATCCCCAAACTTTTAGAAACGACAGCTTAGGTTTCTTCCCAAACCATAATTCATACGGTGTCGTCTCAACGGATTTCGACGGAGCCCTATTTAAAGTGAATGCGGCAGTCTCTAAAGCATAGCCCCAAAAACATAGCGGTAAATCGGTAAGAGACATCATAGATCGCACCATATCCAATAGAGTGCGATTACGACGTTCGGACACACCGTTACGCTGAGGTGTTCCAGGCGGCGTGAGTTGTGAAACTATTCCACATTTTCTTAAGTGTGTGCCAAATTCGTGACTCAAGTATTCTCCTCCACGATCTGATCGTAGAAACTTGATCTTCCTGTCACGTTGATTCTCTACCTCACTCTGAAATTCCTTGAACTTTTCAAAGGTTTCAGACTTGTGTTTCATTAAGTAGACATACCCATATCTACTTAAGTCATCAGTGAGGGTGAGAACATAACGATAGCCACCGCGAGCCTCAACACTCATTGGACCGCACACATCAGTATGTATGATTTCCAATAAGTTGGTTGCTCGCTCCATTGTTCCTGAGAACGGAGTCTTGGTCATTTTACCCATGAGGCATGGTTCGCACGTGTCAAATGATTCATAATCAAGAGACTCTAAAATTCCATCTGTATGGAGCTTCTTCATGCGTTTGACACCAATGTGACCAAGGCGGCAGTGCCACAAGTATGTGGTACTATCATTACCAACTTTACATCTTTTGGTACTCACATTATGAACATGTGTAGCATTATGCTCGAGATTCATAAAGAATAAACCATTCACCATCGGAGCATGACCATAAAACATATCTCTCATATAAATAGAACAACCATTATTCTCAGATTTAAATGAGTAGCCATCTCGAATTAAACGAGATCCTGATACAATGTTCATGCTCAAACTTGGCACTAAATAACAATTATTGAGGTTTATAACTAATCCCGTAGGTAAATGCAGAGGTAGCGTGCCGACGGCGATCACATCGACCTTGGAACCATTCCCGACGCGCATCGTCACCTCGTCCTTCGCCAGTCTCCGTTTACTCCGTAGCTCCTGCTGTGTGTTACAAATATGAGCAACGGCACCGGTATCAAATACCCAGGAGTTACTACGAGTACTGGTAAGGTACACATCAATTACATGTATATCACATATACCTTTTGTTTTGCCGGCCTTCTTGTCTGCTAAGTATTTGGGGCAGTTCCGCTTCCAGTGACCACTTTCCTTGCAATAAAAGCACTCAGTCTCGGGCTTGGGTCCATTCTTTGGCTTCTTCCCGGCAGCTTGCTTGCTGGGCGCGGCAACTCCCTTGCCGTCCTTCTTGAAGTTCTTTTTACCCTTGCCTTTCTTGAACTTAGTGGTTTTATTGACCATCAACACTTGATGTTCCTTCTTGACTTCTACCTCTGCTGATTTCAGCATAGCAAATACTTCAGGAATGGTCTTCTCCATCCCCTGCATATTGAAGTTCATCACAAAGCTCTTGTAGCTTGGTGGAAGCGACTGGAGGATTCTGTCAACGACCGCATCATCCGGGAGATTAACTCCCAGCTGAGTCAAGCGGTTATGCAACCCAGACATAGTGAGTATGTGCTCACTGACAGAACTGTTTTCCTCCATCTTACAGCTGAAGAACATGTCGGAGACTTGATATCTCTTGACCCGGGCATGAGCTTGGAAAACCATTTTCAGCTCTTCGAACATCTCATATGCTCCGTGTCTCTCAAAACGCTTTTGGAGCCCCGGTTCTAAACTGTAAAGCATGCCGCACTGAACGAGGGAGTAGTCATCGGTACGTGCCTGCCAAGCGTTCATAACGTCTTGTTCTGCAGGGAGAACAGGTGCGTCACCCAGTGGTTCTTGTAGGACATAATCTTTCTTGGCAGCTATGAGGATGATCCTCAGGTTCCGGACCCAGTCCGTATAGTTGCTGCCATCATCTTTCAGCTTGGTTTTCTCTAGGAACGCGTTGAAGTTGAGGACTACGTTGGCCATTTGATCTACAAGACATATTGTAAAGTTTTAGACTAAGTTCATGATAATTAAGTTCATCTAATCAAAATATTAATGAACTCCCACTTAGATTAGACATCCCTCTAGTCATCTAAGTATTACATGATCCGAGTTAACTAGACCGTGTCCGATCATCACGTGAGACGGACTAGTCAATGTCGGTGAACATCTTCATGTTGATCGTATCTTCTATACGACTCATGCTCGACCTTTCGGTCTTCTGTGTTCCGAGGCCATGTCTGTACATGCTAGGCTCGTCAAGTTAACCCTAAGTGTTTTGCATGTGTTCCGAGGCCATGTCTGTACATGCTAGGCTCGTCAACACCCGTTGTATGTGAACGTAAGGATCCATCACACCCGATCATCACGGCGTGCTTAGAAACGACGAACTTTAGCAACGGTGCACAGTTAGGGGAGAACACTTCTTGAAATTGTTATGAGGGATCATCTTATTTACTACCGTCGTTCTAAGTAAACAAGATGCAAAAACATGATAAACATCACATGCAATCAAATAATAAACGTGACATGATATGGCCAATATCACATAGCTCCTTTGATCACCATCTTGGGGCTCCATGATCATCTTGTCACCGGCTTGACACCATGATCTCCATCATCGTGTCTCCATGAAGTTGCTCGCCAACTATTACTTCTACTACTATGGCTAACGCGTTTAGCAATAAAGTAAAGTAATTTACATGGCGTTTCTCAATGACACGCAGGTCATATAAAAGAATAAAGACAACTCCTATGGCTCCTGCCGGTTGTCATACTCATCGACATGCAAGTCGTGAATCCTATTACAATAGCATGAACATCTCATACATCACATATAGATCATTCATCATTCATCACAACTTTGGCCATATCATATCACAAACCACTTGCTGCAAAAACAAGTTAGACGTCCTCTAATTGTTGTTGCAAGTTTTTACGTGGCTGAATTAGGGTTCTAGCAAGAACGTCTTCTTACCTACGTTAAAGCCACAACGTGATTTGTCAACTTCTATTTACCCTTCATAAGGACCCTGTTCATCGAATCCGCTCCAACTAAAGTGGGAGAGACAGACACCCGCCAGCCACCTTATGCAACTAGTGCATGTTAGTCGGTGGAACCGGTCTCACGTAAGCGTACGTGTAAGGTTGGTCCGGGCCGCTTCATCCCACAATACCGCTGAAGCAAAAGATAAGACTAGTAGCGGCAAGAAAGTTGACAAATCTACGCCCACAACAAATTGTGTTCTACTCACGCAAGAAGAACTACGCATAGACCTAGCTCATGATGCCACTGTTGGGTAACGTTGCAGAAAACAAAAATTTTCCTACTCGTTTCACCAAGATCCATCTAGGAGTTCATCTAGCAACGAGTCATCGGATGCATCTACATACCTTTGTAGATCGCGTGCGGAAGCGTTCAAAGAACTGTGATGATGTAGTCGAACACGACGTGATCCAAATCACCGATGACCAAGCGCCGAACGGACGGCACCTCCGCATTCAACACACGTATGGGACGGGAGACGTCTCCTCCTTCTTGATCCAGCAAGGGGGAAGGATAGATTGATGAAGATCCAGCAGCACGACGGCGTGGTGGTGGATGCAGGGCGTCACAGTAGCAGGGCTTCGCCTATACTACGAGAGAGAGACGTAACGGGGAGAGAGGGAAGCGCCAGGGGCTGGTGTGTCAAGTCCCTCCTCTCCCCCACTATATATAGGAGGGCCAAGGGGGTATGGTGCGCAGCCTAGGAGATCCAATCTCCTAGGTGCGGCGGCCAGGGGAGGTTTCCCTCCCCCCCAAGGCACCTCGGGGTGCCTTCCACTAGGTGGACTCCTCCCCATGGAAACCCTAGGCGCATGGGCCTAGTGGGGCTGGTGCCCTTGGCCCATGTAGGCCAAGGCGCACCCCCTACAGCCCATGTGGCCCCCCGGGACAGGTGGCCCCACCCGGTGGGCCCGCGGGACCCCTCCGGTGGTCCCGGTACAATACCGATAACCCCGAAACTTGTCCCGATGGCCAAAACAACACTTCCTATATATAATTCTTTACCTCCGGACCATTCTGGAACTCCTCGTGACGTCCGGGATCTCATCCGGGACTCCGAACAACATTCGGGTTACTGCATATACATATCTTCACAACCTTAGCGTCACCGAACCTTAAGTGTGTAGACCCTACGGGTTCGGGAGACAAGCAGACATGACCAAGACGACTCTCCGGTCAATAACCAACAGCGGGATCTGGATACCCATGTTGGCTCCCACATGCTCCACGATGATCTCATCAGATGAACCACGATGTCGAGGATTCAATCAAACCCCGTATGCAATTCCCTTTGTCAATCGATATGTTACTTGCCCGAGATTCGATCGTCGGTATCCCAATACCTCGTTCAATCTCGTTACCGGCAAGTCACTTTACTCGTACCGTAATGCATGATCCCGTGACCAGACACTTGGTCACATTGAGCTCATTATGATGATGCATTACCGAGTGGGCCCGGTGATATCTCTCCGTCATACGGAGTGACAAATCCCAGTCTTGATCCATGTCAACCCAACAGACACTTTCGGAGATACCCGTAGTCTACCTTTATAGTCACCCAGTTACGTTGTGACGTTTGGTATACCCAAAGCACTCCTACGGTATCCGGGAGTTACACGATCTCATGGCTAAGGAAAAGATACTTTGACATTGGAAAACTCTAGCAAACGAACTATACGATCTTGTGCTATGTTTAGGATTGGGTCTTGTCCATCACATCATTCTCCTAATGATGTGATCTCGTTATCAATGACATCCAATGTCCATAGTCAGGAAACCATGACTATCTGTTGATCAACGAGCTAGTCAACTAGAGGCTTACTAGGGACATGTTGGTGTCTGTTATTCACACATGTATTACGATTTCCGGATAACACAATTATAGCATGAATAAAGACAATTATCATGAACAAGGAAATATAATAATAATGCTTTTATTATTGCCTCTAGGGCATATTTCCAACAGTTACCTCGTCAAGTTCTACTTTCCTCCCACTCACTTCTTTCGAGAGAAACTCCTTCTCTAGAAAGGATCCATTCTTAGCAATGAATGTCTTGCCTTCGGATCTGTGATAGAAGGTGTACCCAAAAGTTTCCTTTAGGTATCCTATGAAGACACATTTCTCCGACTTGTGTTCGAGCTTATCAGGTTGAAGCTTTTTCACATAAGCATCGCAGCCCCAAACTTTAAGAAACGACAACTTTGGTTTCTTGCCAAACCACAGTTCATAAGGCGTCGTCTCAACGGATTTTGATGGTGCCCTATTTAACGTGAATGCAGCCGTCTCTAGAGCATAACCCCAAAACGATAGCGGTAAATCAGTAAGAGACATCATAGATCGCACCATATCTAGTAAAGTACGATTACGACGTTCGGACACACCATTACGCTGTGGTGTTCCGGGTGGCGTGAGTTGCGAAACTATTCCACAGTTTTTCAAATGTACACCAAACTCGTAACTCAAATATTCTCCTCCACGATCAGATCGTAGAAACTTTATTTTCTTGTTACGATGATTTTCAACTTCACTCTGAAATTCTTTGAACTTTTCAAATGTTTCAGACTTATGTTTCATTAAGTAAATATATCCATATCTGCTTAAATCATCTGTGAAGGTGAGAAAATAACGATATCCGCCACGAGCCTCAATATTCATCGGACCACATACATCGGTATGTATGATTTCCAATAAATCTGTTGCTCTCTCCATAGTACCGGAGAACGGTGTTTTAGTCATCTTGCCCATGAGGTACGGTTCGCAAGTACCAAGTGATTCATAATCAAGTGGTTCCAAAAGTCCATCAGTATGGAGTTTCTTCATGCGCTTTACACCGATATGACCTAAACGACAGTGCCATAAATAAGTTGCACTTTCATTATCAACTCTGCATCTTTTGGTTTCAACATTACGAATATGTGTATTACTACTATCGAGATTTAATAAGAATAGACCACTCTTCAAGGGTGCATGACCATAAAAGATATTACTCATATAAATAGAACAACCATTATTCTCTGATTTAAATGAATAACCGTCTCGCATTAAACAAGATCCAGATATAATGTTCATGCTCAACGCTGGCACCAAATAACAATTATTTAGGTCTAATATTAATCCCGAAGGTAGATGTAGAGGTAGCGTGCCGACCGCGATCACATCGACTTTGGAACTGTTTCCCACGCGCATCGTCACCTCGTCCTTTGCCAGTGCCCGCTTATTCCGTAGTCCCTGTTTCGAGTTGCAAATATTAGCAACAGAACCAGTATCAAATACCCAGGTGCTACTGCGAGCTCTAGTAAGGTACACATCAATAACATGTATATCACATATACCTTTGTTCACCTTGCCATCCTTCTTATCCGCCAAATACTTGGGGCAGTGCCGCTTCCAGTGACCAGTCTGCTTGCAGTAGAAGCACTCAGTTTCAGGCTTAGGTCCAGACTTGGGTTTCTTCTCTTGAGCAGCAACTTGCTTGCCGTTCTTCTTGAAGTTCCCCTTCTTCTTCCCTTTACCCTTTTTCTTGAAACTAGTGGTCTTGTTAACCATCAACACTTGATGCTCCTTCTTGATTTCTACCTCCGCAGCTTTCAGCATCGCGAAGAGCTCGGGAATAGTCTTGTTCATCCCTTGCATATTATAGTTCATCACGAAGCTCTTGTAGCTTGGTGGCAGTGATTGGAGAATTCTGTCAATGACGCAATCATCCGGAAGATTAACTCCCAATTGAATCAAGTGATTATTATACCCAGACATTTTGAGTATATGCTCACTGACAGAACTGTTCTCCTCCATCTTGCAGCTATAGAACTTATTGGAGACTTCATATCTCTCAATCCGGGCATTTTCTTGAAATATTAACTTCAACTCCTGGAACATCTCATATGCTCCATGACGTTCAAAACGTCGTTGAAGTCCCGATTCTAAGCCGTAAAGCATGGCACACTGAACTATCGAGTAGTCATCAGATTTGCTCTGCCAGACGTTCATAACATCTGGTGTTGCTCCAGCAGCAGGCCTGGCACCCAGCGGTGCTTCTAGGACGTAATTCTTCTGAGCAGCAATGAGGATAATCCTCAAGTTACGGACCCAGTCCGTGTAATTGCTACCATCATCTTTCAACTTTGCTTTCTCAAGGAACGCATTAAAATTCAACGGAACAATAGCACGAGCCATCTATCTACAATCAACATAAACAAGCAAGATACTATCAGGTACTAAGTTCATGATAAATTTAAGTTCAATTAATCATATTACTTAAGAACTCCCACTTAGATAGACATCCCTCTAATCTTCTAAGTGATTACGTGATCCAAATCAACTAAACCATGACCGATCATCACGTGAGATGGAGTAGTTTTCAATGGTGAACATCGTTTATGTTGATCATATCTACTATATGATTCACGCTCGACCTTTCGGTCTCCGTGTTCCGAGGCCATATCTGCATATGCTAGGCTCGTCAAGTTTAACCTGAGTATTCTGCGTGTGCAAAACTGGCTTGCACCCGTTGTAGATGGACGTAGAGCTTATCACACCCGATCATCACGTGGTGTCTGGGCACGACGAACTTTGGCAACGGTGCATACTCAGGGAGAACACTTCTTGATAATTTAGTGAGAGATCATCTTATAATGCTACCGTCAATCAAAGCAAGATAAGATGCATAAAAAGATAAACATCACATGCAATCAATATAAGTGATATGATATGGCCATCATCATCTTGTGCTTGTGATCTCCATCTCCGAAGCACCGTCATGATCACCATCGTCACCGGCGCGACACCTTGATCTCCATCGTAGCATCGTTGTCGTCTCGCCAATCTTATGCTTCCACGACTATCACTACCGTTTAGTAATATTACATCGCGATTGCATTGCATACAATAAAACGACAACCATATGGCTCCTGCCAGTTGCCGATAACTTGGTTACAAAACATGATCATCTCATACAATAAAATTCAGCATCATGCCTTGACCATATCACATCACAACATGCCCTGCAAAAACAAGTTAGACGTCCTCTACTTTGTTGTTGCATGTTTTACGTGGCTGCTACGGGCTTAAGTAAGAACCAATCTCACCTACGCATCAAAACCACAACGATAGTTTGTCAAATAGACTCCGTTTTAACCTTCGCAAGGACCGGGCGTAGCCATACTTGGTTCAACTAAAGTTGGAGAGACAGTCGCCCGCAAGCCACCTGTGTGCAAAGCACGTCGGGAGAACCGGTCTCGCGTAAGCGTACGCGTAATGTTGGTCCGGGTCGTCTCGTCCAACAATACCGCCGAACCAAAGTATGACATGCTGGTAGGCAGTATGACTTGTATCGTCCACAACTCACTTGTGTTCTACTCGTGCATATAACATCAACATAAATAACCTAGGCTCGGATGCCACTGTTGGGTTTCGTAGTAATTTCAAAAAAATTCCTACGCACACGCAAGATCATGTGATGCATAGAAACGAGGGGGAGAGTGTTGTCTACGTACCCAACGCAGACCGACTGCGGAAGCGCTGACACGACGTAGAGGAAGTAGTCGTACGTCTTCACGATCCAACCGATCAAGCACCGAAACTACGGCACCTCCGAGTTCGAGCACACGTTCAGCTCGATGACGATCCCCGAACTCCGATCCAGCAAAGTGTCGGGGAAGAGTTCCGTCAGCACGACGGCGTGGTGACGATCTTGATGATCTACAGCAGCAGGGCTTCGCCTAAACTCCGCTACAGTATTATCGAGGTATATGGTGGCAGGGGGCACCGCACACGGCTAAGGAATAGATCACGTGGATCAACTTGTGTGTTCTAGGGTGCCTCTACCTCAGTATATAAAGGAGCCAAGGGGGGAGGGGGGTGCCGGCCAGAGAGAGAGGCGCAGGAGGAGTCCTACTCCTTCCGGGAGTAGGACTCCCCCCCAATCCTATTCCAACTAGGACTCCCCAAGTGGGAAAGAGGGAGAAGGGTGGCCGGCCACCTCTCCTAGTCCTAATAGGACTAGGGGAAGGGGGGAGGTGCGCAGCCCTTGTGGGCAGCCCTTTCACCTTTCCACTAAGGCCCATGAAAGCCCATATGGATCCCGGGGGGTTCCGGTAACCTCCCGGTAACCCGGTAAAATCCTGATTTCACCCGGAACACTTCCGATATCCAAATATAGGCTTCCAATATATCAATCTTTACGTCTCGACCATTTCGAGACTCCTCGTCATGTCCGTGATCACATCCGGGACTCCGAACAACCTTCGGTACATCAAAATGCATAAACTCATAATATAACTGTCATCGTAACCTTAAGCGTGCGGACCCTACGGGTTCGAGAACAATGTAGACATGACCGAGACACGTCTCCGGTCAATAACCAATAGCGGGACCTGGATGCCCATATTGGCTCCTACATATTCTATGAAGATCTTTATCGGTCAGACCGCATAACAACATACGTTGTTCCCTTTGTCATCGGTATGTTACTTGCCCGAGATTTGATCGTCGGTATCCAATACCTAGTTCAATCTCGTTACCGGCAAGTCTCTTTACTCGTTCCGTAATACATCATCTCACAACTACCATATTAGTTGTAATGCTTGCAAGGCTTATGTGATGTGTATTACCGAGAGGGCCCAGAGATACCTCTCTGACAATCGGAGTGACAAATCCTAATCTCGAAATACGCCAACCCAACATCTACCTTTGGAGACACCTGTAATGCTCCTTTATAATCACTCAGTAACGTTGTGACGTTTGGTAGCACCCAAAGTGTTCCTCCGGCAAACGGGAGTTGCATAATCTCATAGTCATAGGAACATGTATAAGTCATGAAGAAAGCAGTAGCAACATACTAAACGATCGTGTGCTAAGCTAATGGAATGGGTCATGTCAATCAGATCATTCAACTAATGATGTGACCTCATTAATCAAATAACAACTCATTGTTCATGGTTAGGAAACATAACCATCTTTGATTAATGAGCTAGTCAAGTAGAGGCATACTAGTGACACTTTGTTTGTCTATGTATTCACACATGTATTATGTTTCCGGTTAATACAATTCTAGCATGAATAATAAACATTTATCATGATTATAAGGAAATAAATAATAACTTTATTATTGCCTGTAGGGCATATTTCCTTCAGCTACCTGCAGTACGAGGACAACCGCCACATCTTCCTCCACGAGCTACACCCCCTCCTCGCCCAGGCCCAGCAGACCACCACCACCGGCAGTGATAGTTTGAGATATTGGAGAATAATTGTTGTATTGATTTGGGGCCTCAAGGGCTGTTTATATAGATTACAAAGCTTGGGCTCCAAGACTAGACTAATAGAGATAGATTACAATACGAATAGTCTTATACTCTAATATCCCCCCGCAGTCTCAACGTCAGGTGTAACAATGTTGAGACTGGAGCGTATGTCGGTGAACGATGCAGTCGGGAGTCCTTTGGTAAAAATGTCAGCAAATTGGGCACTTGTAGGAACATGAAGAACGCGAACCTCGCCAAGAGCCACCTTTTCATGAACAAAGTGAATGTCAATCTCAATGTGCTTTGTGCGATGATGTTGAACTGGATTGGAAGCCATGTAGACTGCAGAGATGTTATCACAGTAAACAATGGTAGCACGTGGAAGCGGGCGATGAAGTTCAACGAGAAGCTGCCGTAGCCACACCGCCTCGGCCACAGCATGAGCAACCACCCTATACTCAGCCTCAGCAGAAGACCTGGAAACGGTTACCTGCCTTTTAGAACACCAAGAAACAAGATTATCACCCAAATAAACGCAAAATCCGGATGTAGATCGTCGAGTATCTGGACAACCTGCCCAGTCTGCATCAGAATAAACTGTCAAGCTTGTAGGTGAAGAAGAATTAAAAAGGAGACCGTGATCAAGAGTGCCTTTTAAATAGCGGAGAATGCGTCTGACATGAGCCAGATGAGGAGCACGAGGGTCATGCATAAAGAGACAGGCTTGCTGAACGGAATAGGAGATGTCAGGACGAGTAAGAGTGGCATATTGAAGAGCGCCAGTGATGCTACGATATAAAGTGGGATCAGAAAGAGGTTCACCATCAGCCGACAGTTTAGCACCAATGTCGACTGGAGTACGAGAGGGTTGACAATCAGACATACCAAAACGAGAAAGCAAGTCCAAAATGTATGACCGTTGAGAAAGAAAGAGTGAAGACTTTGTGCGAGAAACATTAATACCTAGGAAATGATGAAGAGGACCAAGATCAGTCATGGAAAACTCACGGTTGAGAGAAGAGATGATATGTTGAAGAAGAGAATCAGAACTAGCCGTGAGAATGATATCATCAACATAGAGCAAGAGGTAGGCAGTGTGAGTAGGAGACTGATAAACAAAAAGAGAAGAATCAGATTTGGAGGGAATAAAGCCTATGGTTTGAATTAAAGTAGCAAAGCATTGAAACCATGCACGAGGAGCTTGTTTAAGGCCATAAAGAGATTTGTTGAGGAGACAAACAAAATTTGGAGAGGAGGGATTCTAAAAACCAGAGGGTTGCTCACAATAAACAGTTTCATTGAGAGTGTCATGAAGAAAAGCATTTTTAACATCAAGTTGATGAATAGGCCAAGAAGAGGAAACAACAAGACTAAGAACAACACGAATAGTGCTTGGTTTAACAATGGGAGAAAAAGTCTCATCAAAGTCAATACCAGGCTGCTGGGAGAAACCACGACACACCCAACGAGCTTTGTAACGAGAGAGAGTGCCATCGGAATGAAATTTATGACGAAAAACCCATTTGCCAGAAACAATGTTAACACCAGGAGGTTTGGGAACAAGAGTCCATGTATTATTTTGCTGAAGAGCTTCAAATTCATCGCGCATAGCGGAAAGCCAGAGAGGATCAAGAAGAGCTTGCTTATAACTGGTAGGAATAGGAGAGATGGTTGGGGTGGCGGTAAGATTGAGACGTTTTGTGGGGAGAAGAAATCCTCGTTTTCCACGGGTGCACATGACATGATCATTGGTGGGCGGTGGTATAAGAACGGCATTGGGGGGTAGTGGGTTTTCGGATGAAGAAGACGGTGAGGGAGAAGAATCAGAGGTGGTGGGTGTCGAGGTAGTTGCCGTGGTAGGATGTGGTGAGGGCAAGACGGCTGGGGTAGAGGATGCAGTCGCGGGAGAGGTGGGGGACGGGGCAGGAGGGTAGCTGACGGTAGGCAACTCCGGCTGAGAAACGGAGCAAGATTCCATGGCAGTAGAGATGACCGAAGGATGAACTAGGGAAGAGGTTTTGGTGGTGGCGGATTGTGGTGGAGTTGGTGTTGTGGTTGTAGTGACAGAAAAAGGAAAAGTATTTTCATCGAATGTGACATGACAAGAGAGAATGATACGACCAGAAGATGGATCGAAGCAACGATATCCTTTGTGATCGTCAGAAAGACCAAGGTGAATGCAAGGTAGTGAGCGTGGTTCTAGTTTGTTGGAGGCGGTAGAGGCGATGTTGGGAAAGCATAGACAGCCAAAAACACGCAGAAAAGAATAGTCAGGGTGGGAGAGAAAAAGAGATTGGAAAGGCGAATAAAGAGGGCAAGTTTTAGTTGGTCAAATATTAAGAAGTAGTGTGGAGGTGCGAAGGGCTTCAACCCAAAAACGGGAAGGAAGAGAAGCTTGTAAAAGCAAGGTGCGAAGAACATCATTAATAGAGCGAAGACAGCGTTCAGCTTTACCATTTTGAGAAGATGTATAAGGGCATGAAAAACGAAGAAGAATGCCTTGAGAGAGAAAGAAGGTGCGGTTTTGGGTGTTATCAAATTCAGGACCGTTATCACATTGAATAAATCGAATTGGTAAGCCAAAGTGTGTGATTACATATTGTCGAAAGTTGAGAAAAATTGCAGGTACTTCAGATTTAGCGCGAAGAGGAAAAGTCCAAGTATAGTGAGAATAATCATCCAAGATCACACGATAATATTTATAACCAGAAACACTAGGGACTGGAGAGGTCCATAAATCACAGTGAAGTAACTCAAAAGGAAAAGTACTAATGGTAGTAGAGGTTCCAAAAGGTAATCTAACATGTTTGCCGCATTGACATGCATTACAGAGAGAGGGATTATGAGGACTGCTAGAACTAGGGATACAAAATTCTTGGAGTAAAGACGTCAAAGTGTTTTTGCTGGGGTGACCGAGACAATGATGCCATAGATCAACTGATGTGAGCATGGCACGAGGGGTGGATGTGGGCGCGCCATGAAGAGGATAAAGATCGCCCGTGCTATTGTACCAAGTGAGGACCGCCCCCGTTGTCAGATCCTTCATAGACAAACCAAGAGGGTCAAAGGCCAGGATAACTTTGTTGTCAATGCAAAATTGTCTAACAGAAATAAGATTTTTGATGATGGAAGGAACAACAAGAATATTGCGTAGAAGAAAATTGGCATGAGAGGAAGGGATGTAAGAGTGACCGGTGCATGAAACAGGGATGGTGGAGCCATCGCCAATGGTGATCGTGGAAAAAGCAGAAGGAAAACAAGCTGACAATAAATTCATATTTGAAGACATATGCATGGATGCACCAGAATCGAAAATCCAATCCGTACCTGCGTCGTTGAGGACAAAATTGTTCA
Source organism: Triticum urartu (assembly GCF_056163025.1). Lineage (NCBI taxonomy): Eukaryota > Viridiplantae > Streptophyta > Magnoliopsida > Poales > Poaceae > Triticum > Triticum urartu. The sequence goes on along the minus strand of NC_141878.1, from coordinate 594,099,992 downwards.
TGGCGTTAATGAAGGCGGCTTGGTCCCAAGCCGGCTGTTGGGGAGGAGCAGAGGGGCCAGGAGCTTGCATGTTGACGTAGGGGATAGCGGATGGGTAGTATGCGTAACGGGCCTGCATGTTGTAGGAGGCAGGCATGGTGTTGTAGGGCGACGGCGGTCCTGGCGTGCTGGGAGGCGGAGTAGGAGTGGCGGTGTAGACGTGCGCCGGCGGCCTGGGTCCAAGGAGTCCCGAAGAGCCGGTGGCTGGACGAAGACCGGGGCTCCACGTGCCCGTGTACGCAGGAGGGGCACCATACGGCGAAGGGGCCGACCACGGCATCGACCAAGCCTATACGAGGCCAGTCCAAGGATCATGCTGAGGAGGCCATGGCGACGGAGCTGGTGGCGCTGGAGCGGTGGATGACAAGGCTGGTGCAGGTCCGGCAGGACGAGATGCAGGAGGCCGGTAGATTGGATTCTTGCCCTTGTAGTTGGGGCTCGGGCGCCAGCCTGGTGGTGGTGTTGAGGCCGCGGCGGCCATAGCAGGAGTTGGAGGGGCGGTCGGTTGCCGCGGCAGCCCAGGCGTGGGAGCTGCAGAAGAGGATGCGGCAGCATGAAACACCTGCGGCGCCCGTTGCGCCTTGCGAGCCTGGTTCTTCTCTTCTTGCTGGAGGATCGAGCGGACCTCCTTGAAGGTGGGGTATGGCTTGAGCATGGGGATGAAGGACTGCTGCTTCTCGAATTGATCGCCGAGACCTTGGAGGAGGGCGTTGATGAGAGTACGATCCTCGACGTGATCGCCAAGTTCACGGAGTTCATCGCCGATAGCCTTGATTCGCTGGCAGAAGATGGAGACTGGGACATCTCCCTGCATGGTTGTGCGTAGCTCAGTGTTGAGCGCGTTGATTCGCGCGTCGGAGTTGTCCTGAAACAGCTGTTGAAGGGAAGCCCAGAGATCGGCGGCGGTGGCGTCATCATCGGAGACCAGATTGAAAAGCTCCGTGGAGATGCGTGTGTAAATCCACTGGATGATGGCGAGATCATCTTTCACCCAGCGAGGATCAGCGGGCTGTGGCGGGTAGGAAGGATCAATATGGTGGCGTAGGCCGCAGCGCCCGAGATGGATGATGAAGAGATGACGCCAATGGTAGTAGTTGTGGATGCCGAGGTCTAATGAGATCGGTATGAAGGGAGAGACGTCGGCAATGGTGTCGGCTAGGGAGAACATTGGGTTTGGAGGGGGAGGTGTTTGGGTAGTTGTAGAGGAGGAGGTAGAGGACGGGGCACCAGCGGCGCGGAACTCGGCCATGGAGAAGAGGGGCCGAGTCGGCCGGGGCGGCGGCGCGGGTGGCGGTGCCATAGCAGGTGCGGAAAACCTAGGCGTCGGATACCATGATAGTTTGAGATATTGGAGAATAATTGTTGTATTGATTTGGGGTTTCAAGGGCTGTTTATATAGATTACAAAGCTTAGGCTCCAAAACTAGACTAATAGAGATATATTACAATACGAATAGTCTTATACTCTAATAGGCAGCAGCAACAATGCCTGTGTCGTCGCGTGCGGCGCCGCCGCCGCCAAGGACCACCTCCTCAAGGTCCGCAACGCCCCCACCATTCTTACCATTTCAGACAAATATGCCAGACAGCATGCATGCACGGATGCATCTATAATTTCTAATTTGTGTATGCGATTCCTGCTCGATCTCAGGGGTCGCAGGACCAGCCGGGCCTGGTCACCATCGCAATGGAGGAGATCCTCCAGTTCGCTGCATCCATCAGCGGCGCCGTCAAGGTATCATCCTACCTGGTGGTCGAGGACACCCACATCTTTGATCTGCTGGAGCCCAAGGAGCAAGAAGTTCTGGTGCTGGATGATGCCCAGGGGAAGACCCATCTCAAGGGCCTGTCCAAGGTGCTCTAGTATAAATCAATAAATAATGCTTACTCTGCTCTAATAAACAGAGCCTCTTTCCAAATTAAACAGAGTGTAACAAAATACACTTCGATTGGCTTTATGTATGCTTGTCCCTGGCACTCATACCAATTGTTTTGACATCCCAAGTATCCGAGTGGCTATTTCATTGTATTAATATTGATTTTCCTTTGCAGGTTCATGTGAAGTCAATTGAGGATTTTTTACAGTTGGGTTGTTTTGATGGAAACCAGGACAAGCAGCAACCCGCTAAACCTTTTTCTACCCAGCAGCGACCAACTAAAGCTTCTACCACCCAGCTACCCACCAAGGGGCATCAAGGGCTCATTATTCACATATCTAGCTCTGATCAGGACGGCAAAGAACGTGATGTGGCCAAGATTAACTTTCTCAGCCTCACAGGTTTGTGGTCTTCGCACTCGCACTGGCTTGCTGACATTCTAGCATGTGGTATCTGCCTTATGTTTGGTTCTTGTGTTAGACTATGTAGATCCCAAGCAGAAGACTGGCGGTGCTCTGTCGAGCAGCAACAAGACCATGTACACCTTGATGAATGTCGTGCAAGCGCTCAACAACAACCAGGACTTTGTGCCCTATAGGCAGAGCAAAGTTACTCGTATTTTGCAGGATTCTTTGTGCAAGACGAGCGGGGCTGTGGTGATCGCCTGCTTGGTAAGATACTCAACATCTTCATCTCAAATGACCTTGCTTTGTTCATGACCAATGCTTGTGTTCCTCAAATCAAATAGTGCAATACTTGTACTCCTTTTATTGACAAGACGATGCCATAATTCAGATCTTATCCATTCTTAGGTGCTAGTAAGTAAACATAACGTGTAGTACAAAATATTTTAAGTTACCACTACTTGTGACTGTTTGCTATGTATGTACTTCTTTATGTTTCAAGCTTACCTACCTGTTGGAATTAATATTAATATGTAGTATCAGTTATAACTAGTATCCAATTTTCATTCTTCTTTTAACATTTCATGGTTGATGCAGGAAGAAGTTTCCTGCCAAGATACAATCTCTACTCTATGCTTGGCCGCATGCTCTAGTCAAGCGGCTAATGAGCAATGCCGCAGATCCGCAAGTGTTACAAGTTTCAAAAGAGCAGGTGTTAACTCATCTGCAGTTGCTAAAAGCTCCTCAAGGCCAATTCTTTCTTCTATGCACCAACCAAATCCCGTGGCAGGGAAGCAGGATCGGCCCTAATGGAATATGAGCGTAGTAAAATCAATTGACAATAAGAGGTTAGTTATATCTCTTCATGCCTACAAGTGTTCTTGTTTCTTGAAGTTAGTTATATAGAGTACTTGTATTTGTCTTTTATTAAGAACACTTCATGTTCGTTCATGTGCTAGCTGTGTTTCAGTTCCATTGGCTTCTGCAAACAGGTCTATATATTAGACTAGCCCTAGTGCTGTGAGTGCTGGGTGTCCTAGATACCGAAATATACCAAATGCAAGCGGGTGCTTGTTTTCTGCATAGTAGCAGATGTGTTTATGTGAGCTACAATGGCCTATTTCTTCCAAATGATATGAACATTATCTCATCTTGCCATTTTTCCCTCTCTCCTACAGGTTAACACCTAGAGTCTTTCGAACAATGAGCAGCAAATTGCTGCCGCCGCCGGCTGCGCCAGCAGCGAAACTTCTGCCAATCCCCTCCAGGCCACTACCACCATTGTTATGGCCGGTTTAGCTAGGCCCATCGAGTAATCTTAACCCACAAGTTATCTTAGGTTAATTCTTATGCAAGTTATCTTAGGTTAATTCTTATGCAAGTTATCTAAGTTATAAATATAGGCTATAAGACTCTTTTTGAAATTAAGAAATAAGAATATTATCTCTATTGCCCGACTCCCAGAGGAGCCGGAACCTTAGCCGCCCCCTGCCCTTGCGCCGCTGCCGCCACCCTCCTCTCCCGCGACGGCGCCCAACTGCCGGCGCGGCCGCTCATCGCCTCGCCCAGCCCCCTCCTTCCCTTACTGCTTACGCCCCAGGCCTGGTAGGGTATAAGTTCCTACCAATTTGGTATCCAGAGACTTGAGTTCGATCATGTCATCATCAACACCCATGCTGCCGCTGCCCATCATCACCACCGCCCCGATGACAACTGCCGGGTCCCCAACGCCGCCGGCCCCGATCACCTCCGCGCCACCGGCCCCGATCACCTCCGCGCCGCCGGCCCCCATCACTTCCGCGCCGCTGACAACCTCCGTCTTCACGCCGGAGGAGATGACCAGCACCCTGCGGGACCTCGTGACGGCCGTCCAGAGCATCTCCCTGTACTTGGTCGGCCCGCACACCACCCCGCCGGCTGCGCTCCCTGCCTACAGCCACCTGGCGACGCATTGGCCGATCCAGAACGCGGCGGGCCCGAGCGGGACGCCCCTGATGCCGTTCCAAGCGGGCTACACCGGCGGGCCCCCGCCGCTACTGCATCTACCCTGGTACTCGGTACCTGCGGCGATCGCCAGGGCCCATCCGCCGCTCCAGCCGCCGCCCGCCCCAGCGCCGTCCTGGCCGCAGTGGGCTGCGCCGGTTCTCGCGGCGCCACCCGCGCCTTCCGCGCCCGCCCCAGCGCCGCAGTGGCCGCACTGGCCCGCGCCGGCCCCAGCCGCGCCAACCGCGCCGGTCCAGCTCCCACCGTCGCCGCCCAACTCCGGACTGGGCTAGTCCACACCGGGAGGCCTTCCGATCCAGCAGGTCCGGTTTCCGCCATCCCCGTCCCCGATCCCGGCTTGGCTAACCGGGACGTCGCCACCGCCAGTTTACACAGAGGCCGGAGACCCACCAGTACCCACGCTGCAGTCTGGGTCCTCGTCCGGCTCCGCGGGGCCTACGACGGCCTCTCCACCGTTGACCGGGCGCCGTCCTCATCGCTGCTCTGTACCGCCGGGCCGGTCGGCCATGGTGCGCCGACCCAGACGCCGCCACGGTTCGCCAAGATCGACTTCGCCACTTATGACGGCATGGAGGACCCACTTAACTGGCTCAACCAGTGTGAGCAGTTTTTCCGTGGCCAGCGCATGCTCGCGTCGGAGCGCACTTGGATGGCATCCTACCACCTCTGCGGTGCAGCCCAGACCTGGTACTACGCCCTCAAGCAGGATGAGGGCAGCATGCCCCCTTGGGAGCGCTTCCGCAAGCTCTGCCTCCTTCGTTTTGGGCCCCCGATTCGCGGGAGCCGCCTGGCGGAGCCCGGCCGCCTTCCCTTCACCTCCACGGTGCAGGACTTCACCGACCGTTTCCAGGCCTGGCATGCCACGCGTCGGGCATGACAGCGCAGCAGCGGGCTGACCTCTTTGTCGGTGGACTTCCGGATCACATCCGCGTGGACGTGGAGCTTCGGGGACCCCAGGATCTCGAGTCGGCCATGTACTACGCTCGCGCGTTCGAGCGCCTCGCGGTGGCCATCCAGCAGGAATCACCATCCCAGACCGCCGGGTCGCTACCCGGGCCGGATTCCGCAAGCGCTTCCCCACCTTACAGCTCGAGGACGAGCTGTTTGTGCAGGTGGGGAGAAGTGTTATGGCCGGTTTAGCTAGGCCCACCGAGCAATCTTAGCCCACAAGTTATCTTAGGTTAATTCTTATGCAAGTTATCTTAGGTTAATTCTTATGCAAGTTATCTAGGTTATAAATATAGGCTATAAGACTCTTTTTGGAATTAAGCAATAAGAATATTATCTCTATTGCCCGGCTCCCAGAGGAGCCGGAACCTTAGCCGCCCCCTGCCCTTGCGCCGCTGCCGCCACCCTCCTCTCCCGCGACGGCGCCCAACCACCGCCGCGGCCGCTCATCGCCTCGCCCAGCCCCCTCCTTCCCTTACTGCTTACGCCCCAGGCCTGGTGCCCACGGCCGGGCAAGATGGAAGGGATTTCCTTCTTAATTCTGGCTTGGCTTGATTAGATTGATACATCCCCTCTCTTTATATAGAGAGGTTTACTTGACCCCTAAGCAAGCGACCCTTATCTCTAATTAACCATAAGACTAACGGGCTATACCGCCAGCCCAGGCCATTAGGCCCATTACGTACTCTAACAACCACCCTTGCTATGGCCACCGCCGGAACCACCACCATATCCTCGCTCGGCCAAGATCAACTCCTCGAGATCTTCCTCCGCCTGCCGAGCTTGCCGGCCCTCGTCCGCGCCGCGCTCACTTGCCGCTCTTGGCTCGGCGCCGTCCGCTCCTCCCGGTCCTTCCGCAACCTCTTCCGCGCCCTCCACCCGGCGCCCCTCGTCGGGATCTTCCTCGAAATCAACGATGGCAGCCTCCGCTCCTTTGCCCCCTTCTGCCACTCAGATCCCGACGTCAACGCCGCACTCCGCCACGGCGACTTCTTCCTCACCTCCCTCCCTGCGGAGGACGACGAGCACGCGTCCTGCTGGAGCATCATGGACTGCCGCGACGGTTACATCCTCCTGTGGAACAGGTTGTCCGTCGCTGTCGTGAACCCCATGACCTGGGCCATGGACATCATCCCGGTGCCCGAGGATGCTTGGGAAGTGAGTGACCGTGAGTTCTCCCTTTGTTTCCATCTGCTGTTTTCAGAGAACCCCTGGTCGTTCCACGCGGTCTGTCTGTGCACGCAAGTGTCTAGGGTTCGTGCCGCCGTCTTCTCGTCGGAAACGAGGGATTGGGACGTCCACTCCTGGATGGAAATCGGTGGTGAATTCAACATGATGGACAGTGGTACCACTCTGCTGGGTGGTAATATTTATCTGTCTCTTTATGGCGAAGGACGCGCGATCAGGATAAACAGAGCCACCATGGAAGTCTCCTCTCTGTATCTACCCTCGCTGGCAACGGACGGTGATTCCATGCTTGGGGATACCGAGGATGGAAAGCTCTGCATGGTCTATGCATCAACTGATGATCTTCTCCATGTTTGGATCCGCAGCGGGGACGGCGATGGGATTGAGAGCTGGGTGCTGCAGGGCATAATCTCTTTGAGGGCAAAAATTGATGGGGAGTGGCAGGACCAAGTCAGAATTGTGGAAGTCAGGTCTGGACGCGTGTACTTCTCCATGACGTGCATACCTGCTTTCAGAGAGGCCAGCTGGTTCTTCTACCTTTCAATTAAGACCATGAAGATTGAGTTCCTGATGCAAGGCATGTCTCATGACAATGCATATCCATATACTATGGCTTGGCCTCCTTGTTTGATTGGTGATGACAGGAGCACTGAACATGAAGTCCGCGGTTGTTTGCTGAAGTCCAGAAACTCCACCAAGGTAAAAACACCAGCCAACCGTAAAGCTCAAATATTTACTGATTTGATTGAATACACACACAGACAGCCTGCAATCCTATTTAAAATATCCATTTATTGTCTGTTCTTGTGGGTTCTTCCCATTGGGAAAGTTGCTTAGCTGCGAATATCAGTTGATGAATTATATCATCCATGGATTTTAATCACTTGATGCATATTCAGTTTGACTAGTCTTGTTACATGGTTCATTTTTGGTCTGGCAACTGTAGAGCTCCATCGCCATCAATCAGATGAACATTAAACATTCTGCTTGCATCAGTATTAGATCTGCAATTCATTGAACATTCTGCTTGCATGATATATGCTACTGTGGTGGCTGTTCTGTAATTACTAGTGCAATGCTTGGTTGTCCACCTATTTATGTTTTGCTGTTTAACCTCATCCTCCAACATTCATCTTACTCATGCACAGCTTACTGAACAAGTGCAAGCCCTGCAGAGGGACAAGGAGATACTCAAGGCCAGTCTAAACAAAGCAGAGGAGGACGTAAGATTACTCAAGACCAGTCTAAACAAAGCAGAGGAGGACGTAAGATATATATATACTGAACCTCTCCTATCCTTGCAACACCTATGTTTTGCACCTGCGACTTTTATCACCTTATCAGTGAATATCAATAGATTTATGCAACACACTACCGCGGTTCTGATGGTTAGACGTTTCTTGCGTGTTTCATTCAAGGTTAAGTTGCTATTCGAGGAGAACAGAGCTCTTGACGAAGCCAACAAGAGGCTGCTGTGCTTGCTGGAGAAGGAGCAGAAACATCGGTCTGAAACAAAGCACTCTGCCACTAATCCCACCAAGGTAAAAACACCAACCAACCATAAAAGCTCAAGTGTGTACTGATTTAATTTAATTTAGTACACGCACAGCACAGGCAGTAGATGAGCTGTCAGTCTGGCTACATTGACATCATTAACAATGTGTCGTCCTTGGTGTTGCAGCAGAAGTGCAAGTCGTCGAGCCCCGTCGGGCTGGCCATCGATTTCAACAGTGCGGATGCGTCGAGGCAGCCCTTGCAGCCAAACTCTCCAGACTGCAGGGTGCAGAAGAAGTGAAGCCGGCCGGGCTGTGGCTTGAACTGAGCATCCATCCCGTAGCTAGGCATCGTCCAGGCCGTGGCTTGCTGGGTTAATTAATTTGGTCGGTAGAACCTCTGTCATGTAGCCTGCATTTTCCACTTTCTTGTTCCGCTTGTCTTGGTAGCTGCCTGCCTGTGTCTTATCATGATGCTTTGATGAGAAAAATTACGAGTGTTATCATAGTAGTTTCGTGTCTGTGATGAGCATGTAAGAGACTGTTATGGTAGCTCTAGCTGATTCGACTATTATCATGTCCAGTTGGTCATGTCTCCATATTATTTCTCTATGTGTTCCCTCGGCTGTCGATAGCACTCACTTGTAAGGCAGTCGATTTCTGCCAAAAACAAGAAACGCGATAAGAATAAGGGGCTGCCAATTTGCCATGTGCCTGCAAAAAAAGAAGAAGAAGAAGAAGACATTTTTTTCAAAAAGAAAATAAAAGACTATTTCGATTCCTATATAACTCTTATGTATCAGAATATGAATTTTTGTTGTTGTATCTTCGTAAACAATCTTCTTGCCTACCATTATCATCTTCTGGAACTTTTCTGGGACGAATCCACTTTTCTAGGAAGATGAAACATTTTGGGATAATGTACCCTGGTTTTTCTCGGAAAACCCTATGGTTCTTTATGGATCCTCTTATGCATTATGTTCAATATCAAGGAAAGGCAATTCTTGCATCAAAAGGCACTTTTTTTTAAGAAGAAGAAATGGAAATGCTACCTTATCAATTTCTGGCAATATTATTTCTGTTTTTGGACTCAGCCGCGAAGAATCCCTTCCTCTCGTACTCGTCGACATGACCTCCGCCATAAGCCTAGCAGCCATCCAGCATCATTTGTGGCCGGCGTTGTTGATACACGACCTCCCCCTTCTTCTCTGGCGCCAGCGACCACCTCGCACCCGCACTGTCAAACCCTTAGACTCATCCTCCTATGGCGACGCCACAACCTCTAGCTCGTTCCCGGATTGGCAAGGCAACGGCTCCCTCCCTCCCATATGGTTGCAAAATCGGCCATTGGTATTAGGACTTCAAGTGTAATAAAAGAAGGCAGACCAGACTCTTCCCATCAACCAATCATGAATTTGGACGCGCCGAGGTTGTGCCCCAATCATGAATTCATCACGTGATTGGGATAGAATCGCATCTTGGGCGCTACATGAGCCCCTCCGTGATGGTGTCTAGATTGGATCTGTGGTTTCTGGAATTTGCGGCGGCTGGAACTGTGTTTCGTCGACTCCCCTAGGGTTTTTGGATTTTCAGGGTATTTATAGAGTAAAGAGGCGGTGCGGGAGGTCACCGAGGTGGGCACAACATACCAGGGGGCGCCCAGGTGGGTTGTGCCCCGGGACCCCTCTGGTACTTATTTGGCCCATCTTGTGTCTTCTGATCCAGAAAAAATCTCCAAAAAGTTTCGATGGTTTGGACTCCGTTTAGTATTAATTTTCCGCGAAGTAAAAAAAAAGCAAAAAACAACAATTGGCACTGGGCACTATGTCAATAGGTTAGTCTCAAAAATGATATAAAGTTTCTACAAAATGATTGTAAAACATCTAAAAATTATAATATAACAGCATGGAACAATTAAAAATTATAGATACGTTGAAGACGTATCAGTTCCCAAGCGATAAAAGTAAAGGTTTACTCCCCCTCCACCAACAAACACATTCCACGGCTAGCCGAATCCTCGAGTACCGTCCATACCAACAACAGTCCTGTGAGAGTTTCGTTTAATTATTTGCAATTTTTTGTTTTAGGACTGGGCATCGCTATTACCGCCCCTCTCGTGCAAGGACGACTGAATAAGCACTCATCATGAGAATAATCCTCTTAGCATGGAAGATACTGACCGCCCTCTGTCGCTCCATGAGCGGTCCATGCACACAAAATAGATGTTCATTTGAAATTTTAGAGGTGGCACATGCAAATCTGCTTGGAACGGCAAGGCAATACCGCATATAGGTAGATATGGTGGACTCGTCTGGAATAACTTTGGTTTAAAGATTTTGATGCACAAGCAGTATTCCCGTTTAATACAGGTGAAGACTAGAAATTAGATTGAGAAGACCAACTAGAGAGCAAAAACGGTCATAATCATGCAGAGAATAATTACCATTGAGCACTAGCATGAGTAGGATATAAACACCCTGAACATAAATATTGGTGGAAATACGTACTCCCCAAGGTTAGGCTTTTAGCCTAGCTTGGTAATCACTATAGCCTGAATAATAATCCGAATGATAGCCCACGAAGGCTCTTGGCGCAGCCACCACATCCCGTCTAGCAGCCTCAATCTCCGCATTGTACGCACGGGCCTCGCTCTCAAGAACGTAATATCTTCCCTTACTGTGATAATCAAAGAGAGCAGGAGTAGGCAAAACAATAGGTACAATGGATTTTTTTTATTGAACCTCAAGTTGTAAGTATAATTAGTGATTGTGCCCTTAAGAAACTTATGGCGCTTCGTGGCCTCAAAGTCTAAGTACTGGGTAGGTAGAATAAGATCATTAGGCCAATGTGACACACCCAACCTTTTAGCTAAGGAAGCGTAAATTCCACCATAAAAGTAAACACTGGAAGCATTATGTTGCAATCTATGTGCAACAATCACTCCAAGACTATAATGTTTAATTCCTGTCAGGGCAGTGTATATGAGGCTCAAGTCATGGGCACACAGTGTGCTACAATCTTGCTTGTCCACGATGCATTTGCCATTAAAGCGTGCAAAGTAATGGATGGATGGAAAATGAATACTTCTTATTCTGCCTTGAGTCACTCCTTTATCCTCACCGTAACAGAGACTAGTTAAAAACGACTCATACTCAGGTCTTGGTAGTTAGTCTAGTGAACCCCAATACAAATTTTTGCACGCATCACAGAACACGTCTGACGACATGGTAAAGGGAAGATCATAAAGGCTAAATGAAACTCTAGACTCACGAGGGTGATACTGAGATGCTGGGTGCACTTATCTTCGATAAAAGGAGCAAGCTCGGTGTTGTGAATGTACTCCTCAAATTCTTCCTTGATACCTGCACTAACCATGAACTGGTTACATGGCCATAAGCATGATTTGATAGCGGCATCCCGCATCGAGTTTGCACTTGGCTCATCATAAGACCGTCATATCGAGCTGATGCTCGATGATGCCTCCGAGGACCTCCTCCTCGAAGACCTCCTTCCAAAAAGATACATTTATTCACGTTCAATTTTATGAAATTTTTGGGTCACAATTTTTTTGTCAACAAAACTTTGCAAGATTGGTAGCAACTACTCATAAGGGTGTCTAGAGGTCATATCAAACTACTTAGAACTCTAAGAACTAGATAATTACCCGCGCATTGCAGTGGGACATATGCTCCAAAATACTTGTTGAAGGGGTGTGCACAATACTGGAAAATAATGTATAGCGACAAATCTATACCTACTATTAAAGGGAGGTGATATTCTTGGTTTTGTCCCGCTTCCTTTGGTTCCGCTTCAATTAATTTCACGTACGCTATTTGGTTTCATTACTTGCCACATGTTTTGCCCCAACGGAGGAAGCCCACCTAGCGGTGCAGTGTGGCCCAGGTCTGGAGAGGTGGTAAAAAAATAAAATTGCCGATGGGAGGGTTCGATCTCATAACCTACTAACCGTCCACACACAATTTGTTCAACTGACCCAGCTAGAGATATGAGAGGATTTTTTCCTCCCGTTGCAACGCACGGGCCTTTTTGCTAGTAGTAATAAACAATTGTGTGAGCCATTCACCACAATTTTTTTCTCCTTGTTTTCTAAAATGTTTATCCTAAAACTAATATCCTGCAATTAAAGGTTATCTGAGATTTAACACTAATTAGTGCGTGCATAGTAATAAGATTGTCTGAAGAAATATTAATGGTCATCTTACATAGTAATGTGACAAAGTATAGGTCTGTCTTAGATTAACCTATACATTGCAGAGTAGAGAATAGGTGACACAAATGCAATGATTCAGATGGTGTCCTCCACTCCTCCTCTATCCTCTTCTTTGGGAGAAGGAAAACAGGAAGCAAGCCTCAGTCGAGGCGAAGCTGCGAACACGGAGGTCCCAACTCTGAAAATGGTAAGCTGTCTTCTCCTAACACACCAGCAAAGAACACCCTACTCAAACTAAATTTGTGTAGCTGTTTCTCCTTTTAATTTTGTGGCAGAGCTTAGGAGGCAGGAGGAGAAGATCAGCGCACCATTGGTTGAAATTTTCAGTCTGTTCGATTGAATGTAGGATCATCACCATCAAATAATGAAAAAATCTAAAATTATTCGACAATATACTCTAATAACCACCTGAGCTATTTCCCCTTTCGTAACTAGTGCCGATTCAACAGTTACCTTTGTAACTATACCAAAGTAACTGTACATATAAAAAAATCTAAAATTATTCGACAACATTCCTAGGGGGTATGTCTACAACTCTGAAAAAAATCAGCTCAAAACTCGATGTACAATTAGAGATTCAAATATGACAAATTCAAATGTGAATAGTGGCAGATTTGACACTATTCACATCCAATTTTATATTTTTTGTTTCTATTGATGTAGGTTTAATTAGGAACTAACCTTTTGAGATTATACATCAAATATTGATGTGTATAAGTTTTTTTGGAAGTGTTTGAACATGTATTTTTTTTCAAAAATATCAATCTTATTGATCTCGCCTAATATGAGATCACACAAGTCTCCTCTGAGATGACAAGGAGCCGAGCCATCGAAGACGAATGCCAGACACCGGTCCAAAAGGACCACGCGTGACAAGAAAATCATTGGCTTGATGATCATTACATAGAATAAGGGTGGTGCCTTTAGGGTTTGGGGATCGAGGCAGAATGGATAAGAATGAAAATGGGAAGATAATTATTGGGTAGGGCGCCACTCTAGATTGTTCTTTGTGCCGAGCCTTGCCAGTGGTGTGGAAGTGGTGTGCGCAACTGGCCGCATAATACGTGTCATACCTATGACATACGAGGTTCATCGCACATCACCAGTAATGGATTACTACTGATGTTCACAGTCTAGCAAACGTCATTCGTATTGACAAGTTACCAGTGGCATGTGCCCTAGGGTGTGCCGACCGTCAACAAAAGAGAAACTCTTTGAAACCCAACCTTCTCCACCGCCACACATCACCGTCTCTAATATTTGTTGCACAATCATAATGAATTGTTGACAATTTTTCTTGTAAACCTAGTCGGACCTAAAACACAACCCACTATATACACCACAAGAAAACTAGGGATTCTTTGGCTCCAATGAAACTTTATGGAGTGAACCAACCCGTGGTTAGATAGTTATGAGAACAGTGGTATTCCATGCTCATCAGAGTTCAAGTCCCAGACTTGACATTGGTGCTCACATATTCCTGGATTTATTCTATGCCTTCCAGCGATGTCACTAGTAGAAAGCAGGGCTTTGGTCACGGGGCAATATTCACATTAGTCCCGGTTCAGTCATGAACCGGGACTAATGTGAGCATTGGTCCCGGTTCGTATGGCTAAGGCATTAGTCCCGGTTCACCTGAGCCCTTTCACTAGTAGAAAACAGGGCTTTGGTCACGGGGCAATATTCACATTAGTCCCGGTTCAGTCACGAACCGAGACTAATGTGAGCATTGGTCCCGGTTCGTGCGGCTAAGGCATTAGTCCCAGTTCACCTGAGCCCTTTAGTCCCGGTTTGAGACACGAACCGAGACTAAAGGGTGCGATGCCCTTTAGTCCCGGTTTGTGTCTCAAACCGGGACTAAAGATTAGACCTTTAGTCCCGGTTTGAGACACGTCGAACCGGGACTAAAGGGTGTGATGCCCTTTAGTCCCGGTTTGTGTCTCAAACCGGGACTAAAGGTCCCATTTTCAAACTCTACCCCCTCCCCCCCCCCCCCCCCGTGGATCGCCTTTTATGTTTTGAAAAAATCTAAAGAAAATGATAAAAACTTCAAAAAATAAAATCCTTCGAGAGGTAGTTATATTACTACATCTACTAGTTAGGAAAATTTAAAATCTATCAATGTCATGAAGTATTTCTTTCCACCTTTAGTCAACACACCATTCATCTCACAAAGATCAGAATGTATGAGTTCTAATGGTGCCAAATGTCTCTCCTCCGCGGCCTTGTGAGGCTTGCGAGGTTGCTTAGCTTGCACACATGAAAGGCACTTAGAACCTTTGGCTAAAGTGAAACTCGGGATTAAATCCAACTTGGCTAGCCACGTCATAACACCGAAACTAATGTGACAAAGACGTGAATGCCAAACTTCAGATTCATTAACATTCTAATGAATATGGTTCACGACTTTATTACAAAAATCTGCGAGGGAAAGGCGAAACATCCCTCCGCTCTCATAACCTTTTCCAACAAAGAGTCCATATTTCGTAACAACTAATTTATTAGACTCGAAAACCAATTTAAACCCTTCTCTACACACTAGTAGAAAATATGGCTTTGGTTCGGCCAGAAAAGAGCATTAATCCCGGTTGCATTACGAATTACGAACCGGGACTAATGTGAGCATTAGTCCCGGTTCGAGCGACTAGGGCACCGTACAGACATTAGTCCCGGTTCAAATGGGACCTTTAGTCCCGGTTGGTGCCACGAACCACGAACCGGGACTAAAGGGTACAATGCCCATTAGTACCGGTTCGTGGCACGAACCGGTACTAAAGGTTAGACCTTTAGTCCCGGTTCGAGCCACCAACCGGGACAAATGGGGTTGAGGCATTAGTACCTGTTCGTGGCACCAACCGGTACTAAAGCTTAGTACCGGTTGGTGCCACGAACCGGTACTAATGGTACAATTTTCAAATTCTACCCCCCTGTGTATCGCCTTTTCAGTTTTATAAAAAGCAAAAGAAAATGATAAAAACTTCAGAAGTTAAAATCCTTCGAGATGTAGTTATGTTAGTACATCTACTAGTTATGAAAATTTAAAAACTTAAATTTGGACATGTTTTGCAAAAAGTGTAGGGAAAATGTAAAACGGCTATAACTTTTTCATACGATGTCGGAAAAAACGTATAATATATCAAAAAATTCAGCACGAAAATCCGCATCCGATGGAGACCGCCTACGGCCTGTTTGTAATTTTTTAGAATCCTCATATTCTAAAAGGGAAAAAAGTTATGCTCAAATTTCAGTTTTTTCGAATTTTTGTTAAATCTGGTCAAACTATGGTCAAACTACTTATTCAAGAAGAATTAATGTTACTAAATAATTATTCAAGAATATTAGTGTTACTAAATAATTATTTCAGTTTTTTTGAATTTTGGTCAACTGTGGTCAAACTGTGGTCAAACAATGGTCAAACTACTTAATCAAGAAATATTAGTGTTACTAAATAATTATTTCAATTTTTTGAATTTTGTTCAAATCTGGTCAAACTATGGTCAAACTGTGGTCAAACTGTGATCAAACTAGGGTCAAACTGTGGTCAAACTACTTATTCAAGAAATATTAGTGTTACTAAATAATTATTGATTTTTAGAACAATAGTTTCAAACTCAAACAGTGAAATGTATGACTTCATGCTCAAGCTAAATTCTGGAGGGTTAATAGGATTGACATCTTACTATTGTCAGGAAAACAACAAGTGCAGACTTGGGAACGAGGGAGAATAGAACCTGGAAGTTAAGCGTGCTCAGGCTGAAGTAGTGAGAGGATGGGTGACCGTTCGGGAAGTTAGATGATTTGGAATGATGAGGGGTGATTAGAGATTAAAGGTTAAATTAAGCAGTGATGAGGGGTGATTAGAGATTAGAGGTTAAAATAATTTAGAAATTTGAAATTAAAAAAAATTCAATTTTTTTCAAAAAAAATCATAAAATTTCCTTTAGTACCGGTTGGTGTTACCAACCGGGACTAAAGGTGGACCTCCAGGCAACGGTCACGTGGAGGGCCTTTAGTCCCGGTTCCAGAAAGAACCGGGACTAAAGGGGGAGGCTTTAATACCGACCCTTTAGTCCCGGTTTCAGAACCGGAACTAAAGGCCCTTATGAACCGGGACTGAAGGCCCTTTTTTCTACTAATCTTTAGTCCCGGTTTGAGACACAAACCGGGACTAAAGGTAGTCCCGGTTTGAGACACAAACCGGGACTAAAGGGTGCCCTTTAGTCCCGGTTTGTGTCTCAAACCGGGACTAAAGGTCCCATTTTCAAACTCTACCCCTGGATCGCCTTTTATAACAAAAAATCAAAAGAAAATGATAAAAACTTCAAAAAATAAAATCCTTCGAGAGGTAATTATATTACTGCATCTACTAGTTTGGAAAATTTAAAAACTTAAATTTGGACATGTTTTGCAAAAAGTGTAGGGAAAATGTAAAACGACTATAACTTTTGCATACGATGTCGGAAAAAACGTATATTATATTAAAAAATTTAGCATGAAAATCCGCATCCGCTGGAGACCGCCTACGGCTTGTTTGCAATTTTTAGAATCCTCAAATTCTAAAAGGAAAAAAAATTATGCTCAAATTTTAGTTTTTTTTAAATTTTTGTTAAATCTGGTCAAACTATGGTCAAACTACTTATTCAAGAAGTATTAGTGTTACTAAATAATTATTCAAGAATATTAGTATTACTAAATAATTATTTCAGTTTTTTTGAATTTTGGTCAATTATGGTCAAACTGTGGTCAAAATGTGGTCAAACAATGGTCAAACTATTTATTCAAGAAATAATAGTGTTACTAAATAATTATTTCAGTTTTTTGAATTTTGGTCAAATCTGGTCAAACTGTGGTCAAACTACTTATTCAAGAAATATTAGTTTTACTAAATAAGTATTGATTTTTAGAACAATAGTTTCAAACTTAAACAGTGAAATGTGTGACTTCATGCTCAAGCTAAATTCCTGAGGGTTATGCAGACTTGGAAACGAGGGAGAATAGAACCCGGAAGTTAAGCGTGCTCAGGCTGAAGTAACAAAAAATATGTTATTTGTTTTTTTTTCTAAAAAGAAAGAAAAGAAAAAGTTTCGCTCCGCCGACCCCTCTCGCTCCCATCCCCTTCTCCGATCCTCTCCCCTACGCCGCCGCCGCCGCCGCCTCGGCTTCGCAGGCGCGGCCCGGGTAGCCCTCGCGCTCCTCTGCCCGAGCCCGACGCCCCGGTCCTCCTGCTCCCCCCCCTCCCCCGGCGTCCCCTCCGACCGGCGCGCGTCTCCTCGTACGCCAGCCGCAGCAGCCCGCGGCTCGTCCGCAGCCTCCACCGGCATCTCCTCCTGCCCCAGCCGCGGCACCTTCGCCCGCTCTCCTCCTCTGGCCGACCTCCATCGGCGCCCGCGCACAAGGTTCGTTCCTTCGATTGGGGGATAGGGGGTAAACAGACATCGAGGTCGGTTCTCTCTGGCTTGGGTCAAAACTAGGTCTAGCAGTAAGAGCGATGGACTCTTAAGGTGTAGAGAAACAGAGTGTAGGCGACAGAGATATTAGGAAAAAGGAAAGGGAGATGGGCACTGTACTATAATTAGAAAAAGCCAAATGATTAAACCAGAGAAATAAATGATTAAACCAATGGTGCAGATGATCAACTTTGTCTTCCATTAATCCTGTTAACCTTTTCGTTCGGTGCACACTAGCTCTGCTTGGTTGGATTACAGTGAATATTAGTATTATGTTACCGCCCCTGTAAATTATTTTTGCTATACAAAGGCTCATTTTAATTGAGGAGTTGGGTGCTTGGCTGATACAGGAACAGGTGCTTGGATTATACCAGACAGAAGGAAATTGGGAAAATGAGTAAGCCCGAGAACATGTTCTCGCTTCTTAATCTGGATGGCGAAGATGATGCAGGGAATGATAGCGAAGTCACTCAAACGTCTTCTACCAGCGCTGAACAGACTGCTGCGAGCAAACCTGGTTGGTACTCCATTTCTTCTCGGATGTAGCTTCCAAAGTATTGGATCACACTAGATGGATTATTGTTCCCCCCCTTTTTTGCATGGGGAACCGATTGCGTAACTCGTTATTATCCCTGCAATTTTCAGTTGAAGCAGCTACTTCCTTTGTAGTTTACCTTGGTTCACTGGGCCTATTTTTACCCGTATTGAACAGATTAATGCTTACCTACTATCGCCAAGAACATAACCACCTTATGATGTAATAATACCTCCCTGGGCTCAATTGACGTTCTGTTTTATGACAATTCACTGTTTACTTTCCTGGAGTGGTTATTCTGAAAAGATGAGATGTATCGTATTTCTGTTTTGTAATTTATCCATGCTTGCTTGGGCCGTCATGTCAGATTTTGGATGGTGGCTCATTTTCAAAAGAAGCTTCTCGGGTGGTTTGATGATATAATATCCATCCCATCATCTAAGTGTGCATCTGCAACATTTGCAAATGTGAACGATAATCTGTGTGCCATTACCACACCTGGTTATGCCACTGCCGAATGTGTTGTGCCTGGGTATGCCGCTGTCATGGGTAAAGGCATAGCATGATAAAGCTAGCTGCTGCTCATTGAGGCGGGAGCAGCAGTTGGCCCTGAGACCAAATTGAAACAAATTAGGTATGACAGGTGACTGGGGGAGAGTTGCCATTGCCCCAAGAAGTCATACCGCCACTGTTCAGTTTGCCTCTGTTTGTTGTTGGGGTCTCCCCCTACAGTTCTCTGAAAATAGTTTTAACTAGATTGTAGTGTGACAGTCTTGCTCAAGCGTATTCACCAGCATACTGATCACATTTTCAATCTGTCTGATATGGTTTTCCCCTTTCTTTAGATTTTGTCTTCAGGGTGCATATGGCTACTTGAAAAACGCTTTGATGGAGACAGGGATATACATGTTTATGTTCTATAATATTTCTGTTCCTACTCGCCATGGTCACTAATGGGGTTGTAAACTGCATTTACTATGCAGATAAAGGTGTGCAAAATGACACAACTGTCGTAAGCAATAATGGAGCAGCTCTTGCATCATCATCTGGTGGTTACAGGATGCCTTTAGTGTGGATAGACTTGGAAATGACTGGTAAATAATCCAGTTACCACAACTTGTTTTATGTTATTAATACATAAGATAATTTATTTTCGATGTTCCACCTTCATTTACTTGTTTATTCGTAGCAATTTGTGTTGTTTTATTCTGCCTCAGAATAATTAACTTTCTGCACAGAGTTTGGTATGTTTGTGACTATTAAAAATTTGCACCTACGAAATAATAGTTCAGAGTGCTGATGATGTAAATTTGTGACATGGCCACTTATAAATCACAGCCCCAATTATTTGTAACCTGCTTAATGAGGGAAAAATGTCTGGTAGCCAGTAGCCCAGTAGGAAGTTCTTCAGCAGGACAGTGAATAGCCCAATATGTTCAGTCCAATTATCATACTTGGATGGTAAGTTCAAATTGTAATACTGAAATTGGAATGGTATGAGGGGAAATGTCTGGTAGCCAGTAGCCCAGTAGGAAGTTCTTCAGCAGGACAGTGAATAGTCCAATCTGTTCAATCAAATTATCATACTTGGATGGTAAGTTCAAATTGTAATACTGAAAATGGAAGGGTATGAGGTCATAGAGTAGTTCAGGAGGCCTTCTGAAATACTCCCTCCGTTCTGAATTACTTGTCGCAGGTATAGATGTATCTAGATGTATTTTAGTTCTACATACATCCATTTCTGCGACGAGTAATTTGGAACGGAGGGAGTATATCAGTGTCTTAGCTTCTCATTCTTTTATTTTGGGAAGGGTTCTCTACTTTCTTCTAGTGGCTAAGAATGGAGTGACATCTAGTTTAACTTGTAGTCAATGGTCGAACTACATGGCTCATGGTGAAACAAGCATTTGAAATTACTGATACACGACTTCAGTTAACCAAGCTATAATCTGGGATTCAACTGAACAAAATTACAAACCACAGATTATTTATCTCCAATGCCCCGAACAGCTTGTTGAGTTGGTCTGAAACATCGAAGGGCATTTCTTATCCTGGAAGTTCGACGATGATTGCTAAATACCTTGATCTCTGATCTGATGATAGTTCCTACTGCAGTGAATTTATTCAATTTTTATAAATTTTTAATAAATTTTTCGATGGATAGATAAATGAAATTTAGTTTTGGAATCTATTCCTTTTTTTGTTACCTTTATCTTATGCATAAAATTATGACTAACTGGCACACTCATACTGGATTGTGTAGGTTTGGATATTTCGAAAGATCGGATATTGGAGATAGCTTGCATTGTAACAGATGGTAAACTTACAAAACAAATAGAGGTGGCTGTTGAAATCATATACCTTTAGTTCGTTCTACATAGATCGTGTACAATTCTTGTAACTAGTGCTGCTTACAGGAATATTCAAGAACACCCGTGAATTACTCTGGTTTTCTGTAGATTAATTTTTTACTAATTCTGTTCCTAGCAGCTGTGTTACATAAACTGCAGTTTGGAAGAAAAAAAAAATCTTATCTGGCCAATCTAGACAGTACTCCCTCTGTTCCACAATACAAGTCCAAACCCACCCTTTGCTCAGACCTGAATATAAGAAGTATTTAATGGCAAATGGAGTGCTGATGATCCATGTGCAATATAATATCTGTAATAGCACAAATATTTAATGTCAAAATCAGTACACTAGTTTTCTACTTATCATGTCAATAAGCTCAAATAGTGCTTCATCTCAGTGTAGAATAACTTGTCTGTCATCATCTCATCGGGAAGTTCAACATCGTTGTCATTTTGCAGGGTCCTAACTTGGTTATAAGTCAGAGCAAAGCTTGCTTAGATAATATGAATGAATGGTGTAAAACCCATCATGCATCTAGTGGTAAATAATCTTTATTTTCCAAATAACATTTCTTATTAGGTGTTGCTGTCTGAATATAAATCTGATGACCCCTGAACTTATTTAGGATTGACAGAGAGGGTACTACAGAGTGAGATTTCTGAGGGTGATGCGGAGAAACAAGTATGTTGTCTGATTTTTATGGTTATCATCACATTTTTCTGAATATTTGATTGCAAACATGGTAATGAAGTTACAGTATCCACAACTGATTCCTTAATCTTATTCATTTATCTATCTGTTGCACTTGGACCTCATGCTACTTTAGAACTCTCTTTGAGTGCTATTTGCTATTCAAAAGTTCTACAGTTTGCATAACTTCATTTTCATGTGCTCTTTTAACTCATTACATACTTGCCTTCTTACACCATGGCATTATCATGAGAACCGACAGTTCTGACATGATTTGAGTTGATCATTATAGATTGTTTTCTTTCTTATTTATCAATATATAAAAAAATATTTCCGATTAACACTAGTATGCTACATTTGATTTTAAATATTTTTCTGTAAAATCTTGAATTGCCAATTGCCATTCTAATTTTTATTTAGGAAATTACCAGTGGATGCCCCAAAATTGTGAACTTGTTGTACCTTTCAATTTTGCAACACTGCAGTTGTTACTTGTTAGATGTCACATACATATATCTAACATACAAATGCTGCAATCCCAAACCTCCCCTTTTAGGAAAAAAATTGCATATGTTGCAAAAACTCTTATCTCCACATAGGTGGCGATTCACCTATATTCAGAATGCATTTTTCCACTCCAAAATGTTGCAAACAATTTATATGTTTTAGATGGATATCATGCTGTAACATGTATGCTTGCAAGATTTCTTGCAAAAGTATGACCAAGTACACCCTGTGCAAAGGAAAAGTAACAAACAGATTGGTATGGTTTGAATAGCATGCTAGTCACTATTCAAGCTACACTAAGTTTTGCAAGTGTGCATGTTAGAGCATGATCTATATCAGTATATCTGTGAATGTTATTGTAGTTCTCACATCTCAAGCTCTTAAGTTTCTCTGAGTAAGGCTTCTGCTTTACCACTTGCTACAGCAGTTCCTTGCACGTCTATGAATGATATGTCATACAGTTTTTAATCATTTATGCATTGTAAAACAGTACATATTGATGCCTTGCTACAAAAATAAAATAGCCAAAAGTTTCTAATAGAAGTTTCTGTTGGCCTATTTGCAGGTGTTAGACTTCCTCATGAAGCATGTAGGTTCAGACACTCCATCAATAGCTGGGAACTCAGTTTACGTAGATTTACTATTTTTAAAGGTCAGTAAAGAATATCTTTTAGGATTCATATGCTGTAATTAGGATTGATATACTGTCACACTGACAGGAATAGTCATGCGGCTAGGACTATGGAAAGACATTTGTTTTCCATGAACGCAAGACTGGCCACTGTTACATATTTTTTTATCCTCCAGCAGGATTAACAGTTTCAGTAAAAAGAATAACTGTCGATACTGAGTTGTATTTCTTGTCAGCTAGAATTTCCATCCTATTTTTTTGAATTCAAGCTTGTGCTTTTTGTTTGACTGAAGTAAAAAAAGTTGGCAATCTCAGGATTGTTTGGTCAATATTCTCATTTCAAAATTTGAAAATCCAAGTAATTCGGTTTGGTTTTCCCAAATGCGGGGAGGCTCCTTGCCCTCAGGGTGTAAAAGGCTCATTCAAAATTGCTTCGATAATGGTCTAATTCAATTCTGAAAATAAATTTAGTTGATTTTCTTGTGTTATTTATTCGGCTTGGTATAGATCAGCTCGTTAAGTCAATAGGAAAAATATAGTTGTGAACTATATGGTATTAGATCAAACTGCCTTATTTGGGACAGTGCTCGATAATAGTTTGCTACACTGATATCCATGTCTCCGCATTTATCATCGTGCAAAATAATTTGTTTATTCCTTGTTACATATGCAATGTGTTTAATTTTTCCTTCACAAGAACATCTTTTATCCAGTTTAAACATGATGTATTCCTTTAGCTTTTGGTGGATAATAAATAATATATTTGCTATTTTTTCCCTAAGCAGAAGTATATGCCACGGCTTGCAGCCATCTTCTCTCATGTGATTGTTGATGTGAGCAGTATCATGGCTTTGTGCACCCGGTGGTACCCTAAAGGTAAACAAAATTTGTAGAAGGCTGATTTTTTATTATTATTATGCTTGCTTGTTGTCAATTTGTTCCTGTCTATCCCATTGATCCATTTGCTATTTGCACTTGTTTCAATCATGGTCCCTCAACTGCTACATCTGTTTGAAATGATATGAGTAATTTCTGATTTTGTTGAAGAAGATTAAAATAATTAAAACAATCGCCGTGCATAAGCAACATAGTAACATACACAATTTCAGCAGTCAAACAAAGCCTTGTATTCTTGATGTTCCTGCTATATTCAAGCACAAGTATAGCTGTACATTTAGAGTTTGTACGGAAATACGGAACAAAAAAAATCACATCTATGGTACCCACTGGCTTTGGAGTGTACCTACTAGTCTTGTGCTAACACATGTTTACATTCTCGAGTAGGGTGAGTTTAACTCTGAGACCTTTCCTGATGTGTCCGAGATCTAACCGTGTGTTTGTCATTATCATTCGCAGAAAGGAAGCAAACTCCCAGGAAAGGAAAAAGTCACAGGGCGACGGACGATATCAAAGAGAGCATCACCGAACTGAAATACTACAAGGGCAACATCTTCAAACCACAAAAATCTAAAAAGTAGCCTTTTTCAAAGGCGACATGGATGGGGTGTATTGGATATGTCACAGTAAGTTGATCACCGAATGAGTAGCTAGCCAGGTTTCGGAAGGAAATATCAGGCCAAGTTGTCCATGCCTCGCTCCGAGGCGAGCTTGTCGTATTCCGTAGCTCTTAACGTGTTGATCAATGTCTGGATATTTCCACCTATGACATATTCTTACTTCTCACTCTCACCCCTGAAGCTGAAACCTGTAAAGGCCGTTTGATATGCAGCACTTGTTATTTAATTCATGATAGAAGATTATGTTTGAAGTACCTTTTGGCCAAAGAAAACCCTGCTTCCTGACACGATTGTTTCTTTATTTTATATAGATAGATTATATGGGGAGTGTTTCCTTATTCTTTTATTATATGAATTTTAATTTGTTCCTAATTGATTCGATTTGAGAATTTTGAAGTATGAGGATAAGATGTCAGAATTTGACTTTGTTTGTATCTGTGGGTCAAAGGGCAGCCTGGTGCATGTAGCTCCCGCTTGCGCAGGGTCCAGGGAATGGTCCGACCACTTTGGGTCTATTGTACGCAACCTTTCCCTACATTTCTGTAAGAGGCTGTTTCCAGGACTTGAACCCGTGACCTCATGGTCACAAGGCAGCAGCTTTACCACTGCGCCAAGGTCAAAGGTGTCAAAAAAAATTTCTTGCACTTACTATTTCCATGAAAACAACTCCAAAGCTATAGACATCAACTTTTTTAATGATCCTTGATGTTAACCATTTAGGTGCCAAATATCCTGGTGTTTCTCTCTCAGTCACTACTTTGCTCTGACCTCTCGGTATTAGCTTGCATGGTCCAAAATCAGCCACTTTAGCATTAAAGTTGTCACCCAAGAGAATTTTGTGGTTTGATATCCGAATAAGTACTTTTTCACATGCACTCCTCATGAAGATAACATAGGCCCTTATAGCTATATCAAGAATGATCCTACACTGGGTGTACCAATCAGGAGGTGTGTTGTTGTGGCGATAATAGATCCGCCTATCAAGTGACCCTCTCGACATATATGTCTTGACATGTGCCAAAATTCCTTCTTTCCTTCCCTAGCACTTTCCAAATGTTTCACTGCAATTGTATCTTCACCCAATTTCCCTTCAAAATCCGTCCCAAACCCACCTTCCCCAAGCTTCTTAATGAACCCTTCAGTTCATTCGCTCAAGTTTTCAAAAGAAAATCTCATCGCTGTTCCAGGTAATTGATCAAAGTCAAATTAATCTATCTCGTCATATTTCCTTCTCTTTATACAAAACCAGCAACGATATGAAAATAAATACAAGAGTACTAATAGCGCCAAGTGTAGCATCTAATAACACCTTTGTTTTGTTTTCTTCATTCTGCGCCTTGAGGTAAGGAATGGAGCCGTAGCCAGACTGCATTGATTGAAAGGAGAAGATCTTTGTCACCCAGACACATTCGCCGTAGGAATCGTTGTGGTAATAACTGAAGATAGCAGTCCCGCGGGAGCAGCTCTTCAAGAAATGGAGGGAAGGGTCAATAGTCGATGGCATTGTTTTTTTTTTTTTTACAAAAGATTGGAGTTAATGATGTGCAACCAAGATTTGGCTGCCTTACATCCACCGGCTTGCAAAAAAAGTTCTCATACGGGCATGTGCATTGCCCCCCGATGCATATGTCGTACTCACCGCAAACTGTTGGGTAATCACAACCATTTATCATTACTTCATAGAACAAAGTTTGTTATTGGAAACGGCGCTAGTACACGCTTCTGGGAGGATACTTGGCTCGGCGAGACACCCTTGGCCATTCAATATCCGTCTTTGTATCGTATTGTTCAACGACGTGAGGTGTTCGTTGCAACGGTATTTCAATCTACCCCCTTAATATTCAGTTTAGACGGTCGCTAGCGGGCAATCGTTGGGAAGAATGGCTTCGTCTAGTTAGGAGACTGATGGAGGTTCAGCTTTCTCAACAACCCGATGAATTACGCTGGAAACTGACTAGGTCGGGAGTATTCACAGTTAAATCAATGTACATTGATGTTATTAATTCGAACTCCATTCCTACCTCCAAGAATGTTTGGGATGTCAAAGTTTCTTTGAAAATAAAAGTGTTTATGTGGTTTGTCCATAAACAAGTTATTTTAATCAAGGACAACTTGATAAAGCGTAATTGGACAGGTCCTACTAGGTGTAGTTTCTGTGATCGGGATGAGACGATCAAACACCTCTTTCTTGATTGCCCGTTGGCCAAAGTTTTTTGGCGAACGGTCCACATTACTTTAAATATTACTCCACCGAATTCTGTCAACGCGTTACTTGGGACATGGCTTAATGGGATTGAGCCTGACTTAGCGAGACACATTCGGGTTGGAGTTTGCGCTTTGATGTGGACTATCTGGAATTGTAGAAATGATTTGGTTTTTAACAGAACATCACGTATTCATTTTTTGCAGGTTATTTTCTGAGCCACGGCACTGATTCGTTCGTGGTCGCTACTCACTCCGATGGGGACCAGGAAGCATTTGGTTACTGGATCTATCTACTGGGAGATGGTAGCTCGGGATATCTTCAACCGGTTTTGATGGCGGTCATGTAATAGGATAGACAATTAGTTCACCTATCTATCTTTAGCCAGCCGGTTGTGGCGTCTTTTCTTGGCTAGTTTGTATTTCTAGCCCTTTTTGGCTCTGTGTGAGCTTGCTGTCCTTTTTTTTTTCTACAGTTCAAGACTTCGAAACCTTGTTGGAACCTTTTTATTTGGTTAATAAAATGGCTGTATGCATCACTCTGATGCAGAGGCTAGGGAGATCCCCCTTTTCGAAAAAAAAATATACATGCAGTCCACCAGCCAATTCGTACGGCCTCAAGTTTCCATCTGACTCTAGTCTCATGCATGTGTTGGTTGGATTTGGTTACTTGCAATGAGATACCACCGTACCTATCTGACCGCACAAAGATTGTGAGGCTTTCATTCATAAATATAGCCAGATCGTTTTCCCTCCTGTGACCAGTCACCGAATGTAGAATTGTGGTGTTGAAGATTCATATAATCCAAATCGGAGCACGTCGATATAGAGCTGATTCTTGCTCGTATTTATTGCAGAGGTATTTGCTATGAGCTTCATGCCTTCCACGGGTGACTGTCCACGGACCAATGTGCAGTAGGAGGATCAAATGACTGCCACATTGCTCTAATCAAACAACACAAGGAATCCAATCCCATTGGTCACTACCCTGCTAAAAAATTCTCATTGATCACCATGCCGGCAACAGACCGGCCTGAGTCGTTACTTGCCCAAATATGGCTACCATCAGCATCCAGGAGGACCAAGTTTGCATCAGTGGAAAGCTCAAGGGTGGCATTCTTCCCAACAAGGCGATCTCGGTTAGTTGACCAAACCGCCGTCGCAGGATAAAGGTCGGTCCAGACAACAAAAAGGGACATGTCGCATGCAAGGGTGGAGACACATAAGAATCCCGCGGCAAAGGCGCTTCCATCGCCAGAGGGATCTTGTCGTAAACTGGTGAGAATAGAGTGCATGCTGAGTGTACCAGCGACGGCGTTGTTGATCCACACCGTCGAGAGTTTGGGTTTATATTTGGATAATTCAGGCCCTTCATTGTGGAGAGAAAGGGTGTTGCAGCTACAAGTACGGCGAAGAATAGTCATAAGATGCACGGTGCTTGAGTAGGCTCAAAGCTGAAGTTAGGAAGCAGCAGAAATGGTAGTTATTTCTTGGCTTAATGATGGGCCGGCAAGAAACTGATTTGGGTATTGCAAAGATGAGCTTTTACTACTCGGCTTCTTTGAAACACGAAAAGATCCAAAATAAAAAATGCAAAGGCCGATCCAGATGTTCATGACAGTGCCTTGAAGAATGGAAACAGGAACATGAGGTCAAGGTCACACCTGATGATGCTGAGAGGCCGCTGGAGAAGATGTGATTGCCGGGAAGATGGCACTCAAGTACAATTAGGTGGCTGGGGATGAGCTTTCAGAGTAGAGAATGGCAAGACACATCACATCCTAGCAATGTTCGAAAATCCTACCCAATAAGTACAATAAATACTAGCTTGGTCTACTAATATATGTTGCGACGATTAGAAAATGGCAATGAATAAGAAGGTCATTGCTTGAATATATGTCATTGTTAACACATTAGGCTAACATGTTTACATTCTTGAGTACTATGAGTTTTAACATTGAGATCTTTCCTGGTAAACTTGTTGTCAAGACGTGACCTTGTGTTTCTTTGCGTCATCATTCGCAGAAAGGAAACAAACGCATAGGAAAAGGAATAAATTCACAGGGCACTGGATGATACCAAAAAGGGAGCATCGCAGAATTGAAATACTACAAAGACAACATCTTCAAACTGCAGAGATCTAACTAGTAGCCGCTTTTCGAAGGCGACATGGATGGAGTGTAGTAGATACTTTACTGATAGTTGAGCATAGAATGAATAGCTAGGATTGGAGAGGAAGAAAATTTTAGGCCAACCTGTTTGCTATGAGCTCATCATATTCCATAGCTATCTCATCTTTTTCGATAAAAGGACACTTTTATTTTAACTCATAATATAGCATCAAGAGGATATACAACATAATGAGTATATGCCGACATCTGCATGACTAAAATGCACGCATCCACCACGAACTAACGTGCATAATAGGAAAAAAAACACGCTAGCAACATTGAAATCGTATGACATCGAAACTATGCCTATGGCTTGGAAGGTTGAGGTCCTATCCATATTCCGTGGTGCCACCCAAAAATCTCCACAGTACAAATTGGAAAATTATACAGTCAAGGTTTTTTAAAAACCTCTGTAGACTATGCACTATTTTCCAGGTGGGAACATTTCAACCAATCACAAAGTTCACCATGTCATTGGCAACTTGGACACAGACAACGCTGAATTTGTGGTACAACCACTCACTGTGAGGGTATGGCCATCTAGTACCAACCCATTCAAGATGGCCTCGGCCTCATCCGGCCTGTCCACCGCCACCATTGCTATGGTAACACGTCCCATCCTAGGTGAGGTCACCTCGGCAGTGGAAACTTCACCATGCTTGGTAAAGAAGCGGTGCAACAAAGAGTTGTCCATGTTTGGAGGCAAGTTCTGCACGACGAAACTGAAGAAGGGTTCCTTGGACCGTTCTGATGGCATCTCCTTGCGGATAGAGCTATTTGCCTTTGGAGCCTCCAGCCTTTCTCTAATTGCCTGAACAAAAACAAGCTAGGTTATGGACCATGCCATTTGATCATGCCAAACACACATGCACGCGTGCGTGCCTACATAAGTGAGAAAGTGAGTCGAAGTTCCAGCATAATAATAATCATCATTTACGAAGTATAGAAATGATCTTCTAGTTGGCGTTGAAAATAGTCAAATATATTTTTGAGAAAGGAAATAAATGTAGAGGATTAGCTTCTGATTTGTCACGTATTCCACAAGGACAACACAAGGTCAACCTTAGGCTGGTTGTAATGGGGAGTATCATATACTAGTATCATGCATATGATACTAGTGTGTGATACCACCTCCCTAATGCATAGTATTATATATTAGTATCATGTAGTACTATATTTATTGTCATGCATGACACAAAGCAGCATAGCATTTATTATGATACGGCATTATGATATGATACTCCACCATCTTTTTCTTCATTTAATGCCATGACACCTCATCAAAATTGCCTAGTTGGCATGCATGATACTAGCTATGATACTACCATTACGACCAGCCTTACAAAATTCGCACGTTGTGTCAGAATTTTTATCTCTAGTCTTAAATTAACTCTTATGTAATTTAGAATTATCACTTTCATAAATATGGTGCAATGTGGTTTCAGAGGAACTACCTAGGTGTCAATTGCTTGAATTTAGAAGCAGTTGATTTGGAATTAGCCGTTGGACTCCACGGCAGTAGCACCTCCTCCTAACCCGTTAACCCTCATCCTCGCTTGCACCAGTGACGCCGCGGCTGACCACGTCGTCTCTTGTCATGGCCTCAACACTGCTCTCCTCTGTCCTCTAAAATCCCCAAATTGACCGATGCTAAAGAATTTTTTGTGTGACTAGGAAATACAAAACGTTGATTTCAAAAGATCTTTTTTTGGTGATGCATTGTATGACTTGCATATGTGATTAGTGATCAACCCAATACAATTGACCAGATTGTACAATAATGGTGCAGGCTTTACCTGGAGTTGAGCAATGGGAGGCCCGGGGACGAGCCACATACCGGCGCCATTTTGACTGCCCCACCAATTTAGCGGCAGGTACTCCATGAACTTGGTTTTGTTGTCGATGAGGTTGTGCCTGAACACGCCAGTCGACGACGAATACGACAAGTTGTATACTCTAGACCACCGCAGGAAGAAGTAAACGCACCCGCCGATCACGTCGTCCTCCCCGCCACGAAACCTTGCGGCCTCCATTGTGAAGCTGCTTGGGAACCCTAGAAACATGACACGGTCGGTGAAGCTCAGGCCGTCCCTTCTCGCCCACCGCATCGTACGTCTACCACATACGCCAGCCTCTTCCACGAGTGTGTGCACCCTAACCGTGAGTGCGTGCGCCTCTGCCTCGTTGCTGTGGCACTGATGTTCTGAGATCCGGTGATTGGGCCAACGGAGTAGGACGGACAGTCGTAGCAACTCGCCGCGGGATTCAAGTATGTGGCTGGAGACGAGACGCCATGACGTAGCGCACATGTCATCGTTTTCAACAATAATGGCAGTGTGCATGGTTCCCGCAGACGGCACTAGGAGGTGCCAGATGTCATTGGTAGTATCCCCGTTCACGCACACCAGGATCTTGCCGTCATGGTATGCGGCAAAGCACTGATTCTCTTCACCATGATTGTTTTCGAACCGTAAGTTGTTCCTCCCAATCCTGAGAGCTCTCTGGACGACCGTCCATGCGGTGTCGCCGGGACTGAGGATGGCCGCTCGGATGGCAGTGTACGCCGTGCCTTGCTCAGGGTCGTCCTCCGGTTTGCAGAAGCTGTAGAGGAAGACGGTTCCGTCGCCATAGACGACGCCATGGGACTTGTCTGCGATATTCCACTTATCATCGACGTGCAGGAAGGGCGGCAGAGGGGTGGCGTCTCCGGTGAGAGGGTCGACCAGCTTATTGTTATTAGGGCTGCCGTTGCTGAAGAACCAGTACGCCGTGCCGTCGGCTCGTGCCACCCACCCGAGCTCGTGGAAGCTCGGGTGGACCTCCGCGTGGTAGCTCGTCTTGGAGAAGACGCAGCGGAGCCCGATGCGGCGGCAGGACGGCCGGGCGACGAGCCAGGGGAAGAGGAGGGGGCGGAGCACGGTCGTCTGGGGTGGCAGAGATTCCCGCCACGAGACGCAGACGGCGTGGAAGCGGACAAAGTCGGTGGCGTCGTGCAGGCGGCCGGAGATGGCGGCGAGCAGTTCAGGCGGGAGCTCGGTCCACCGTCGCGGCGGCGTGGACATGTTTGGGTAGAGTAGCTCGATCGATCTGGTTATCCGTCAGAAAAATCGGTCTACGTACGCGCGGCTGCTGCTAGGGTTTGCAATGGGGACGAAGGCCCCGCAAGCGTGGAGGTGCAGATGCTAGCCGTCGATGTGTGCATATCGATTCCAGGCAGCAATCTCATCTGCTGCTCCCTGATATGCGTCATGCAGAACAAAACAGTTTTTTTTTTTGCCGCAATCATATACTCCCTCCGTCCCAAAATATAAAATATAAGAACGTTTTTTACATTAGTGTAGTCTAAAAAACGTTCTTATATTATGGGACAGAGGGAGTATATTCTTTATTTGTGGGTACAAAAATATTGACGCTGATATATAATAATTTCTTACATGAATAAGAACGTGAATATAAAATAAGATTATAGCTAGACTACTTCCTCTCTAGCTAGACTACTTCCTCTTCCCGCAAAAAAAGAGACTACTTCCTCTGTCCGGATTTATTAAGCCCCTTTGTATTTTTGTCAAATTTAACCATCTACTTCCTCCGTTCCGAAATATAGGTCGCTGGAGGATTGGTTCCGACCAGGTGAAAACGGTGGAATTTACGTCGCTGCCCCTAGTATGAATCGGTATCCCCATCGTCTTCTTCCTCCATCCGAGGATTTGAAATTCTCCGCCAGGCCATCGTCCGCCCGCCCGCCCCTGCTTCTCCTCCACGCGCCCAGGTCCCAGGCGCTCCCAGGCCCAGGTCCCCTACTTCTCCTCAGCGCTCCCAGGCCCAGGTCCTCGTCTCCAGCAGCAGCGATCCAGGGGCGCCAAGGAGGGTCCTCGTCTCCCAGAAGGAGCACGCGGCAGCAGCAGTCCCAGGTCCCAGATCCAGATCTAGCAGCAGCGATCCCAGGTACTCAGGGCCTTCTCCCGATCCTTCTTCTCCTGGGCGTGCTCCTTCTCCTGCAACAGCAGCAACAACAAAGTTTAGAGTCACACTGATCAGCAGCAGCAACAACAGCTGCTGGGTTCTTCTGCAGGTGGAGTATGGCAGCAGCAGTAGTTTAACAAGCAGCAGCAGTAGTTTCAGAGCAGCAGCAGCAGCAGCAGCAGCTTTTCATTTACTAATTTTTTTTATTTAACAGAAAAGGTTTAATGAAAACTTTCATTTACTGAATTGAAAAGGTTTAATTGACTGAGAAGAGATGAGAAGAAGGTTGCTTGTACTCCTACACTAGTCCTACACTAAAACTGGCAGAGAAGAGAGTAGAAGAGGAGTAGAAGAGCAAGCAGAGAAGAGAAGAGAAAGGGAAGACAGAAGAAAGAGAAGAGAGAAGAGAGCAACTAAACTACTCCTGCAAGAGGGCAAGAAGAGAGACAATTGTTAGAGTGACAATTAAAGACCACACACAGTGAGTACTACTGCAAG
Source organism: Triticum urartu (assembly GCF_056163025.1). Classification (NCBI taxonomy): domain Eukaryota; kingdom Viridiplantae; phylum Streptophyta; class Magnoliopsida; order Poales; family Poaceae; genus Triticum; species Triticum urartu. The sequence goes on along the minus strand of NC_141878.1, from coordinate 594,067,296 downwards.
AGGGCAGTACTGGAGGGCAAAAGATAGAGAAGAGAGAAGAAAGAGAAGAGAAGAGAAAGAGAAGAAGAGAGCAAGAAGAGAGAAAGAAGAGAGCAAGAAGAGAGAAGAGGGCACTCCAATAATACTGCTACACTTGCAATCCTAATCCTCACTAGTGCAATCTGGAGAAGAGAGGAGAGGAGTAAGAAAGCAAGAGGAGTAGGAGAGAACACAAGCAAGAGTTCTACACTAAACTACTGCAAGCAACCAAGCAAGCACTACTGAAACTAAAGCAGATATTTTACAGATACTTTACGATAATGTTTTTTACAGAACTAAAATCACAGATGCAAGCAAAACTACAGCAAAAAACTGAAACATGTTTTCTCTGTATTTTTCAGAAACAAAGTGTTTTGCTTGTCCTGCTCGTACATATCACCAATCAACTTGTTTACTCCTCAAGATCAGCAAGCATTAATTAAAATTTCATTTAAAGGAGTAATTTTAATTAACTGAAAAGTTTCATTTGGTTTTAATTAAAGGAAAATTTTCATTTAGTTTTAGTTAAACAAAACGTTTCATTTACTCTTATCTGAAAGGAGTACTAGTTAAAGGTTTCATTTACTGACAAGAACAACAAGCAAATGATTGAACAACAAGTTTCAGTTAATTTACTTGGAGTAGTAAAAACTTAGTGTCTAGAGCAAAGCATTTGCACCATTTGTCAGATCTGTAGCTACTGTTATTTTACTGTATGTTTTTCTCTGTATTTTCATCAGAGCATTCAGAAGCATGCAAACAAAAGTTTCAATACAGACAAAAAAATTTGTTTAAACAATTTGCTGGAGTACTCCAAGACACTACAGCAAGCACTAATCCTTGCTGGAATGTCATTGTTCGGCATGATGCAATTTGCTGGAGTACAGCATGATGCAATTTTGTGGAGTACTCCAGTACTACAACAAGCAATAATCTTTGAGCATGATTTTTCAGTCATGCTCAAGCACTAATCCTTGCTGGAAATCTCTGACATAAATTCAGTCATGCTAAAGGGCTAAGAAATTCAGTAATGCTCACACAAGCAAGGAAGTAGGAGTACATACCTGACGCAGGGCATGGGAAGAAGTAGCCATGGCTCCCAGAAGGACACATCAGGCCTTGAATTCCTCTGAGCAAGATGACCACATGAGCAAGATGTTTAACAGTACATCAATGAAGAAAAGGGAATAAATCCATGAGCAAGATGGTTAACATGAACAGTTAACTGAAACTAGCAGTACATGAGCAAGATGTTTACCAAGTGATTGTACAGCAAGACTGCAGCCAGTACTACAGCAACGTAAGAAGAGAAGATTCAAATCCATGATGGCGGCCATCATCTGCCCCTCCCTCTCGTCCTCCATTTTCACTGTTGGTATCCAACCAACCAAGCAAAAGAGACAACGGTTTCAGATCAAACAAATCGACCGGCAGGAAGAAAGACTACCAGGAGTACAGAGTACTTACCGCGGGAGGAAGCAGCTACTCCGCGAAGACGACGACGTGGCGTAGCGGGGCAGGGCACCGCAAGGAGGACGACGTCGCTCCAGATCCGCTGCTCCGCCGCGCCGGCACCGCTCCAGATCCGCCGCTCGGGCGCCGCTCCACATCCACGCCTCTGTCGCCCAGATCCAGCGCTAGAACATCCACATCCACGCCTCCGTGGAGTAGAAGCTCGTCGCCGGCGCAAAAGATTGGAAATTGTTTACCTCCGGGGTGTGAGTGGAGGCGGGGTGGTGGAGAAGTGGCGGTGGAAGAGGGAGAGTCCGGTGAGCTACGGGGAGGCCGGCGAGCAACGAGGAGGCCGGCGAGCTACGGGGAGAGGGGGGAGGCCGGCGAGCGACGGGGAGGCCGGCTAGTGCGGCTGGGCGAGTGGGAGAGAGTGAGCGCGGGCAGTGCGGCTGGGCGGTGAGCGAGCGAGTGGAGCGACGCCAGGGGGCAAAATTGGAAAGTGCCGATATTTCGTTACTAGACGAAAGTTGAACTAAAAAAACCCCCAACAACCTACATTTCGGAACAGAGGGAGTATATAACTAACAACATACTCCCTCCGCCCGAAAATTTTACCAAGCTTGTTCCTCTACATCCATTTGAGGGATAAATTTTTTCGGACGAAGGGAGTATAATTTATATGCTAGAAATTTTTAAAAGAGGATTTCTGTTGTATGTATTTTGACATATAATCTATATTTAATTAGTTAACTTTATGATCAACATTTTTTTTAACACAATAGAGACGCAAGCACTCACATAAACACGCATACACTCATCCCTATGAACACATTTTTCTACATGCACCCTACCCCTATGAGCACCTCCGAGAGACTGGGCCGGCATATAAATGCAGAATAAATGCGAACACCGGGACTTAAACCCTGATGGGCTGGGTATACCACTGTTCACCTAACCATCCCAACCACAAGTTGGTTCCCTTATGATCAATGTTTGATAGTAAATACAAGGGGGCCTAATAAACCCGGAGGAACGAAGTACTTTGCATTGGCATGATAATCTGGATTGTATCTTTGTCTCTGTTAATTACAATTAAGAGTAATTGCCCCTACCAACGTCGTCAAGGCTTCATGTCCAGCCCACGTTCAGTGCAAACTTACTATTCCCTCCATCTAGGTGCATAAATCATCTTAGGTTGTGCAATGCGACCAAAACGGAGGGGAAAACGAAAGAACTTAATGTTTATTTTTGTAAATTAATAGCATTACATATAATGAACTAACTAATGCATGTCATGTTTGATAGTCTCAAGTCATTAGAAGCATGCACGACCCACATCTCTTATTAGTTGATAAGTTACGAAACAAAAAACAAGGATGAAGTTAATGTGCCGTGCCTAAGTGTTTTGAAATTATTTGATTTTTGTAAGGTGACTTAGGGAGAAGGAAGCTCAAATAGTACTCGATCTAGCCCACTATTAAATAGAAATAGGTCTTCCTTGGCAAGTTCGACGTTAGAGGAGCTTTTAGCGATCGTGCAGTTCGGCGCCGTCGCTACGCCTAGGGCGTCTGGGGAAACTGCCAATTGCCATTGACCGTGAAGGTTGCAATCCATGCCGGCGCTCTCACGCTGCACCTTGCGAGCGTGCACGCAACGACACAAGAAGATGGTCAGGTCTATCCGTTCGCTGTTGTGATTCTTCACTTAGAAACCAGCTCATGTGGGTGAGATTTGTTTTATCCTCGCCATGGTTTTAGGTATGGTGCACTGAAACTATATTTTCAGTTTAATTTATCATCAATTGCGATTTTGTAATATGAAGCGGAAACCGTCAATTAGTGACAAAATTGGTTAAGCTTGCTACCCAAAATTTGTTCTATATGACAAGAAAGTGCCACAAAAGCTAAAAGACAAGTTCTACAGGACGGCGGTTCGACCAGCAATGTTGTATGTGGCGGAGATGCGTATGTTAAGATAGATGTGTGGCCACACGAGGAAGGATCGAGTCCGGAATGATGATATACGAGATAGAGTTGGGATAGCACCAATTGAAGTGAAGCTTGTCCAACATCGTCTGAGATGGTTTGGACATATTCAGCGTAGGCATCCAGAAGCTCCAATGCATAGAGGACAGCTAAAAGCGTGCGGAGAATGTCAAGAAAGGGCGGGGTAGACCGAATTTGACATGGGAGGAGTCCGTTAAGAGAGACATGAAGGATTGGAGTATCACCAAAGAGCTAGCTATGAACAAGGGTGCATGGAAGCTTGCTATTCATGTGCGAGAGCCATGAGTTGGTTGCGAGATCTTATGGGTTTCACCTCTAACCTACCCCAACTTATTTGGTACTAAAGACTTTGTTGTTATTGTTGTTGTTGTTGTTGTTGCTACCCAAAATTTGTTGGATGAATAAGTTTCTGAAGCATCAACGAACAACTTTTAGGAAAAAAATAGCACCAATCCTAATTAAAAAAAGAGCAATTTTTAATTAGATGATCGTAAAGGTTACCTCTTTTCTCCTGGTTGTTGCGCCCCTGCATCTTACATTACATGAAAAATCACATGTTGTCTTGTGTTCAGCTGTAAGCCGAGCGCAATTTATCTTCCAAAATCGGTGTATAGCCGTACGTGTAAGCCGAGTCAAAACCCTAATACCCACAGCAAAATAATGGCTCTCAGCTTATAACGTTGTACGCCGAGAACCGCCCTTAATACACTTGGCATACTGTGTGAAAAGAACTCGGGTTATAAGAGACGCCTGACGTACTTCCTGCCACGTGACCATAATCCCCGCACTTGACAGCTTCGTGAGGGTGTTCATATAAACCGAGTGCTCGATGAGAGAACACACGGCTTACAACCACGTGACCATAATGTCCTTTTTAATATCCGTATCTAAGCCGAGTGGTTGATATATAACACTTGGTAGGCTTCATTTTGGCCGATATATAACACCGTCACTTTGATACAACACGAAGTATATTTTTACATTTTTGATTTTCTTTATTTTATTTTGATTCATTTATTTCTCCCCTCTTTCTCACACATTCGCTCCTGTCAAGTTTTCGCCATCCTTTCTAAATATATCCACTCAATTTCCCCTCTCTCACTCTACCGCCACTTTGCCAAAGAAAAAAGAACGCAACACAATCACATATGCCCACATATACGTGCATACACTCACCTCTATAAACACATGGAGGCATACTCTACCCTTATGAGCACCTCTGAGATACTGAGACAACATCAATATTTGAGATTGACGAAGTTACCACAACCATATTGTAGTTGACGGAAGCGTCTCCTACTACTGAACAAACATCGTCAAAAAGTCTTGAATAAATTTAGAAAAATGCGAGCACCAGTGACAAGTCTAGGGCATGAACCCTGTTGGGTTGGTTCCACCACAAGGAACCTAAGCATCTGAGCTTTTGTACTCTTCACACCACTCGAGTGCGCCAATGTTAGGACCCCATGCAAAAGGCGAAATTTACATCACTAGCCTGCAACCGTCTTCCCACTTGAGATTGTTGATGTGAGCAGTATAATGGCTTTGGGCCCCGGCGATACCCTAAAGCTAAAGTAATTTTTTAGAATGTTGATTTTTTAATTATCTTTGCATTTTGTCAATTTGTTCCTATTCCACCAATCCATGTGTTATTTGCACTTGTTTTTGTTGTGGTCCCCTAACAGGTATGTCTATTTGAAATGATATGAGTTTTACTTTGTTGAAGAAGACTAGTTAAACATTCGCCATGGATAAGCAGGATATTCAATTTCTATTGTAACTAGTTAAACAAAGCCTTGTATTCTTGATACATCTGATATATTTAAGCACCAGTACGTATAGGGTTTACATGAAAATACATAATACCTATTTTTTTCATAATTGTACCCGATTACAAAGCTTGGAGCAAGGTCCTTAGCCTTGTGCTAGCATGCTAACATTCCTAAGCACTATGACTACGAGTTTGATTTAAGATCTTTCATGATGGTAAACTAGTCGCAGAGATTTGATCTTCCCCCTTAGTCATCACCATTTGAGACATCATCATTCATAGAAAGAAAACAAACTCTTAGGAAAGGAAAAACTTATAGGGCAATGGACGATATCAGATTAAGCATCGCCGAACTGAAATACTACAAGGACAACATCTTCAAACTGCAAAGATCTAACAGGTAGCCATTTTCAAAGTGTACATGGATGGAGCATAACGAACATGTTGCCGTAAGTTGAGCATCGAATGAATACATAGCCAGGATTGGAGAGAGAATTCTAGGCGAGCTTGTCCGCGCCTAGCTATTCACCTGCTCTAGCGCACTCTTCTCAGTCTCACACCCGATGTTGTGGACACAACTGAAAATTCCAAAGGTTGCTTGATTCCAGCAATGTGCATGTATTAGTTGTTTCATCTACATTTGAAGTATTGCTTTTGTTTTGTCATTTGATGGAACTTGAGAGGTGCTAGTGGCTGGTGGGCTAAATTTTGGAGAAGTGCCAAAAGAAATATGGTATAAGGAAGGAAGCACGGATCCCAAGGAAATTTTGTTTCGAGGCTATGCTTAATTTTTAGATTGAAATGATATTTTATGAACTTAAGCAAGGTTGCTACGGTACTATTGAAGCAATAGAGAGCATTTTGGCAGGCATCCTAAGTGAGAATTTTTGTGAGAAAACTCGTCAAATACGTGATCATTGTTCGGGTTTGTTATGCCGTTCGGCAAGACCAAGGGGGAGATTTATTTCTCGTGAGTTCCTGCACCCCTTTTAAATCTCTAGATAATTGATGCCAAATGACCAATAAAAAAGCAGGACACATGAACATGCAGTTGTTAAATAAATTGTTTAGCTTATGTAATTACATGTTTCCTTAATAGATCTGGTGATAATGAATGGTTGTGTGGATCAAACATAAAACATTTTGATTCAAGATAAATCTAGGTGCTCTTTGCATATATGAAATGAGGGAGTAGAATCTTGTAGGAAAAAGTTACTAATATTTTTTATTTTTCAATTGAAAATGTTAGTAATTAATCTAGAACTATTTATTAGCTACTCTTTTTTTTGAGAAACATTTGTTAGCTACTCATGTCACATGTTGCCAAAAGTTGGACTGGAACATTATGGGTGGACATTAAGAAGGTCATTAGCCTTGTGCTAACATGTCAATATTCATAAGCGCTATGACTATGAGTTTAATTTGAGATCTTTCATGATGGTAAACTGGTTACAGAGATTTGACCTTGTCTCTTTTTTGCGACAAGACCTTGTCTCTTTGTCGTCACCACTTATGACATCATCATTCACAGGAAGGAAAGGAAAAACTCAGGGCATCGCCAGACTGAAATACTACAAGGACAACATCTTCAAATCGTAAAGATCTAACAAGGAGTAGCATCTTGTAGGGAAAAAAGTTACTAATATTTTTTCTTTTTCAATAGAAAAGGCTTTAGTAATTAATCTACAACCATTATTAGCTACATTTTTTTGAGAAGCATTTCATGTGAACATTCCATGGGTGAGCCGGTAAGTGGGTTGGTCCGCGGGCCTGCTAGCGAGCCGCTCCCGGAGCCCACTGGGTTTTCTTCCCCCCACACCACACCTCGACTCCACTCCACTCCCGACTGCTCTGTCCTCTGATCTGGCCGAAACTCTCGGAGTCAGGCGGGCGATGGTTAACCGCTACCCGCGTCCCTATGGGTAATTACTCTATCAGGGAACGGGTATGTGCAAGCTTTAATGTCCATGGCGAAGCTGGTAGGTTAAATACCTTACCCAACGCAAGAGGAGGATGGGAATGGATAGCATTATTCGTGCCCGTTAGCCGCCTTACCCATTAAGCCTTACATGTGGGCTCTAAAATTAGTATACCCCATGTAATTGCTGCCCTTACCCACCCAATTTTCCTTCCATCCCATCCCTTTGGTAAAAAAGCCCTAAGAAAACCCCAACCTAGCCAAAAAATATTATTTATTATGCTAAAATGCTACTTTTTTCTACTGAAATACTATCGAAGGTTGTTATTTATTGTGTGTATGAGTTTCCCCATGGGGATAAAAAACCCGACGGGATGGGGAAGGGAATACTTTTATCCCCGCGACGGGTATGGAGATGGGGACGGGCATGGAAAGGCTATCGCGGGGACGGGGATGGGAGTCCAATACCCACCTGAGTAATCCCCATTGCCAGCTTGACCTCGGAGCTATCCCCGCCGCCGTCCTGGACTTCTTGGAGTGGTTCCTCAGGCGCGACGCCATCGTCAGGGCCGAGAGAGTCTCCCTCTCCGCCGCCGTGACCGACCACGACTTTGGCAAGGACCGCATTAGCGCCCTCCATGATGACCTCCTCCAAGGCATCGTGTCCCAGCTCCCCGCCAGGGACGCTGCCCGCACTGCCGCGCTTGCCTCGCGCTGGCGCCACCTTCGGCCCTCCACGCCGCTCGTCTTCTACGACGCCCACCTCCCGTCCGGCAGCCCCATCGCGCGCGCCGCTGCCGTCAACCGGTTCCTCGCCACCCACCCGGGCCACTTCACCACCGCCAGCATCGGATACTGCGACCTCAGCAGGCTCGCCAAGTGGCCGCACCTCCTCGCCGCCAAGGGCGTCAGGGACCTCGTCCTCGTGAACGTGCCCGCCGATCTCGGCCGCCTCCCCGACGCGCCCAGTGCATGTCAGTTATAGATTTGTATATAATCGAGCCAAGAAATTTGCTGCTTTTATGGTCAGTTTACTACTGTTTCCCTAGTTGTTGACTCATGGGTGCAATTGGAAACAATTGATGTGTCTTTATTAATACAAACAGACGAATTTGATACACCGGACATTGTTCAGGAATTATATTAGAAGTTCGGTTGTAGCAGCTTCAGCAGGCAAGTTGATCATGTGGCCCTCATATTCTGGTCGATGATCTAATGTGCTAGCAATGCTTACAAATGATGGTATTCCCTAACATCCAATCTTCATCTAACGGGTGAAAGCACCCACCGGGTTTCGGTACGGGTGGAGCCACCCCATTTGCCCCAAACCTTACCCATCAGCGGTGGGTACGATTTTTTTTCCATACCCGTTACCCATCAGGGTAAATGGGTACTCGCGTGTAAAATTACCGAGATTTGGAACACATCAATTTGAGTCTTACATAGTCATAGACAACAACTAATAATGATCTATAAATGATAACACATCATGACAACAACACATACTCACATAAACATCACCACATTCTCATGAACAACATCACTTATTTGTAAACAACACTTATTTGCAAACATATTTTCATGAAAATAAAATATTCGTACTCAATCATCACACACAAAATTTCACATTTATCACGTCATATGCACACATCATGCATCTGTATGCAGAAATCAAGGGTAATGTGTACTAATGTACATGAGGGCATCTTCAACGGGGGAGCTTATTCAGGCGCTTAGGATATAAAAATAAATGCAGTCAAAAAAGAAAATCAACAGAGCACCTTCAATTCCAATAGTAGACGCTAATTGTGGGCGCTAGCGAAACATCCGCTACACAGAATTCTACCCTGTGTGAACTAAAAATGCCCAAGCGCCTGACACCTTTTTTTTGAGCAACTGCATCCTTTATTAAGCGTTCAAACACATAGGGATACAGGTGATATCGGGCAAAACACTAAGCCACACATGGCGCCCGGGACTAAGAGAAGCAGCTGCCTTTGCTAAGGCATGGGCCTTCCCATTATGCTTCCTATTTTCATGAGTAAACTTGATATTCTGAAATAGCCTCCACTGGTGCTTGATGTCTTGCAGGATAGAATAATACCGGCAAGGAACTTCATCTTGTATGTTCGTCACCACCTCCAAACAATCTGAGGCCGCACACACAGACTGGACCTGCAGATCAGATGCCATCCCAAACCCTCCAGGATTTGAAGGCCCAACTGCCCATCTACTGGGAACTCAATCCTGGCGCCCTTGCTAAAAGTCTCACGTGATTTAGTTTACCAGACTCACGCACGCGCTTGACCTAAGGCCCACAACACCTATACTAGTACAACTTGTTTCTCACGTTGATAAGTCACGTGAGTACAACTTGGGATTAACAAAATATTAAACCAGACCACCTAATAATAGGGAATCTAAACTGATTGGTGACTTGCAAACTAAATCAAATATTTGGTGGTATATCTCCAGTGCGTATCTGTCAAGGTGGCGTTCTGAACTTTGGCTCCACTTTGGTAGGTGCATAATCCTTCTTGATCTCCTTTGTCTTAACAAAGCGTACATTCATTGGACGAGACTTGCCTGCTCCCCTCCCGTGTGCCCATCCGTACTCCCGCATACGTGGCTTGATTTGATTGGAACAAAATAAGGCCCGGCCACACCCCTTAAAATCAGGGGGGAGATGATTAGATTAGAAAGAAAAAAGAAAAAAAGACAGCCGTTGGATGAGGTGGGAGCACGGATGAGAGCACGGAAAGGGAGCAGGCAAGCCGGATCCACATTCATTACTTGGCAAGGTTGTTTCCTTTTAAATAAATCAAGAGGATATTGTTCCTCCGTACTGGATCCGAACCTTCCATGCATTCTTGATTGCAAACAATCGGTACATGCTACACCAGTACATCTTTTGCCACCCCAAATAGCTTTGTGTTGTGGTGTAACTTCAGATATATGTTTTGTAAGAGACATTGAATATTTTGGCATGATACTAATCCTGGGCCCACATAACTCACGTATTATTCCATCTCTATCTCTGAGTAGTCGTTGTGGCCGTCTAATCTGCTTAACAGGTTCTTCTGATGTAGCACTATCATCTGAAAACATGCCTTGTGATTTCATGTCTGTATCATCCTCTCTGTAGTTTGTCCACAAGCAAGTGATCCTCACCAAAGATAATTTACTAAAGCAATGGTGGGTAGGCAGTTCACGCTATTGTTTGTGTTGTCATGATGAAACAATACAACACCTCTTCATAGATTGCCCTCTCGCAAAATTACTTTGGCGAACGATTCATATAGCCTTTAACATTATTTCTTCGGTTAGCATTGAATCATTATTTGGGGTTAGCTGAAGTACAACATACTACTGAGTCTCGTATCCGGCTTGGAATATCTGCGCTCATGTGGGCTATATGGAATTGCAAGAACAATATGACTTTTAACAAACAACATATTTTAACCTTCTTGCAGGTCATCTTCAGAGCTACGGCATGGATCCGTACGTGGTCCTTACTCACTCCTACGAACTTCAGGGAGCCGTTGGTTACTGGGTGCAACCAGTGGGAGATGATAGCACGGGCTATATTTAACCGGTTTGGATAACGGTCGCATAACAGGATAGAAGTCTAGAGATCTTGTCCTTTTATTCGTACCGGTTGTGGTATTGAGTTTTTTATGAGTTCTTTGCTCCGTTTGCGAGCTTAATATTTATTTAACTTTATGATACTTTGAGACTTTTAATAATATGGCTGCATGCATCGCTCAGATGCAGAGGCCGGGGACAAGCCTCCTTTTCTAAAAAAAAGCTAGCTAGTAGCCATGGTATGGCACAACCTTGGCACGGAGTGGGTGCTTCATGACCATGGTGAGCTCCAGCGTGTCAGTGAAGTCCACCGGCTCGCCGGGCACCTCGCTCCACTGGAACGCACTCACCATGGTGGCCACAAGGAGGTTGACGTGCAGCAGCGAAATGTCGATGCCAGGGCACATCCGGCGGCCGGCACCGAAAGGTATCATTTTGATCTCCTTGCTCCCTGTGAGGTCCAGGTCCTCCCCCTCACCACCCGCCAGGAACCGCTCCGGCCGGAACCGCGTGGGGTCCGGCCACACCTTCCTGTCCATGGCCATGTCGCCCAGCGTGAAGTTCACCGCCACCTCTTTCGGCACGGTGAAGCCGTCCAGCACCGCACCGTTCTCCCCGGCCGCCGCATGCGGCAGGATGAAGCGCGACGGTGGGTGCCGTCTCAGCGACTCCAGGACCACCGCCCGGAGGTATGGCATCTGCGGCAGGTGCTCCTCGACGACCTGTAAAAGTTTTGGTTTTTTTCAAATAAAAAAATTAATACATATGTACATGTTTATTGAATTCACACAAATTTTGATTTTCGCTGGACCTGGCCGTCGGCGAAGTTGTGTATTTCGTCCCGGAGCTTCGCCTGAATCTCCGGCCGTGTGACGAGGTTCGCCATGGCCCACTGCAACACGTTGACCGTAGAGTCGTCCCCAGACAAGAGTTCGGTGCACAAGGCGACGATCTCGCCGTCAGTCAGGTGCCTGCTGCTGCCATCTTGTTCCGGGATGCGGAGGCCGATGAGCGAGTCCACGTAGCAATCCATTTCAAAGCTTTTGCCGGAGGTGTTACACCGCGCACGGCACGCTCGTATCAGCGGGATGAATACCTCCTCCTGCCGCCGTCGCATGGATAGCATCGTCCGGTACCGTCGCCAGAAGAGGAGCTTGGTGACCTTGGGGTTGGACCCGAACACCTGGAACCCCACCACCACCTTGAGAAACTCCCTCTGCAGCGACGTGACTGCCGCGATGGCGGCGGCGTTGAGGCCCTGACCGAAGCACATGCAGGCAAGCACGTGGAAAACAGCGTCATGCAGGAGCCCCTCGATGACGACGACCCCGCCTTGGCTTCGCATCTGGCGTGCGATGCCGTCGACGAGGCCCGAGGCGGCGCGGCGGCGGGCGGCGGCATACCGCGGGATGCTGGACGGGTGGAGCGCCCGGCCGGTGAGGTTTTGCCGGAGCGCGCGCCACAGCGGGCCGTACGCGGCGGACGTGATGTTGTGCTGGTCGCTGGAGAAGATGCGGGTGGCGAAGTTGGCCGGAGGCCGGTCGGCGAACGCCGCGCCGCGCTGCACGAGGACGCGGTGCGCCACGGCCCGGTCGGCGACGAACACGACAGGGAAGGAGGGGAGGAGGTAGAGCGTGAAGACGGGGCCGTACCATGAGCGTGCCACACGGACTACCGACTCGATGTTGACGCTTGTCCAGGCGAGCAGCAGCAGCGGACCGAAAGCCGTGAGCGAGGTCGGCCCAGGCGGGAGGAACGACGAACCCGCCGCCTTGGCCTTACAACGGGACGAGAATACAAGGGACAGGGTGAGGCACAAGGTGATGGAGAGGGAGTAGTACACCCAGTCCTCCATGCCTAACCTCAAGATGCCTACCTTCAGTGAGTGGCTGCGCTTCGCTTCTTCATCTCTTTTTATAATGTCAATCGATCGGCAGCGAGTGATTGAGGCCCTGTTTGGTTCATAAGTTTTAGAATTTTTTTTAGTTTCAATTTATAAGTCTCAAGTCCTTAAAAAGTTCCTACCTGTTTGGTTCCTGAGACTTAACATGAACTAAAAGACTATATTACAACTATAAGTCTCTATAAGTTCCTTCTTAAGAGTCTTATTTCATAAGTCCCAAATGCCCACTTTAAATCCCTATAAGTCCCTTTTATTTGGTTTAGATGGGACTTATAGGGACTTTTTTAAGTCCCTAAACCAATAAGTCCCTGAAAACAAACATCCTCCGAGTCTAGTAGCAGGTTCAGTCACCAACACATGCGTGTGCGTCCTCTAAAACTTGTAGGGCAGTTTAAAATTAAATAAATATGGCCACGACGATCACGCTGATACGGCGATCACGCTGATAGCTCTAGCCATGGTTACGTACGTAAATGACGATTCAGCTAACGCTGCTCTTCTACGGCGACTGATCATCGCATCTCACATATGTCCCATATATATATATATATATATATATATATATATATATACATATTTTAGAGTGTAGATTCATTAATTTTATTTCATATGTAATCTGCATTGAAATTTTTAAAAATGACTTATATTTAGAAACACGGGGAGTTGTGTTGGCAGCAAGACTGAATGAGTGGCCGGTGGCAGGTTCAATCACTGACACATATGTGTACGTCCTCTGAAACTTGTATGGCAGTGTAAAATTAATTAAATATGGCCACGACAATCACGCTGAGAGCTCTAGCCATGCCATGGGTACGTACGTAAATGATGATTCAGCTAACGCTGCTCCTCTATTGCGACTGGTCCATCGGTACTTAGATCATTGCATCTCACGTATGCATGTTATATGCATATTTTAGAGTGTAGATTTATTTATTTTATTTTATATGTGATACGTAATGAAATCTTTAAAATGATTTATATTTAGAAATGGAGAAAATAGTGTCGATCGGCAGCAACAGGTGAATGAGTGGCCAGTGGCAAATTCAATCACTCAAACATGTGTATGTCCTCGGAAACTTGCATGGCAGTGTAAAATTAATTAAATATGGCCACGACAATCACGCTGATAGCTCTAACCATGCCATGGGTATGTACGTAAATGATGATTCAGTTAACGCTCCTCCTCCATTGTTAGTGGTCCATTGGTAGTCAGATCATCGCATGTCACGTATGTCTATTACATATATACTCCCTCCGTAAAAGAATATAAAAACATTTAGATCACTCATTTTTTAGTGTAAATTCACTTATTTTATTTTGTATGTGGTTCGTATTAAAATCTCCAAAATAACTTGTTGTAGTGTTGATCGGCAGCGACGACTGAATGAGTGGCCAGTGGCAGGTTTAATCACCGAGACAAATGTGTACGTCCTCTGAAACTTGTAGGGCAGTATAAAATTAATTAAATATGGCCACGACAATCTCGCTGATAGCTTTAGCCATGGGGAAGGTAAATAATGATTCAGCTAACGTTGCTCCTCCATCCGTGGCGGAGACAGAAAATAGGATGAGGAGGGCGGACGCGGACTAAGAGCACGGCGACTCCACCCGCCGAAATCACGTCCGCTGCTGCACTGTCTTGAGATGTGTGCAACATAATTGTAAAATAATTTTCCCTGGCTATACACGACCTTTAGCGTATGCTTGAACAATTTGTACATGTCCATCGGCATTAACTGTAACTGCATGGGGGCCCATTAGAGCATTGTACAGTTCAGCCACCATAATCAATTCGACCCTCCTGCACATACCTTCACGAGTTAAGCCCGACCCCAGGAAGACTGCGTTGCCAGATCTGAGGAGAGGGAAGAAAACTCTCAACGAATCATACTGTTCTTTTTCCACAACGATCTACTATCCCTTTTCTTTAACCAGACAAGAGATATTGTTTTGGTACAAGTCCGCGGAGTTGTAGATCTTGAAGAAAAGATATGATTCCGTCGCCAGATCCCCAGCTCGATCCACGAAACGGCTCACTAGATCCGGGAAGCGGCTTCCATGGAAGGCAACCTAGCTTGTTTTTAAAGAAAAATCATTCATATTCTTACTGCACAACCTGATCACTAAAAAGATTGTTGAAACTGCTTTTATTGTGGTAAAGCGATGGAGTGCTGGCTGGTCAGCGTGGTGGGACATGGTACATTGAATTGGCATGTAATTTCTCCAGTCATTTAATGTTTGCATGGTAGTTGTGAGCAAAGGGCTGGATGCATGTTGTGCACGGGACGAAATGAGATATTTGAGCTGTGTGTGATAAAGTTTGTTACGTCGATTAGTTATATGACAGTACAGATGGACCTTTAATTTGAGGTTTAAGAAAAATCAATTTGTGTAACAAATAAGTCCTAGCAGATGAGTACAAGCAATTTTATTTGCAGATGAGTACATGCAATTTTATTTTAATAATTCGACGGGAGTGTAGCAGAGTGATGGGGAGAAAAGGAAATAAATAAAGATTTGCTAAAATGAAAATGATATTAATATTGCAAACGAGTAGACGCGGAACATGAAATATTAAATAAATTGCATGGTAATTGAAATTACATAGTCGGTCTAATGGGGGCAGACAGTGCTTTAGGACTCAATGATTACTTGATTTATTGTCTACATTTAACAATGTTTGGTAGTTGGGAAATGGTGGCTGGGCAGATGGTGCATGTGGGCAGTCTCGCGTTTGGACAGAAGTTTCTCTGCCTAGGAACAGAAACGCGTGAACTTTAGTACGGACATACACTGCAGTGCATGATAAATACGCGAGGAAGAATGTCTGAATACAAAACAGCTAATATAGTGATTTTGGATCCCAAGAAGAATTGATAGAACAGATTCCAGAGGGGTAGTCGCCGAGTGCTCCTAGGCAATTTCGGAGGAGGGCCGAGTATTGTTCAACCTTGTTGGGGTGGGCCAATCCATCAAAAACATTCATTTTAGCAAAAAAAAATCACTGCTACTATTCATATATTAGGCCTAAATCACAGATGTTAGGGAGGGGTGGGTGGGGGGGGGGGGGGGGGCAGGGCCCTGGCTGGCACCCCTGTCTCAGCCACTGTCCTTCATTACTACTGGTTGTAAGATAATCGCTTCTCAAGTACGTTTGTTGTATCTATATCTATACCTATTAATAAAAAATGATTGCTTTAAGTTAAAATCGTGATTCTGCTCGTACAAAAAAAAGTTTCGAAGCATCCGGGAGCAACCAACGAAGGAGCGCTCCTTTGGAAGCCTCACCAATGGTCACTTGAGGTGGGCTGAGAGCGCGTCACTTGGCACGCTTTCCGACGCCGCCACGTTTCGCTATCTGGCCACGCGTTTTATGTTTTTAGATGTTTTTTCTGAGTTTTTTTTACCTTTTTTATTGTCTACCGGTCTTTCTTAGCTTTTCAACAAAAGAAAGTGTGTTTTTCCTTCTGCGAGAGGTACGATCTTGCCTCTCAAAAACGAAAAAATGCATTTTTTTGCTTCTGCGAAAGGCGTGGATTTGCTTCCTTGAGAGGCACAGCCGTGCCTCTCAAACGGGAAAAACATGTTTTTTTTCCTTTCGCGAGAGGCACGGTCGTTGTTATAACGGTAATAGATCCACCTATCAAGCGACCCTCTTGACATATATGCATACTAAACCATGACGGTGCGCGTTGCTGCGCCCATCCATTTTATCAATAGATTGGTAGGAATTTATGCAAATATTTAGAGGCACAATATATTGTAGTTGATGTAACTCATTACCTTGACAAGTGAGAAAAATACTTGTTTGAAACAATAGTTAAACAATTCAATTACACACCTAGTAAATATTAAGATGGGAAAGGTAGTAATCTCAAATTACAAATTAATTATGAAGATCATGTAGCAACCTAAGACAATGTTAGTCCTAAAAAAGGCAGCTCAGTGCATGTAAGTCCCATTTGTGTAGGGTTCAAAAAAGGGTCCAATCACTTTGGGTCTATTGTACTCATGCAGGACTCGAACCTGTGATTTCATGGTCACAAGGCAACAACTTTTGCCACTGCACCAAGGCTCCTCTTGATTTGCAATTGCATTCTATCCCATATAATGTTGGCTTGTTGGGATAACTCCTCGCGCTTTGGCAAGCTAAGTAATACAATGAAACGATGATGTTGGTCACAACATTCCGGATAATACAAAAAGGCTTTTGCCCCACTTTATATATAAAGCAAGTTGGTCAATCAACCCCCCCCCCCCCCCCCCGCGCCGCCTCCTCTGAGGCGACTCGGGGGCGAACTCTAGCCTCCCCCACCCGTCCTGTCCTCGTCTCTCCCCTCTCCGCCGCCGCCAGAGGTGCTCTCTGGCAAGGCCGCGGGGCACCGGTGAAGGTGGCGGCGAGGATCTGGGCGGCTCCATCGCGGGTGGAGCGCCTCGGCTTCCAGGGCGGTGGTCCTAGGTGGTGGCACGCGGCGCGGCCTATGCGGCGGGCAGCGCCGGCAGGTGCAGGAGGGCTTCTTCCCCGGCCGTGTGTACGGCGGGGAGGCGGTGGGCGTCGGCTGCCACGGCGGCCCCCCGCTGGCTGCTGGTTCGCCATGGAGAAGCTCGTCCTCGACCCTGATCTTCTCCGATCTGCTACGGATTTGGCTCCTGGTGGCTCCGGTCATCGTCCTCGGGTGCCGGTGCCGTGGATCTGGTGGCTAGAGGCGGATCCGGGGGAATCCCTTGGCCGGCGCGGCGGCCACACCGAAGGCGGCGCCTTTCGGTACTGCTCCCTTGTTGAAGGCTTCGGCGAGGATCCCCTTCCTCCCACCCCTCCCTGGAGCTCAGGTGAAAGCCTCGGACCCCCCCGTTCCAAGCGACGACGACACCATGGTGGCGTGTTCCTTCCTAAAGGCGTCGATCGGGGGCTGCTCGAGCGGTGGTGGAGTTGGCGGCGGTTTGTTGACGGCGTGTGGCGGACAGGCTTCATCTTCGGCAGCCTGCTCGGTTCTTGGTGTGGATGGTCCCGGCCGTCGGTGTGAGGGGATCGGTGTCCCTCTCAGCGCCTATGGTTCCGGCGATTCCCAACCTTGACCGACGTTTAGTGCTACCATTCTCGGCCTTCTCCGTGGTTCGGCGCCTTCGTTCGACATCTCTCGTCCGGCGTTCCGTCTATGCTGCTACCGGAGATGGTGCTTGGGTGGTCAGGTCCCCATTGCGTGTGGGTTTGCTCCTGCTGTCTCCCCTTGGGAAGCTTGGTCACCTTGATTTGGGTTCTTGGGGAACCGCTCTGCTGGTCGCCGGTGTGGCGCCCATCGAGCCTGGGTGAGAGGGTAGTGGCCCTCTGCGGCAGCAGAGACAAATCTTTATTGTCTTGTTTGGCCCTTCGGTGGCAGTCAGCGATCACAATACTCGCATGGTGGTGCCCTTCTCCCGGCCTTAGTAGGTTAGCTGGTGTAGGTGTAGCGGCGTTCGTTGGCAACGACGTGGTATGTTCTTGTCCGCTGGTTGTTGCCTTTGAGATGTTCCTCTGTGCACCTTGTATCCCTTTTTCCGCTTTCTCCCTTTGTGTATGTTGCTTCTGTGTATCCTGGCCGGTTGATGGCTTTGTTAATTCAAAGTCGGGGTAGGTTCGAGCTCTTCTCGGGCTCGGCCGGTGCCTTTTGTCTAAAAATTATATATAAAGCAACGATTCATAGCAATCTGATACAAATACATGCCACCACAACACATGCACACATCCAAGGCAAGATACATGGGTGTTGATCGCAGCAACACCACCCCTAGCACTACAAGAGCAACCAAGGACTCAACCGGGAACACATCACCATGAAGAAATGAGGCCGCATATGACGAACCATGGGCTCCAAGACGGCGCCTTCAGGAAGGATACGACATCGGAGCTTCGTCACCACCCGATTCGAGGATTAGAGTTTCCCTTGGAGCAGCACGACGGGCGATGAGAGCCACGACAATGCTTTCACTAAGGGAACGAGATTCGCCACCGCTGGTCCGTCCAAAGATGGAACAAGTTTTCATCCCGGCCAACACTCACCGCCATCGAACGCAACACCCCGACTACCACGCCGCCCACAAGGCCATGGCCACCGGGCAACACCAAGCCACGGGCTCTGCCCATGAGCACCGTGCTACCACCACCAAGGCCACCGTCCCGGCATCCAAGACCTTGACACCACCTCACCCGAGATTCGCCGCAACCCCAACCAAAGAGAAGAGCGAAAAGGACCTGCCTTTCACACCTCTGGGCGCCCCAGCGACGAAACCCAATAGGCCGGCCAAATCTAGCCTCCATCGGCCCATCTTGTAGCACTGGCGCGGTACGACCTCAGTCCCACGGCACTGTGTGCGAGACAAGGTCGGTCCTACTGCACCGTGCGCGAGATGAGCTCGGTCCTGCTACACCGTTCGCGAGACGAGGTCGATCCTGCCGCACCAGGCGTGAGACGAGCGATGGACCACTACTGGGAAAAGGACAACCCTTTGATGAAAGTAGCACCCGAACGTCGAGGAAAGAGAGCCAAGGCCGTCACAAGTCACCTACGAACGAGCCGACGCTGGGACATGCCAGCCCCCGCTACAGTTGACCTGCCAAGCTCCGGACAATAACATCACCTAATTTAACAAAGAATGGATGCCCTGGCATGAGTTTACATAACACTACACTTTTAAGGGAGCTAGCTTAACGCGATAGAGGAGCCAATTATTTGTGTTTCATATTTCAAAGACACTCTGTTCTACTTGTTTCTTACTCAGTGATGGTTGCAGCTAAGAAATGCATAGCAGATGTTAAATGGTCCGAAAAATCATAGTACCCAACTTTCAGCATGAAAGGAAATCAAGTAATGAACCACATAGGGATACGAGGTAAAGAAACTATGTTAGTTGACAATGTACCTCAGGAGTCAATCTGCGGTGCGTCATCTAAATACTGCTGAGAACCCATGTTGGCTAGGATAATTTTCTAAGCAACTGTATAACTGAATTAGATACTCGATTCCTGAATCTTCCTAGCAATAAATCAACCTGCAATCTGCAACCGTAAAAAGATATAAAAAGCAGAGAACTATGACTAACTTAACAGTTGTCGAAGAATAACAAGAGATAAACTGGAATGGGGAAATGGGATCAACCTCACCTAGAGAAGATAACAGTAGGGAGGTTGATGTGGAAGTACTGGAGATGCATATAATTTGCTAGAGCAAGCGAGAATGAATCAAGAATATATAACTCTTTGAAGCAAAAAGAATGGGACAACAAAATTGTACAAAATTTATGTTTTATGAAGTTTAGCTAAACTCCTCAACAGTTGGTTAATCTCATTAGGATAAAATAATAGAATACTTTGTTAAATTAGAAGTGGTCGACACGTACGTCTGCGGGTCAAGAGCCGCAGCCACCTCCTGCGGCGACCACGCAGACGCCGGCGCCGCCGTTTTCTGCAGCTGCTCCGCCATCTCCTTGATGCTCAGGTCCTGCACGCCACAAAATTCAGGAATCGAATTTGTTAAAACGGGTGCAGATTTCTTCCGTCAAATCGAAGCAAATTTAACAACCAATTCAAACCGGTATATGTAAATCTTCCCAGAACTCGACTTTGTCAATGAACAGACAGAACAGAGTATTGCAAAATCCGCAGAAACTATAAATATTTAATCAGAGAATTCAGTATAGCTCTGATTACATTGGGGAAGTTCATCATGGTGGAGAAGTCAAAGGGGCTGGCCAGAGGACACACTGCGCGTCGCAGCCGCTGGCTGCCGCCGCTGTCCCTCTGCCACGGCCGCCGCCGGGGAGGCTGCTCCTCGGCCTTAACGCTCATCTTCTCCTCAGTCTTGGCCACTCTCGTCTTCTCATCCTCTGCCCAAAGAATTCGCAAGCAAGGCTTTCTCCATCATCTCTCCAATTCTTCCCACCACAAGAAAACTGGTTGACTAATCACGCAGGAACGAAGCAGTAAAATAGGTAGTCCCTGACCTTAGTAGTGGCCATGTCGAGCGATGCCGGCGTTGGTGTTGTGCTCACACACAGCGGTGGTGGTAAGGATGAAGATGATGGAGAAGATGATAAGGTTCCGTCGCGGCAAACCTCGACATGAACTTCATCCTCGGCTAGATTGCAAGCCATCACGGCCGCTTGGGCTTCCCCTTCGAGAGGAAAGAGAGAATGTGAAGGGTGAGGTGCAGTGAGAGGTTGGACTTCAAGGAGGACACCACCAACAACGTGTTTGGTTGGGGGTAATTAGAGCTAGGGAATGGGAATTGAAGGGGTAGAAGACTTCAAATCTATTGTTTGGTTAGAGGGATTGAGAGTTCATAAGGGAATAGCCATGGGACTTGAGACTCCAACTCCCACCGTTTTATTAACATGGGAGGGGGTGAGAGTTGGAAGGGAATTGTTTTAGTGAGTCAATCTTAACCCTTCATCACAACTTATATTCACTAGTAGAAAACAGGGCTTTGGTCCAGGCCGGGGCAGCCCATTAGTCCCGGTTCAGTCACGAACCAGGACCCTTGGAGGCATAGGTCCCGGTTCGTGAGGCTAGGGGGCTGGCCGGACCTCGTGGGGCATTGGTCCCGGTTCGTCTGGCCCATTTGGTCCCGGTTCCAGACACGAACTGGTACCAATGGGTCTCGCTCCTGGCCCACAACCATTGGTCCCGGTTTGTGGCTGTAACCGGGACCAAAGGGGGTCCTTTAGTCCCGGTTCCGGCCACGAACCGGGACTAATGGGATGCCTATATATACCTCTCGCCCGCAAGCAGAGCACTCCACTGCTCTATTTTTCTGGCCGACCGTTGGAGAGCTTTGTGGTGCTCTAGCTCACCTCCTATGCACATGAGGTGTTCGATGAAATGTCCGAGCCACACTTAACCTTTCTTCTCTCGAAGCTTATTGGTTCCGATTCGTGTCTGCAACCGGGACCAAAGGGACCAAACGAACCGGGACCAATGTCCCCCGAGGCCCGGCCGCCCCCCTGGCCTCACGAACCTGGACTGATGCCCCCATTGGTCCCGGTTCGTGAGTGAACCGGGATGAATGGGCTTTCCAGGCCTGGACCAAAGCCCTGTTTTCTATTAGTGCTAGTAATTGATCATGACATAAAAAGTTAACTCAAATGATTGTCTGTTCAATAGGATTGATATGATCACATATATTAATTATTCAATGTGAAGAATTAATGTAGTGTATCTCACAAATTTATATCAGCATAGATAACGAGAAATATAATCACATTAAATGGGTACGATTATAAATTAGAGAACAAGTTTTTACAAATAAGAGCAGTCACATGCTATAGCATATACTTTATGTTAGCCATGTCGAGTACGTAGCAGGTGATATGAGGCATCAGATGCTCCCGTGATACGGGCTTCCAAGAGCCCTTGGATCTGTGATCCAATGACCACAGGACGAGCTCCTGTAACTTTGCAAAAAAAAAAAGCCCTCCATGGATCCAATATTTACACACAAGTCCTAGAGTTCCTCCTCTGACCATTGGATCACAAATCAAAGGTTCTTGGGAGCCCATATCATGGGGGCATGTTATGCCTCGTATCACCTGATACTTTACCTAGTCATGCCACCTAAGCTAAAGTATGATGTCACACCCTATTTAATCAGGAAAGAGAGAGCAACCTTATCTTCATCTAGATATAGGTATTAGCAAAAAATCCAAGACAACTCATAAGTTTTTTCTCACGAAAGTCATTAAATAAGAGTTGTTTTTGATACATTACTAAGATATGGTCACCGGAACTGCTATATCTAAAAGTATATTTAATGCTATTAGATAGGGTTTAAGACATAGTGCAGTGGGGCTGCCCTGACGATGATACAGTCGGAGATCTTTTTGATCTTCTTTGAGTCAACTAGGAATAAATGTTCTCTATAATAAGTCTTTAAATATAGCACTCATCTTGAAGCCCAAATACTAGAAACGAGAAAAAGAGGAAGTTTGTGTTTGATCTTATGGGGGACAAAACTATGCTGCTTTGCCTTATGGCGTTGGTGCTGCTAGGAAATCCCATTCACTCTGGTATGAAATCGGTATCCCTGTTCTCTATAGTAAGTCGTGTTTCTTGTTTCCTTCCAACCAGAGTACTACAAAAAGTCATCATAAATATTGTAAACTCACTGCACAAATTTCTTTGGACCCTTTTAATTTGGAATTCATTTACTGACGTATGTATGTTGTCTGCAGAGCATTGCGAAGAGCACAACCACCATTGCAAGCACATGTTGTGCATGGGTTTCACATGTCATTCCTGTTGCAAGCATGTGTGGAACCATGTCAAGAAAGCCTACTGCGGTGGCACTTTTTTTAATCATCACTGTGTTTGCGTCGTTTGCGAATAGAGTTGTGCTCTATCATCATGCCAACGAATGGACAATGATGTCTAGTAATAAATTCTTCTTGTGACCTGGATGCAAGAACCTTGATCACCAAGTTTTGGTTATCTGTTTGATTTGATTTTTATCATGTGTAATCTTAGATTTTGTGGCTCTGTGTTTGCCTTGCCTAGTGCCTAGCGGTGAGTCAAATCTGAAAAAAACCTTGTCCGAGTCAAGACTAGTTTGGTGCACTTGGAAAACACAATCCCCATCAGGAACAGCCTTTGCTCTCACTGACTAGGTGAACCTACATGTCATATGCATCTTCTCTCTCAATTTATCTCTCCTCTCTCCTGTTGAGTAAATAGGTAATTTCTCGATTAAATTAATCCATGAGTAAATCACTAGCATGGCATTGACACAAATAAACGCATACTGATATTCAGTCAAGCAAGCACATACTACGCTAATTGCAGAAAGATCTACGTATAACGCTAGCATGGCTAAAACAGAAAATAGTAGGAGCGGGATAAACGACTTATACCCTTCAGTAGGCCATGCAGAGGCCGCAGCGTTGGTGGCAGCAGCGACGTCCTTGGCGGCTGTCCGTGTCAAAACCGGCGGATCTCGGGTAGGGGGTCCCGAACTGTGCGTCTAAGGTCGATGGTAACAGGAGACGGGGGACACGATGTTTACCTAGGTTCGGTCCCTCTCTATGGAGGTAATACCCTACTTCCTGCTTGATTGATCTTGATGAATATGAGTATTACAAGAGTTGATCTACCACGAGATCGTAATGGCTAAAACCATAGAAGTCTAGCCTGTATGACTATGGTAATGGGTATATCCTTTCCGGACTAACCCCTCCGGTTTATATAGACACCGGGGGGATCTAGGGTTACATGGAGTCGGTTACATAAGAAGGAATCTTCATAGTCGGTCGCCAAGCTTGCCTTCCACGCCAAGGAGAGTCCAATCCGGACACGGCTACAGTCTACGGCCTTCATGTCTTCATAGCCCATCAGTCCGGCCCATGGATAACAGGCCGGACGCCCGAGGACCCCTTAGTCCAGGACTCCCTCAGTAGCCCTTGAACCTGGCTTCAATGACGAGGAGTACGGCGCGCAGATTGTCTTCGGCATTGCAAGGTGGATTCCCCTCCCCGTACTCCAAAATAGTCTTCGGTTGTAATGATTGTATCCAGACTTGTATACGCGACTGCAAAGGATATAATATTTCACGAGTCCAATCCGCTGACAACTTTTTGGTAATACGACATCATGCCGGCTCGACCATTATTTTCGAGCCGTTAGCTGGCCCACCGTCCCACGTCCCGAGACGTGGTTTTATTGGCATGTCTTATCCAAGCGGAGATCGTGTCTCCCTTTTTTAAGGGGCTCTTATTAACCCCGACGTGGGTAACCGAACCGTCGCTCGGGTACAACTCCTTGGGCACAAGCAGGTTTTGAGGCCTAGGAGGAGACACTCGATATTCGCGGCCTTTATATAGGGGTACAGACCCGTCTTTTCCTTTCACGCTTGCTTCTTCCTCAACCCCCGCTCCCACGAGTTTCAACACTCAGGTTTCAATCGCCCTAAGCTCTAATCATGTCCGGATCCAGCCGTCAAGGCCGGTGGGTAGCTTCTTCTGTCACGGAGGGAGATATTGCAAAGCTTCGGGCTGCGAGGTATCTGACCGCAGAGATCCTTCACCGGCTTCCCGCCGAGGGGCAGGTTATTCCCACCCCCAGATCTGGCGAGAGGGTTGTATTCGTGCCCCTCTTCCTCCTCGGATTAGGGTTCACACTTAACCCCTTCGTCCGAGGGCTCATGTTCTATTACGGGATAGATTTCCACGATCTGGACCTGGACTCTATCCTTCTTATCTCGGCGTTTATCGTCATGTGCGAAGCCTTCCTCTGAACTCCTCTGCACTTCGGCCTGTGGCTCAAGACCTTCGATGTGAAGCCGCAAGTGATAGAGGGGGAACATCCAGAGTGCGATGGTGCCATAGTGAGCAAGCTTGCCAGCGCTGTTTGGCTGGAGGGATCCTTTGCCAAATCTTCCGATTTATGGCAGCAGGGGTGGTTCTATATCATCGAGCCCCGTGGCTCCAAGTGGGTAGCTGCGCCCGCATTTCGGTCCAGCCCCCCAACTCAGCTTGCATCGTGGGTTAGTAAGGGGTTGGACTGGGGATCAACGAACGAAGTGCGAACTCTGCAAAGTCGCATATGAAGCCTCATTGAGAGAGACATCAACATAGCCAATGTCGTTCAAGTAATGCTAGTTCGTCGGACCCTGCTGTGCCAGCGACAGCCTCTCCGCCTGTGAGAGTTCAATTCAGAAGGGCCGCTGACTCTTCAGCACTTCTTCAGTACTACGCACGAAGGAATGTGGAGATTATTTTTCGGGAAACGAAGGCAATGGCCGGACACCACCGAAGGTGTCGGCCTAGACTGTAACCATCCGGATACCCCGGTAAGTACCCGTTTGCCGAATACCTCATAATCGGATGCCCAGTGGCAAGATACTGACAGAATCATCCTTTTTCAGGGTTAGATAAAGAAGGTGGAACGGATTAGGTGTCCAGCTCCCCTTCCCGAAGACCTAGCTACCCCTGTGCTAACAAGGATGCTGGCCTCGGCACCATACCAGGTTCCGGTAAGGGAGGGTAAAGAGGAGAGTGAGAAGGCCCAAGACGACCTTGGTTCCGGAGGTAAGTGGACACTGAGTCCGGAGAAATCGACCTTTCCTCGCCTGAAGACACAGGCGAAAAAGGACCCAGTATCCCTTCTCCAAGCAGGAGGAAAAGGGCCGCCTCCGAAGATTGGGAAGGGCGGTCTTCTAAGAGGGGCAAGATGCCACCATCGAGCGGCTTGGGTTTGGAAAGCGACGCCGTTGAACAACTCCAACAAGGGGACCAGCCCTCGGCCAAACTGTAAGTGAATCCGGAGTACTTCGATAGCGTCCTGCTCCGTTGCTGTTCATCGAAGATATACGTAACGCGTTCATGCATTTTTACAGGTCAGCACAGAGTTTTTCTAGGCAATCCTCTTCTTCGGGAAGTCTCCTCCCAAAGATGATGGAGAGCGAGATGCCTCCTCCAACCTCCTCGCCCAATAAGGCAGATGACTCTGAAGTGTCATCACGGAGGGTCCCTTTTAATCAACAAGTTACGCAGGGACAAAAGAGGCAGTACCCGAAGGTGGATCTCCGACCATCCGGGATTCCGGGGCTGATGATAACATAGGCCCCGAATTGTCTGGCTCACAGCCGACAGTGATTCTGGGGACGGGTGAACAGATTCCTTCGAAGGATGGTCGTGCTCCTAGAGAGGCTTTCGGAGACCCGGAGGCTCCGTATATATTGCGGGACATGTTGCGAAAAGTATCTATCTCGGGGGAACAACGTACCTTGATGGGTACAGTGGTTGAGAAGATTTTGTCCACGAAGAGCGGATTGAATGAAGCCTTCATGAGCCTGCTAAATGGCTTCGAGGTTTGTGATATAGTATTTTCAGCTATGTTTTATTTGCGAAGATGCACCTGTGATAGATGCATGTTGTTTCCTCGGGCTCCTCGGGCTTCGAGGTAGTAGCCCCTATTTGAACGCATGTTGTTTCCCCTTTAGCTACTTCCCAGACTATTGATATTGCCGAGCTACAGAGGAAGCTCGATGTAGCAAGGGATGACCTTGCGTTAATCAATATGCGTCTTAACGATTCGCAAGGTATGTATTTGGGGCAATCCCCATACATTTTATTTTTTGTGGTATAAGCGTGATGCTAAAATCTGTATGCTGGTATATGCGTGGCTGCAGATGGTGCTTCCGCCGTTGAAGTTCTTCGGGCGGAGCTGGCCCGGGCCAAGGAGCAGGCCTGGTGTAGCAATGCGGCTACCGAAAAGGCATCGGCTGAGTTAAAAGCCGAACAAGCTGCACGGCGCCAAGACGAGGAGAAGATATCCACGATGACGCTCGTACTGGATAATGCTACTGGCCGCTGTGAATTTCTGGAGAAGGAGAGTAAAGCCTTAACGGCTGAACTGGACAAGGCCTTACAAGAGGCGAGAGAAGCGCGGTCGGAATCCAGAGCAGCCCGTGAGGAGGTTCGGCAGGCGAGGGAGATTGCGGCTGGAAAGCCCTTTCTGCTGCAAACTAAGTTCGGTGACCCGAACTATGCTCAGCTTAACCAAGTGTGGAGTTGTCTGGATGAGTTCTTGGACTTGACGAAGAGTTCTTCCGATGCGGCGCAGTATTACCAAGCGCGAGATGGGTATGCAATGGAGAAGCTTTTTTGGTTGCTTTTTATGTTTTGCTCGAAAGCTTGTATTCCTCCTGTCCAGCCGTTTGAATATAATCTGAAAGTTTTCCGTTCGTCGGCTTCAGCCCCCTCGTAGGAAGTACGGGGGTGTTCGGAAAAGCATTTAATCACTCTTTATCCAACGTCTTAGTCCATGAAGGAGGTGATAATGCGGCGAATCAGGCAATCGGACTATAGGGCGTTAACACTTTCACTTAACCATAGGAGTTTTATTGTGGGGCTACGACATAGCCCCTGGTATGTATGCGGCATATGGTGCCTTACATATTTGCTCTGAAAAGAGATCCTTCGTGTGACACGAAGAATCGCTAAAGATTCCAATAAGTCGTCAAGTGTTTGACCAGCTCTTGCCGCATCATGACAGTCAATTTTCATCCAGGTTAGACCAGGGCACAATCGCAGTAGTTCTCCCTTTACTACCCTAGCCGATAGAGCGGAACATAGGGTAGCAAGCACAGGAGCCGGGCAACCCAACTATTGACCCAAGACAATGATTCAGAGCTGATGCATATAAGGCCAAACTTGCGATGCCGAAGTACGCTATAGAGATGTTCAGACTTTGACTGGCAACTCATTTGTTCCCATACCGAGCCCCTGGCAGGTTATGCCAAGGTATATCTGTGAAATAACCATAGGAGCTATATTCATTGGTGAAACAACACGGATGATTAATTCGGATACTGTTTACTGGGACCTGAGCAATACGCCAATGACTATTATATATAAAGACCACAACTCCGGCTATTTGACATGCTCGGAGTCGGAGGCGGAGGAAAAGGCATAGTACAGGCTCGAAATGAAGAGTGCGGTCTGCAAAAAGTTATTTTGGACCTCCTGTCGCGCGTCTACGCCGCTTGTCCTCTGTGAGGGGAATCCTTGATGGAAGTAGCCCCTTAGGTGAGTGTACGGGTCCGAACTCCAATATAGTCAGTTTTAGATGTTTGCCCTGTTCGTCACCTGTTTCTAAGATATGGTGAAAAATAAAAAGAAAATAGATGAAAAGTGTTACGGGGATGTTTGCAGGATTGTTCGTAGTGTGCTTCCGCCAATGCCATGGTATCTTGAGTGCGTAGTGATGTATGCGTTGTACAAATATTGCAGGTGTACGTAGCTGGCGGCGGAAGAAGGACTGTGCTACCTCTTGAGCTTGCGTTGGTTTTCCCCGAAGAGGAAGGGATGATGCAGCAGAGTAGCGTAAGTATTTCCCTCAGTTTTTGAGAACCAAGGTATCAATCCAGTAGGAGGCTGTCGGTGTCAAAACCGGCGGATCTCAGGTAGGGGGTCCTGAACTGTGCGTCTAGGCCGGATGGTAACAGGAGGCAGGGAACATAATGTTTTACCCAGGTTTGGGCCCTCTTGATGGAGGTAAAACCCTACGTCCTGCTTGATTAATATTGATGATATGGGTAGTACAAGAGTGGATCTACCACGAGATCAAGGAGGCTAAACCCTAGAAGCTAGCCTATGGTATGATTGTTGTATATGGAGTTAATTGCCTACGGACTACAGCCCTCCGGTTTATATAGACACCGGATAGGGTTAGGGTTACATAGAGTCGGTTACAATGGTAGGAGATCTTGAATATCCGCATCGCCAAACTTGCCTTCCACGCCCAGGAAAGTCCCATCCGGACACGGGGCGAAGTCTTCAATCTTGTATCTTCATAGTCCTGGAGTCCGGCTGAAGGTATAGTCCGGCTACCCGAACACCCCCTAATCCAGGACTCCCTCAGTAGCCCCCGAACCAGGCTTCAATGACGACGAGTCCGGCGCGCAGATTGTTTGGCATTGCAAGGCGGGTTCTTCTCCAAATCTTGTGTACATGTAGGAATAATGTCCGATTTTTGCAATGTAGTGCTCCTCGTCTTCCACACCCAATAATGGCCGTCTTCCACGTGTCAAACGAATGCGAAAAGCCGGGGCATTATTACATCCACACCCCTAGCCGTATAAACGAGCCGCCTATTTAACGGGATGGGGATTTAGGTCCAAACCACATCTTCTCCTTTCCGCGAGTTATCATCAGAGCGCTTCCAGCAAAGGTCCATTCCAACATGACCAGCCGTCGCAGCTCCTCCCCTCGCCCCTCCGGTCCCAAACCCGGGGACTGGGAGAGTTGCACCATCCCGCATAGCGAGTTAGTGTCGCTTCAGGCCAAGGGATTTCTCCCTCAGGCATACATGGTCCCGGTCCGAGCCGGTCTCGCCACCTACAATGGCGGAAAACAAGCGGAGAGCACCCCCAATCCTTCTAAAGGAGAGCGGGTGTGCCTCGTCCCCTATCTAATAAGGGGACTGGGATTTCCAATTCATCCATTTCTCCGCGGGCTTCTGGAGTTCTACGGCCTCCAGCTGCACAATCTCACGCCCGCCTCCGTATTGCATATTGCGGGTTTCGTCGCCCTTTGCGAGCTATTTTTAGGCGTTGAGGCTCATTTCGCGCTATGGAAGAGGTTATTCTGCCTGGTGCCCCGTTCTCAAGAGGGGTCTATATACCAAGTGGGCGGAGCCGAAGTATGGCGCATTGCCGGGACCGGATACCTATCCGGAACCCCAAAGAAGGCGTCCGAGGACCGGCCTTCGGAATGGTTTTATATAGATGACGTCCCGCTACCGGACCCTATCCGGGTCGGTCTCCCTGAGTTCAATAATGCTCCATTGAAGAAACGCTTGAGCTGGCATCCGCGGAGCTCTCAGAGAGAAAGCGACAGA
Organism: Triticum urartu; assembly: GCF_056163025.1. Lineage (NCBI taxonomy): Eukaryota > Viridiplantae > Streptophyta > Magnoliopsida > Poales > Poaceae > Triticum > Triticum urartu. Next base: position 594,037,278 of record NC_141878.1, on the reverse strand, counting down.
GACGTCCTTTACCTGATGGGCCGGATAAGACTGTTGGCTCATTCCGGACTAACCATGATTGGAGTCATGGTCGCATGCATTATGCGGGGGGTGCAGCCGCTTCAATGTAGAGGCCACCCCATGTGGGATTTCAACGGGGAGGATGACGCCACACGTTACGGTCGTAAGGGGCCGGGCTCAGCCGCCGCCTTAGTAAAGATCTTATCCTCTTTGTACAAGGGAGAAAAGGAGGAATTCCTCCGCGTCAACCCGCGGGCCGGATTCAGTATGTAGGATCCTCCAAGTTGGGTAAGTGAACAATTGCGCTTGCCCGTTTGTTTTATACTCCCATGGTTAGATAGGTAGTCTAACGACTTCAATGCAGGAACTGCGACAGGAGGTAAAGGATATAAGCAGCCGCCCTCCACAGCCCGAGGACCCAGAACGGTCCCTCAATCCGGACTCCGAAGAGGATCCGGACATATCGGTGGAGCTTATCGACGGGGTGTTCCATCAGCTAAGCAAGGACAATACCTTGGTAGCCATTACGGCGGATTACCCAGGGTTAATCCCGGCCTCCCAGGTGACAGAAACCGGGGTCTTATTCCCTTGAAAGAGATTCCACCCTCACGTAGCCCGGTGTTTCTGACGACAGTCATGTTTTGTAGGGGAGATTTCTGAGGCAGGAGGCCGAACCTGCGGTGGCTAGCCAACGAGGGGCCGCAGGGCCCCCTGGGGCAAAAAGGAGTGAAGTCCGGACTAAGATGCCGGCGCAAAGGTATAGTGCACCCTCTGTTTCCCTGGAGTTATTCTGTCAGGGCATATTAACGTTCGTGCTATCTTCAGAACGAAGAGACCTCGCCGGACTACATCCGGAGAGGTTGCCAATCGCGCCTCCACCAGCCAGGCTCCAATGTCTGGCCAGGAAGCGGAGGCGAGCACAAGGCGCGCATCGAACGCTCCTCCGATAGAGGATGCGGACAGGCTGTCTGCCACAAATTCTGAAGCGGAGAGTGCCATGAACCACAGGCGTCGCCGGACAGTTCTACGCGACGCTTGTTTCTCCCAAGAGGCTTTTGATGCCTTTAATTCGGGAGATGCGTACCTCCGTGCCGCTCAAAATGGTTTAGCCAGAGCCACGGAGCAGTATGTAAAAGACATACGGGTAAGAAAATTTTGGTTAAATATATATATATATATATATATATATATATATATATATATATATATATGCCAGTAGCCCCCGAGACTTGAAACAGTTAGAGCAACTGATTTAAGGATCATTTAATATGCAGCTTCTTACAGAGAAGAATACCGTACTGTCCCAGGAGCTGGAAAAGTGCAAGGCCCAACTAGAGGCCGCACTAGCCACAGCAGGGGAGCCCAAAGAGACCCCCTCAGGTAAGATACACTTCGAAAGATTAGTATTGTGCGGTGTGGGTGCAAATCTGACAAATCATATTGCAGATGGCGCCGGACTCGATCCGGACAAGCAATAACTCTTACGCCGGCTAAAGGCCGGTGAGAGTACGTTGACAAAGGTGAGGCGAGAGAAGAATGATCTTCAGGATGCCAACACCAAGCTGGACGTCGAACTTAAAGATGTTTGTGGCCAGCTGTCGGACTCCACGAAGGAGAATCAGCGGCTTCGACGCGACATTTTTAGTAAGTGCTTGAACGAACTTTGAAAAAAGAGTTCGGCGAGGAAGTCGACTAACAGAGTAATGTCTGTAGGTATGCTCACAGGTCGTCCTGCAGAGGAGATGCCCGGTTCTATGGGTGACCTTCTTCCCGAACTCTTACAACTACACGAGCGAATTCGGCAGGCGATGCGGGATATTGCCCAAGCCTTATGGCCTGCCCACTCCGTGCCCGAGGACCTTGGAGAGCTTGCGGAGAAGCTGAAGGGAGCTCGGCGGCGCTTCCGGTTGTGGAAGATATCGGCCTGCCGACAAGGCGCTAGGGAGGCCTGGGCCATGGTGAAGACCCGTTTTATGAAGTCTGACCCAAACCACATGGCCGAGGTCGGACCAGTGGGGCCTGACGGGAAGGAGATCCCTGTAAGCTTAGTATACGACCAAGTAGAGTTGGCCGCGAAGTATTCCCAGCAGGACTGTAAATTAGACAGCCTGTTAGATGGTATAGAAGAGGAATACAATCAGTCAGAATGACTGTATAATTTTGAATTGACATGTGTAATGCCTTCTAGCCGGATTGTAGATCATTTGTCGTTGCTGACCTTTTCGCTTCAACCTCGGGACCTGACGGTCCGGAGTGTGTCCGAATACCCTAGCGGTTATATAAGAACCGGGGTATGCGTGGAGACCAGGCGTAGGGGTCATCAGTGCTTTATCAGACAAGTGCCCAACTAGTTATGTTATATTACATGGTTAGTAAGAAACATCTTCCAGAGAGAATAGTTTCGTTAAGGGTTCCTTTCGCTGGGAGGCATGCCCTAAGGTGCATGTCCGGACTGCGTGAAGAGACGCGGAAAAAAAGGCATCTGGGGGCGCATAAAATGAGTAAAAAGATCATCTTTTATTTCACCGACCGAATATTCCCTTAAGAACGCTAGCTTTCGGCTTCACCCAGTCTGAGGTACACATCCGGCTGACCCGGCAGTAACAATCACAGAGGTGCTCCCTTTACCGCCTAGCCGAACAATCGGGAACGTAGGGGTAAGCATAGGAGCCAGGCAACCCAGCTTGGCCAAAACTTAAGTCATATCGATGCATATAATGGTGAAGAAAAAAGGTACATGCGGAAGTTTGACGCATGTGTTGGGCGTGAAGCCCGTATAAATAAGCTTTTGTTAAAGAAGCCCCCAGGTTTAATGAGCGCGAGTGGCGCGTCACTAGATGAGCCTTTAAGGGCTATGAAAGAAAAAAAATGGGAAGGAGAGAAATGTAAGACAGAAAAATACAAAAAGGGATGGACAGAGGAAGGAGACGAACACAGAGTCCGGCGCTAGGCATAGAATCTTCAGAGACGGGTGGCGTTCCACGGGTTCGGCTCGAGTCGGTTGTTCGACGCATCTCGCAGGCGGTACGCCCCACCAGTCAGGACTTGGTCGATTATGAATGGACCTTCCCACTTGGGCTTGAGTTTGTCCTTTTTCTTATCCGGCAGGCGTAGAACTAGTTCGCCAACATTGTAATTTTTGGCCCATACTTCTTTGCTTTGATATCTTCGGGCCCGCTGTTGATAAAATGCGGAACGGGCTTTTGCCACATCGCGCTCCTCCTCCATGGTGTCCAAGTTGTCCTGCCGATCGAGCTCGGCTTCTCTTTCTTCGTACATGCGCACTCTAGGTGAGTCATGAATTATGTCGCAGGGCAGAACTGCTTCTGCGCCATACACCATAAAAAATGGTGTGTACCCGGTGGTGCGATTTGGCGTGGTCCACAGCCCCCATAGCATGGAGTCGAGCTCCTCTACCCAGTGCGTGTTAGATTCCTTGAGGGACCGCACCAGACTGGGTTTGATGCCGCTCATGATAAGACCATTTGCACGTTCGACCTGGCCGTTGGTTTGTGGGTGATAGACGGAAGCATAATCGAGCTTGATGCCCATGTTTTTGCACCAGAGTTTTACCTCGTCGGCGGTAAAATTTGTACCGTTGTCAGTTATGATGCTGTGGGGGACGCCATAACGGTGTACAACCCCGGATATGAAGTCTATCACGGGTCCAATTCGGCCGTTTTAACAGGCTTGGCTTCTATCCATTTGGTGAACTTATCCACCATGACCAGTAAGTATTTTTTCCTATGGGTTCCACCTTTAAGGGGTCCGACCATGTCAAGCCCCCAGACCGCAAAAGGCCAGGTGATGGGTATAGTTTAGAGTGCGGTGGGTGGCATATGGCTTTGGTTGGCAAAAAGTTGGCAACCAGCGCATCGTTGGACTAGGTCCTGAGCGTCTGCTCGGGCCGTCGGCCAGTAAAAGCCTGTACGGAAAGCCTTGCTAATGAGGGACCGAGCAGCGGCGTGGTGACCACCGAGTCCGGCATGAATTTCAGCCAGGAGGTTCCGCCCTTCCTCTTCGGAGATGCACCTTTGAAGGACTCCGGTAGTGCTTTTCTTATAAAGTTCTCCCTCATGGACTCTGTAGGCCTTAGATCGCCGCACTATGCAGCGGGCCTCGTTTTGGTCCTCCGGGAGTTCCTGCCTAGTAAGGTAGGCTAGGAATGGTTCTGTCCACGAGGCAATAACCGCCATTATTATGTGGGCTGAAGGTGTAATTTCGTTGGCAGAGCCTCCAATTGTGTCAGATTGTTCGGCGTCGAGTGGTGCGGCTGGGTTTGGGCTGTTATTTGCGGGTTCCCCCTCCCATGCTACGGATGGCTTGAACAATCTTTCCAAAAAGACATTGGGGGGGGGGCTGCATCGCGTTTTGCTCCGATGCGTGCTAGGACGTCCGCCGCTTGATTGTTTTCTTGGGCTATATGGTGAAACTCCAGCCCTTCGAACCGAGCTGACATTTTTAGGACGGCGTCGCGGTAAGCTGCCATTTTTGGGTCCTTAGCGTCGAAGTCTCCATTTATTTGGGATATCGCGAGGTTTGAATCCCCGCGTACCTCTAGGCGCTGGATACCCATGGATACTGCTATCCAGAGGCCATGTAGGAGGGCCTCATATTCGGCTGCATTGTTGGAATCCGTGTACATGATTTGGAGCACATATTGGACCGTGTCTCCTGTGGGGGATGTCAGGACGACGCCGGCCCCCAGTCCGGCCAACATTTTGGAGCCGTCGAAATGCATAATCCAATTTGAATATGTGCCGTACTCTTTAGGGAGCTCGGCCTCCGTCCATTCTGCAACGAAGTCGGCCAAAACTTGCGATTTAATAGCTCGCCGTGGCTTATAGGTTATATCGAACGGGAGAAGCTCGATGGCCCATTTTGCAATCCGGCCCGTTGCATCGCGGTTGTTGATAATATCGTTTAGTGGCACTTCCGAGGCTACTATTATGGAACACTCTTGAAAGTAGTGTCATAGCTTCCGGGATGCCATGAATACCGCGTATGCAATCTTTTGATAATGCGGGTACCGCGATTTGCATGGATGAGGACAGTGGACACGTAGTAGACCGGCCTTTGAAGGGGGAATTTGTGTCCGTCCTTTTCCCGCTCGACAACGAGCACCGCGCTGACAACTTCGTGTGTTGCTGCAATGTACAATAACATTGGTTCGCCGGTGATTGGCGCAGCCAGGACTGGGTTTGTTGCCAATTTAGCTTTTATTTTATCAAGTCCGGCCGTGGCGCATCCGTCCACTCGAAGTGTTCGGTGCGCCGAAGGAGGCGATAAAGGGGTAGTGCCTTTTCTCCCAAGCGGGAGATGAAGCGGCTTAAAGCCGCCATGCACCCGGTTAATTTTTGTATTTGTTTAAGGTCCTTTGGGACATCCAATTGTGACAAAGCTCGGATCTTGGCTGGGTTTGCTTCAATTCCTCTGCCGGATACAATGAAGCCCAAGAGCTTTTCGGCTGGAACACCGAAGACGCATTTTTCTAGGTTGAGCTTGATGTCATATTGTCGGAGGTTATCGAATGTAAGCCTCAAGTCGTTTACTAGGGATTCGACATGTCTTGATTTGACGACCACATCATCCACATACGCCTCCACTATTTTGCCAATCTGGTTTGCCAGACATGTCTGGATCATGCGCTGATATGTTGCGCCGGCGTTTTTCAGCCCGTAGGGCATTGTGTTGAAGCAGAATGGGCCGCATGGTGTGATGAATGCTGTTGCAGCTTGGTCTGATTCTGCCATCTTGATTTGATGGTAACTGGAGTATGCGTCGAGGAAACACAACAAATCATGTCCTGCGGTGGCATCGATAATTTGATCGATGCGGGGGAGGGGGAAGGGATCCTTTGGGCAAGCCTTGTTAAGGTCTTTAAAATCGACACACAGGCGCCAGGATTTGTCCTTCTTTGGTACCATCACCAGGTTTGCTAGCCAGTCCGGATGTTTTATGTCTGGCAAACCAGATCGGCAAAACAGTGGAGGCTACTTTGTACCTCCGCTGCGAGAGCCGCCGTATGCTCCTCCGTACGGAGGGAGTGTTCGGTGTCTCCGTTGACCATAATTACTCCTCGAGGGCCTGGCATCTTGAGCTTGAGATATGCGTAGTGCGGCACCGCATTGAACTTTGCGAATGCGGTTCGTCCGAGCAGGGCGTGATAGCCACTGCGAAACGGGACTATATCGAAGATTAACTCTTCGCTTCGGAAATTGTCCGGGGATCCGAAGACCACGTCAAGTGTTACTGAGCCTGTATAGTTGGCTTCTACACCTGGTATAACGCCTTTAATGGTCGTTCTTGTGGGCTTAATCCTTGAGGGATCTATGCCCATTTTCCGCACTGTATCCTAATAAAGCAGGTTCAGGCTACTGCCGCCGTCCATGAGGACTCTTGTGAGATGAAATCCATCGATGATTGGGTCGAGAACCAATGCGGCGAAGCCGCCATGACGGATGCTAGTGGGATGGTCCCTTCGATCAAAAGTGATCGGGCAGGAGGACCATGGGTTGAACTTTGGGGCGACTGGCTCCATCGCGTATACGTCCCGTAGCGCACGCTTCCGCTCCCGCTTGGGAATGTGGGTTGCGTATATCATGTTCACCGTCCGCACTAGTGGGGGAAAGCCCTTCAGTCCATTGTTGTTCGGCGGCTTGGGCTCCTCGTCGTCGCTGTGCAGCCCCTTGTCTCTGTTTTCGGCCCTTAACTTGCCTGCCTGCTTGAACACCCAACAATCCCTGTTAGTGTGATTGGCTGGCCTTTCGGGGGTGCCATGTATCTGGCACAAGCGATCGAGTATTCGGTCCAAACTGGACGGGCCCTGAGTATTCTTTTTGAATGGCTTTTTCCGCTGACCGGATTTATAGCCTTTGAATCCGGCATTGACTGTCGTGTCTTCATTGCTGTCGCTGTTAACACGGCGTTTTTGCTTATTCCGACGTGTCCTGCCACTTTTGTCCTTGGTATTCGAATTACCAGGGTTCTTTGATAAGTTGTTACTGCGAGCTAGCCAGCTGTCTTCTCCCGTGCAAAAGCGGGTTATGAGTGTCGTGAGGGCTGCCATGGATTTCGGCTTTTCTTGTCCCAGGTGCCGGGCAAGCCACTCGTCGCGGATGTTATGCTTGAAGGCTGCTAGGGCCTCTGCGTCCGGATAGTCGACTATCTGGTTTTTCTTTGTTAGGAACCGTGTCCAGAATTGTCTGGCCGATTCCTCTGGCTACTGAATTATGTGGCTTAAGTCGTCGGCATCCGGCGGTCGCACGTAAGTTCCCTGGAAGTATTCGAGGAATGTGGCTTCCAGGTCCTCCCAAGAACCGATTGAGTCTGCTGGCAAGCTGTTAAGCCAATGCCGGGCCGGTCCTTTAAGTTTGAGCGGGAGGTATTTGATGGCGTGTAGATCATCGACGCGTGCCATGTGGATGTGAAGGAGATAATCCTCGATCCATACCGCTGGATCTGTTGTGCCATCGTATGATTCGATGTTTACGGGTTTGAAACCCTCTGGGAATTTATGATCCATTACTTCATTCGTGAAGCATAGCGGGTGTGCGGCGCCTCTGTACTGGGCTATATCACGACGCAGATCGGAAGAGCTATGTCTGTTGTGTTCGGCCCGGCCGGATTTGTTGTATCCGGAGTGAAGATCATTGTCACATGCTGTAGGGCGCTTGCGCGATCCGTAGATCGATCTTGTTTGTCTTGCCTTATCCTCCAGTATGTCTCGCAGGTCGGGCGCATTTTCCTGTGCCTTAGTTGAGCGGCGTCAGGGCATGGCTTGGGTGGAGGGCCGAGAGGCCTCTCTGTCGCGGCCGCGAGGTGGCCGATCTGCCATGTCATGCGCTGGTGATGTAGGTGCTTCCTCCTCTGATCGGGGTAGCAGCCTGCGCTTCGGGTAACTCTTGGAGGGGCGTTGGAGTTCATACTCTTCGGCCGCAAGGACTTCAGTCCATCTTTCAGCTAGCAAATCTTAGGCAGCTCTAAGCTATTGCTACTTTTTCTTGAGGCTGCTTGCCGTGGCTAAAAGCCTGCGTTTAAAATGCTCTTGTTCGGCGAGGTCTGATGGTATGATGAATTCGTCGTCATCGAGGCTTGCCTCGTCTTCGGAGGGAGGCGTATAGTTATCATCCTCGACCTCTCGGTCTGCCGCTCTCTCATGAGGGTTGGCTTCTCCATCTTCCTGTGCCGAATCTTGCTGAGGTGGGTGTTCTTCGGCGCTATCCGGGGTAGTATTATCTCCCGTGCCGGAATCACCGTTTTTTGCTTTGGCGGGATTTAGAGCGGCGCCGCTGACACCGGCGCTTTGGCTGTTTCTTGGGGGCGTCATCCCCCACTGTTCCATCGCCATCTCCATCTTTTGGAGTATCCACCATATATATGTCATATGACGAGGTGGCCTTCCAGCGCCCTACAGGTGCTGGTTCCTGTTCGTCTCCTACATCGTCGTCCATGCCGTCGATGTCTTCGGAGCTGAAGTCAAGCATGTCGGTTAGATCGTCGACAGTGGCTAGAAAGTGGGTGGTGGGTGGGCTTTGAATTTCCTCGTCGTCAGTATCCCACCCTCGCTGACCGTATTCCGTCCAGGGCTCTCCTGATAAAGAGAGAGACTTAAGAGAATTCAGGATGTCGCCAAAAGGCGAATGCTGAAAGATGTCTGCGGCGGTGAACTCCATTATCGGCGCCCAATCGGATTCGATTGGCAGGGGCGCGGGGGGTTCGGAGTCCGGGGAGGAGTCCGGATCCTCGGAGTCACGGGTCGTGCAGAGTGCGGGGCTAGCGTTCGGCTCGATCGCTTTTGGGATCGCAGCCCCCGAGGTGACATCCAACCGCTCATCCTCGATTGGCGCAATAGGCTCCGAGTTAGGGGTCAGAACCGATGCGTGTGCGGCCTCCAGGACACTGTCCGGGGGCAGAGCTAGATCATGCCCCTCGAGATAGTGCGGCGCGCTTGGCCGTGGCTCGAGCCCATCGAAGATCAAGTCTCTGCGGATGTCAGCCGTGTAGTTTAAGCTTCCAAACCTGACTTGATGGCCAGGGGCGTAGCTTTCGATCTGCTCCAGGTGGCCGAGCGAATTGGCCCGCAGAGCGAAGCCGCCGAAGACGAAGATCTGTCCGGGGAGCAAAGTCTCACCCTGGACCGCATCGTTGTTGATGATCAAAGGAGCCATCGGGCCTAAAGGCGACGACACAGAGGAACTCTCAATGAAAGCACCAATGTCGGTGTCAAAACCGGCGGATCTCGGGTAGGGGGTCCCGAACTGTGCGTCTAGGCCGGATGGTAACAAGAGGCAGGGAACACGATGTTTTACCCAGGTTCGGGCCCTCTTGATGGAGGTAAAACCCTACGTCCTGCTTGATTAATATTGATGATATGGGTAGTACAAGAGTAGATGTACCATGAGATCAAGGAGGCTAAACCCTAGAAGCTAGCCTACAGTATGATTGTTGTATATGGAGTTAATTGCCTACGGACTACAACCCTCCGGTTTATATAGACACCGGATAGGGTTAGGGTTACATAGAGTCGGTTACAATGGTAGGAGATCTTGAATATCCGCATCGCCAAACTTGCCTTCCACGCCAAGGAAAGTCCCATCCGGACACGGGACGAAGTCTTCAATCTTGTATCTTCATAGTCCTGGAGTCCGGCTACCCGAACACCCCCTAATCCAGGACTCCCTCAGAGGCCACGCGCAAGTCCCTCGTACCTACACAACACAAAGAGCTCCTCGCAACCAACGCGATTAGGGGTTGTCAATCCCTTCACGGTCACTTACGAGAGTGAGATCTGATAGATAATATTTTTGGTATTTTTGGTATAGAGATGAAAAGTAAAGTAAAAGGCAAAGTAAAAAGCAAAGCAAAATAAATGTGATGGAGATTGATATGATGAGAAAAGACCCGGGGGCCATAGGTTTCACTAGTGGCTTCTCTTGAGAGCATAAGTATTTTACGGTGGGTGAACAAATTACTGTTGAGCAATTGACATAATTGAGCATAGTTATGAGAATATCTAGGTATGATCATGTATATAGGCATCACGTCCATGACAAGTAAACCGACTCCTGCCTGCATTTACTACTATTACTCCACTCATCGACCGCTATCCAGCATGCAAGCATCTAGAGTATTAAGTTAAAAACAGAGTAACGCCTTAAGCAAGCTGACATGATGTAGAGAGATAAATTCATGCAATATGAAATAAACCCCATCTTGTTATCCTTGATGGCAACGATACAATATGTGCCTTGCTACCCCTTCTGTCACTGGGAAAGGACACCGCAAGATCGAACCGAAAGCTAAGCACTTCTCCCATTGCAAGAACTACCAATCTCGTTGGCCAAACAAAATGGATAATTCGAAGAGACTTGCAAAGATAACCAATCATACATAAAAGAATTCAGAGAAGATTCAGATATTATTCATAGATAGACTTGATCATAAACCCACAATTCATCGGTCTCAACAAACACACCGCAAAAAGAAGAAGATTACATCGAATAGATCTCCACAAGAGAGGGGGAGAACATTGTATTGAGATCCAAAAAGAGAGAAGAAGCCATCTAGCTAATAACTATGGACCCGAAGGTCTGAGGTAAACTACTCACACTTCATCGGAGAGGCTATGATGATGTAGAAGCCCTCCGTGATGACGGCCCTCTCCGACGGAGCTCCGGAACAGGCCCCAAGATGGGATCTCGTCGATACAGAAAGTTGCGGCGGTGGAATTAGGTTTTTGGCTCCGTATCTGGTAGTTTGGGGGTACGTGGGTATATATAGGAGGAAGAAGTACGTCGGTGGAGCGTCGAGGGGCCCACGAGGCAGGGGGCGCGCCCCTACCCTCGTGACCGCCTCCGGCGTTCCTTGGCGTAGGGTCCAAGTCTCCTGTGTCTTATTCGGGAAGAAAATCACGTTCCAAAAAGGATTTTTATGTTTGGACTCCGTTTGATATTCCGTTTCTTCGAAACACTGAAATAGGCAAAAAACAACAATTCTGGGCTGGGCCTCCGGTTAATAGGTTAGTCCCAAAAATAATATAGAAGTGGAAAATAAAGCCCAATATAGTCCAAAACAGTAGATAAAGTAGCATGGAGCAATCAAAAATTATAGATACGTTGGAGACGTATCAGACTGCTATTTCCGCTCCGTGAGCGGTCGATCCTTGGGTGGTAATTGCTTCTGACCCCCGGTATTTCATTGGTGAACCTCTCCATCGTCCCTGTCACCTGGCGGCCTCCTCCCCTTGTGTTCGGCGTTGAGCTTGCCAGCCTACTTAAAGACCCAGCAGTTTCTGTTAGTGTGATTAGCTGGTTTATCGGGGTGGCCGTGAATCTGGCAGGGTCGGTCCAATATCCTGTCTAGGTTGGATGGTTCGTCTCGGTTCGCCTTGAATGGCTTCTTCCATTGACCAGGTTTGGGGTTGCTGAATCCGGTGTTTACCCCTGTGTCGCGTGATCCTTCATTATCATTGCGACTGTTGTTCTTACTTCGTCGTGGCTTGCCGTTGCCATCTCGGATTTCGGAAGTGCCCGGATCGCTGGTGCTATTGCTTCTATGAGCGAGCCAGCTATCTTCTCCCGCGCAAAAGCGGGTCATGAGAGTAGTAAGGGCTGCCATGGATTTAGGTCCTTCTTGACTGAGGTGGCGTGCAAGCCATCGATACGTCTCCATCGTATCTATAATTTTTGATTGTTCCATGCCAATATTCTACAACTTTCATATACTTTTGGCAACTTTTTATACTATTTTTTGGGACTAACATATTGATCCAGTGCCCAGTGCCAGTTCCTGTCTGTTGCATGTTTTTTGTTTAGCAGAAAACCCATATCAAACGGAATCCAAACGGGATAAAAACTGATGGAGATGTTTTTTTTGGAATATTTATAATTTTTGGGAAGAAGAATCAACGCGATACGATGCCCGAGGGGGCCACAAGGTAGGGGGCGCGCCCTAGGGGGGCAGGCGCGTCCCTGACCCTCATGGCCACCCCGTAAGGCGGTTGGAGCCCTTCTTTCGCTGCAAGAAAGCTAATTTCCGGATAGAGATCGTGTCCAAAATTCAACCCAATCGGAGTTACGGATCTCCGTTTATAAAAGAAACGGTGAAAGGGCAGAATCCAGAGCGCAGAAACAGAGAGAGACAGAGAGACAAATCCAATCTTGGAGGGGCTCTCGCCCCTCCCATGCCATGGAGACCATGGACTAGAGGGGAAACCCTTCTCCCATCTAGGGAGAAGGGCAAGGAAGAAGAAGGAGGGGGGCTCTCCCCCCTCGCTTCCGGTGGCACCGGAACATCGTCGGGGCCATCATCATCACCGCGATCTTCACCAACACCTACGCCATCTTCACCAACATCTCTATCACCTCCCCCTCTATCTACAGTGGTCCACTCTCCCGCAACCCGCTGTACCAATATTATTATCCAATGATGTGTTGCCATCCTATGATGTCTGAGTAGATTTTCTTTGTCCTATCGGTGGTTGATGAATTGCTATGATTGATTTAATTTGCTTGTGGTTATGTTGTTGTCCTTTGGTGCCCATCATATGAGCGCACACATGGATCACACCATAGGGTTAGTTGTATGTTGATAGGACTATGTATTGGAGGGCAAGAGTGACAGAAGCTTCTACCTAGCATAGAAATTGATGCATACGGGATTGATGGGGGACCAATATATCTTAATGCTATGGTTGGGTTTTACCTTAATGAATATTAGTAGTTGCGGATGCTTGCTAATAGTTCCAATCATAAGTGCATAGAATTCCAAGTCAGGGATGACATGCTAGCAGTGGCCTCTCCCACATAAAACTTGCTATCGTTCTAGTAAATTAGTCAATTGCTTCGGGACAATTTCGCAACTCCTACCACCACTTTTTCACACTCGCTATACGAACTTTATTGCTTCTTTAGCTAAACAGCCCCTAGTTTTTATTTACGCGCTCTTTATTATCTTGCAAACCTATCCAAAAACACCTACAAAGAACTTCTAGTTTCATACTTGTTCTAGGTAAAGCGAACGTCAAGCGTGCGTAGAGTTGTATCGGTGGTCGATAGAACTTGAGGGAATATTTGTTCTACCTTTAGCTCCTCGTTGGGTTCGACACTCTTACTTATTGAAAGAGGCTACAATTGATCCCCTATACTTGTGGGTTATCAGCCATTCATCCCAGACGCTGTGTTTGAAGGCTGCGAGGGCTTCCGCGTCTGGACAGTCGACGATTTGGTTTTTTTGACTAGGAACCGAGATGAGAGCTTCCTGGCTGACTCTCCGGCCTGCTGGACAATGTGACTTAGGTCATCGGCATCTAGGGGCGGACATATGTTCCTTGGAAGTTGTCAAGGAAGGCTTCTTCCAAGTCTTCCCAGCTGTCTATGGAATTTTCAGGCAGGCTGTTTAACCAGTGTCGAGATGGTCCTTTTAGCTTTAGTGGGAGGTATTTAATGGCGTGGAGGTCATCTCCACGGGCCATACAGATGTGGAGGATAAAATCTTCTATCCATACCGCGAGATCGGTTGTTCCGTCGTATGATTCAATATTGACAGGTTTGAATCCTTCCGGGAATTCATGGTCCATTACCTCATCAGTGAAGCAGAGAGGGTGTGCTGCGCCTCTATGTAGAGCCAGACTACGACATAACTCTGAAGGAGTCCTTTTTTGGCTCGGGCGTGGCTAGGTTTGTCACGTCCGAATAGGTAGCCGTCGTCGCGCGTCGCGGCGTGCCCTCGCGATCTGTAGATCGATCTTGCGTGTCCTACTCTACTGTCCAAGTCCCGTCGAAGGCCGTCCAAGTCCCGTCGAAGTTCGTCTGTACAACCATGAGCTGTGTTAGTCTTGCCTTTACGGTGAGGTGGGGCGGTGTGGTGTTCGGCTTGAGTTGCCTCTTTCTCCGGACAGAGTTGTCGGTGATCTGCCGCATTGTGTGATGATGGTACGGGCTCCAATGCCTCGTCATCAAACTGAGGTAACAATCTATGCTTCGGGTAGCTTTTGGCTGGGCCACTAAGGCCGTATTCCTCGGCGGCCAGGACTTTGGTCCATTTATCGTTGAGTAGGTCCTGGTCAGCTTGAAGCTGCTGTTGCTTCTTTTTCAGGCTTCTTGCTGAGGCTATTAGCCTGCGCTTGAAGCGCTCCTGGTCGAGGGGTTCTTCGGGTACGATGAAGTCTTCGTCGCCGAGGCTCATCTCATCTTTGGAGAGCGGAAGGTAGTTGTCGTCCTCCGAATTGTCACTGGGCAGGGCCTGTTCATCGGGGCTGACTTGCCCATTTTCTTGTTCCTCCTGTTCGGATCTTGCTCCAACAGGGTCTTCATTTTTTTCGGCGTCGTCCGGAGTAATATTTTCTCCGGTGCCAGCATTGCTGCGATGTGACTTATAGCGGCGTTCTGGGCGCCGGTACCTAGACTGTGTCTCAGGGGGTTTATTCTTAACTGGATCTTCTTTGTCATCATCGCTTGCTTTTTTAGGTGTATCAACCATGTACACGTTGTACGAAGAGGCGGCCGTCCCACGTCCCGTGAATGGAGGGTCTTGGCCTTGCTCCTAACCGGCATTGTTGTCTATACCGCCGATTTCTTTGGAGCCATAATTAATCATGTCGGTTGAGTCCACGACCGTGGCTATGAAGTGGGTGGCGGGTGGGAAGCAAAATTCTCCATTACCAGCTTCTAGCTTGAACCGGACATAGTTCGGTTGTGAGTCCCCCGCCAAGGACATGTTTTTTAATGAATCTAGCACATCGCCCAAAGGTGAGTGCCGGAAGATGTCCGTGGCGCTGAATTCGAAAATCGATAACCGATCCAGCTCGGTGTCCGCAGGCGTACGTGGTCCGGAACTTATAGTCGGAGAAGAGTCCGGAGTCCCATTGATGCAAATATTGCAGGGTGTCGAGTCTGTGTGCGGCTCCAACGCCGTGGAATCTGTGGACTTGGATGGCACGATCTGCTCCAGCTCTAAGGCCGTGGCGGTTACAGGAACCATCTCCTGGATATGGTCCGACGACAGATTTAAGTCATGTTCATCGGAGCGAGGGGGAGCGATCGCCGTGGTCTCAAATTCGTTGAATATCAAGTCTCCGCGGATATCCGCGATGTAGTTTAAGCTTCCGAATCTGACCTGGTGGCCAGTGGCGTGGCTATCGATCTGCTCCGGATGGCCAAGTGAGTTGGCCCGCAGTATGAAGCCGCCGAATACGAAAATCTGTCCGGGGAGGAAGGTTTCTCCTTGGACAGTGTCACTATCGACATTGGAGGGGCCATCGAACCTTTCGTTGACGGCACAGTGGAACTCTCAATGAAAGCTCCAATGTCGGTGTCAAAACCGGCGGATCTCGGGTAGGGGGTCCCGAACTGTGCGTCTAAGGTCGATGGTAACAGGAGATGGGGGACACGATGTTTACCCAGGTTCGG
Organism: Triticum urartu; assembly: GCF_056163025.1. Classification (NCBI taxonomy): domain Eukaryota; kingdom Viridiplantae; phylum Streptophyta; class Magnoliopsida; order Poales; family Poaceae; genus Triticum; species Triticum urartu. The sequence continues at coordinate 594,021,868 of NC_141878.1, read as the reverse complement.
GCCCTCTCTATGGAGGTAATACCCTACTTCCTGCTTGATTGATCTTGATGAATATGAGTATTACAAGAGTTGATCTACCACGAGATCATAATGGCTAAAACACTAGAAGTCTAGGTGTATGACTATGGTAGTGAGTGTATCCTTTCCGGACTAACCCCTCTGGTTTATATAGACACCGAGGGGGTCTAGGGTTACATGGAGTCGGTTACATAAGAAGGAATCTTCATAGTCGGTTGCCAAGCTTGCCTTCCACGCCAAGGTGAGTCCAATCCGGACACGGGTACAATCTTCGGCCTTCATGTTTTCACAGCCCATCAGTCCGGCCCATGGATAACAGGCCGGACGCCCGAGGACCCCTTAGTCCAGGACTCCCTCAGCGGCCTTCTTGTTGGCTTCAGCTTTCTTGGCGGCGGCACGTTCGGCTTCGGTGGACATGGTGATGATGAGGGTGACGCGGACGTAGAGGAAGTAGATGGATCGGAAGCGAGCAATTGCGTAGTCGCTGCTCAAAAACCTATTCATCCCTCTCCCGTATAGGAACTGAAGGGACGGGGTTTCGGAGACCTGCTCTCCTGTCGACCGTGTACGCGGCGGACGGGATGGAGTCACCGGTGGAAGCAGCATCAAAGGAACGATGGTGGGCGTGGAGCAGATGTGATCTTTTCGTGGCGGCTAGGGTTAGGAGACACCGCACACTTATATAGGCGCAACCGCATGGAGAGACGTGGGCTCGACCCACGTCCGAGTCCGTGACAGCCCACGATCCAGCGTCTCAAATCATGGCCCAGCTGTTAGAGAACTCTCCGTTAGTGACTAGCAGAAATAAGCACGTAGGTGTGAGCTTGACTCGGCTTAATCCCGCAACCCGCGGTGCGGCACGACGAGGCGTGGCATGGCGAGGAGGGCGGCGGAGGAGGAGTGCGCGAGGGCCTCTTCTCTTCTCAAGCTCCAATAGCATGTAGAAGAAAAACCCTTATAAGGAGGTCCAACTCCTCTTCCACTTTCGGGGTGGGACTAAACTTCCCACTACACCTAGTGCCATATAACCCACATGGGCCCTTAGAGATTTTTCAGAAATTGCTATATGGGCCTAGAGCCCATCTCAAATTTCAGCAATCCCCCACCAGATCTCGAGGGCCCATTGTGTCATCTGTTCCAATTACTGTTTTGATATACCATTGTTTCAGTGGAGACATGTTAAGGTTGTACTTCACCTAGAGCAAGTAGTTACACTCCTTCACAACTGAACAATGGACTAAGCCTTGAATTGTCAGTTTGGCGTAAAGAAGTTTCACCACATGTCTCACTAGTACTAGGATGCCGAAGGCTGACCCCTCGGGTGGGGCATATAAGTCACATTCCTGGCCTATTCATGAGCTTACTAGAGATCACCCCAATCTCATAGACTGTGACCAGTAGTCGGGCTCACATAGGTGTGTTCCTCCAAAGATCGCGCTGTAGGATAGCATCTTGCTTACTTAACCTTTGAAACACATTAAGACAGTACTCACCCTACCATACAGTATTGAGAGTATTGCATCTCCAACGGAGTGGGTTAGTATAGTTACTCTCCTCAGTTCACCACTGGCTTGTTTTCCCAGGTCCTAATTCATAGGATCTCCGATCACATAGGTTGGGTTACTACCATGGCAACTCATGTGGGTCTCATACCCATCTCCCTCGATGCACTATCTATCACAACACGTGATAGCCCTTTTGTAAAGGTATCTGCCAGATTCTTAGCCGTATGGACATACTCCAACGCCATCACTTCGGAGTTTCTTAATTTTCTGACACTTTTAATCTCATTCTTATGTGTTTGTTGGACTTCATGTTGTCCTTTGAACTATTCACCTTGGTGATGAAAGTCTGATTGTCACAGTTCATAAGGATAGCCGGAACCGGTTTATCAACCAATGGCAAGTCCATCAAAAGATCTCGAAGCCATCCTGCTTCAACACCAGATGTGTCTAATGTTGTTAATTCTGCTTCCATTGTCGATCTCGTTAAGATCGTTTGCTTGCAAGACTTCCAGGAAATAGCGCCACCTCCAAGAGTAAACATATACCCAGTTGTGGCCTTCATCTCATCAGCATCAGAGATCCAATTCGCATCACTATACCCTTCAAGTATAGATGGGTATCCGGTATAGTGAAGTCCATAGTTCATAGTACCTTTTAGATAACACATAACTCTCTCAATAGCAAGCCAATGTACATCACCCGGTTTGGAAACAAACCGGCTCAGTTTGCTCACAGCAAACGCGATGTCAGGCCTCGTTGCGCTCGCTAGGTACATCAGTGAACCAATGATTTGAGAGTATCTCAATTGATCTTTAGCCATGCCTTAAGACTTTCGAATCAACACGGTAGGATCATATGGTGTTTGAGATTGTGTGCAGTCTGAATATCCAAAACGACTCAACACCTTCTCAACATAGTGGGATTGCAGAAGTGTAATCCCACCCTCATTATCTCTCAGTAGCTTGATGTTGAATATAACATCAGCCATACCAAGGTCCTTCATCTCAAAGTTCTGAGATAGAAATGACTTGACCTCCTTAATGACTTTGAGGTTTGTTCCGAATATCAGTATGTCATCAACATACAAGCACAATATATCTCCCTTGCTCCCACCATGGCGATAGTATACACATTTGTCAGCTTCATTAACAACGAAGCCAACAGATGCCAGAGTTGTATTAAACTTATCATGCCATTGCTTAGGTGCTTGCTTCAGGCCATATAAAGATTTCAGCAACCTACACAGCTTTCTTTCCTGACCATCTATCACAAAGCCATCTGGCTGTTGCATGTAGATTTCCTCGTTTAGCCCTCCATTCAGAAAAGCCGTCTTAACATCCATTTGGTGGACGAGAAGACCATGCGAGGCCGCCAACGAGAGTAATACTCGAATGGTGGTCAGTCTAGCCACAGGTGAATAAGTATCGAAGAAATCTCCCTCTTCTTTCTGGTCATAACCCTTGGCCACAAGCCTAGCCTTGTCCTTTTCAATCGTACCATCAGGCTAAGCTTGTTTTTGAACACCCACTTACATCCCAATGGTTTGCAACCATAGGGACGGTCAGTGATCTCCCATGTCCTGTTAGCCATGATGGAATCCATCTCGCTACGGACCGCATCCTTCTAGCAGTCAGCTTCTAGAGAGGCATACACTTCTGAAATAGAAGTGGGAGTATCATCCACGAGGTACACAAAGACATCATCACCAAAGGTCTTCACAGTCCTTTGTCTCTTGCCCCTACCAAGGGTTTCCTCGTCATCCTCCTCAAGATTTTCATCATGTGTTTGTTCATAATAATCCATAGGAATGGCAGGCTGAGGAGTCTCCTCAGATTCCTGTCTAGAAGTGCTTTGCATATCTCTCATAGGAAAAATATCCTCGAAGAATGTAGCATCCTTAGACTCCATAATCGTAGCGACCTTCTAGTCAAGTACCTCAGATTTCACTACTATAAATCTATAGCCAACGCTATTCTTAGCGTAGCCCAAGTTAACGCAGTCCACGGTTTTTGGTCCAAGCTTATGCTTTTTGGGGATCGGCACATTGATACGTCTCCAACGCATCTATAATTTTTGATTGTTCCATGCTATTATATATTCTGTTTTGGATGTTTAATGGGCTTTATTATACACTTTTATATAATTTCTGGGACTAACCTATTAACCGGAGGCCCAGCCCAAATTGCTGTTTTTTTGCCTATTTCAGTGTTTCGCAGAAAAAGAATATCAAATGGAGTCCAAACGGAATGAAACCTTCGGGAACGTCATTTTTGGAACAAACGTGATCCAGAGGACTTGGAGTGGACGTCAAGCAACCGACGAGGCGGCCACAAGGCAGGGGGTGCGCCTACCCCCCTGGGCGCGCCCTCCACCCTCGTGGGCCCCTCGTGGCTCCACCGACCTACTTCTTCCTCCTATATATACCTACATACCCCCAAACCATCGGAGAGAACCACGAAAACCTAATTCCACCACCGCAACTCTCTGTACCCGTGAGATCCCATCTTGGGGACTTTTCTGGCGCTCCGTCGGAGGGGGCATCGATCACGGAGGGCTTCTACATCAACACCATAGCCTCTCCGATGATGTGTGAGTAGTTTACCTCAGACCTTCGGGTCCATAGTTATTAGCTAGATGGCTTCTTCTCTCTCTTTGGATCTCAATACAAAGTTCTCCTCGATTCTCTTGGAGATCTATTCGATGTAATCTTCTCTTGAAGTGTGTTTGTCGAGATCCGATGAATTGTGGGTTTATGATCAAGATTATCTATGAACAATATTTGAATCTCCTCTGAATTCTTTTATGTATGATTAGTTATCTTTGCAAGTCTCTTCGAATTATCAGTTTTGTTTTGGCCTACTAGATTGATCTTTCTTACAATGGGAGAAGTGCTTAGCTTTGGGTTCAATCTTGCGGTGCTCGATCCCAGTGACAATAGGGGAAACGACACGTATTGTATTGTTGCCATCAAGGATAAAAAGATGGGGTTTATATCATATTGCACGACTTTATCCCTCTACATCATGTCATCTTGCTTAAAGCGTTACTCCGTTCTTATGAACTTAATACTCTAGATGCATGCTGGATTGCGATCGATGTGTGGAGTAATAGTAGTAGATGCAGGCAGGATTCAGTCTACTTGTCACGGACGTGATGCCTATATACATGATCATACCTAGATATTCTCATAACTATGCTCAATTCTATCAATTGCTCGACAGTAATTTGTTCACCCACCGTAATACTTATGCTATCTTGAGAGAAGCCACTAGTGAAACCTATGGCCCCCGGGTCTATTTTCCATCATATTAATCTCCCGTCAACAAGCTATTTCTGGCGCCGTTTATTTTTCTTTCTTTACTTTTAGTCTTTATCATAAAAATACCAAAAATATTATCTTATCATCTCTATCAGATGTCACTCTCGTAAGTGACCTTGAAGGGATTGACAACCCCTTTATCGCGTTGGTTGCGAGGTTCTTATTTGTTTGTGTAGGTGCGTGGGACTCGAGCGTGGCCTCCTACTGGATTGATACCTTGGTTCTCAAAACTGAGGGAAATACTTACGCTACTTACTGCATCACCCTTTCCTCTTCAAGGGAAAACCAACACATTGCTCAATAGGTAGGAAGAAGGATTTCTGGTGCCGTTGCCGGGGAGTCTACTCACAAGTCAAGACATACCAGGTGCCCATCACAAACTCTTATCCCTCGCATTACATTATTTGCCATTTGCCTCTCGTTTTCCTCTCCCCCACTTCACCCTTGCTGTTTTATTCGCCCTCTTTTTTCGTTCGCCTTTTTCTTGCTTGCTCGTGTGTTGGATTGCTTGCTTGTCATGATGGCTCAAGACAATACTAAATTGTGTGACTTTGCCAATAGCAACAACAATGATTTTCCTAGCACTCCGATTGCTCCTCTTACCGATGCTGAATCTTGTGAAACTAATGCTGCTTTGCTGAATCTTGTCATGAAAGATCAATTCGCCGGCCTTCCTAGTGAAGATGCCGCGACCCATCTTAATAGCTTTGTTCATTTGTGTGATATGCAAAATAAGAAAGATGTAGACAATGATATCGTTAAAGTGAAGCTATTTCCTTTTTCTCTTAGAGATCGTGCTAAAACTTGGTTTTCGTCTTTGCCTAAAAATAGTATTGATTCTTGGAATAAGTGCAAAGATGCTTTTATCTCTAAGTATTTTCCTCCCGCTAAAATCATCTCTCTTAGAAACGATATTATGAATTTTAAGCAACTTGATCATGAACATGTTGCACAAGCTTGGGAGAGAATGAAGTTAATGATACGTAGTGCCCTACTCATGGTTTGAATTTGTGGATGATTATATAAATTTTTTATGCCGGATTGAATTTTGCTTCTAGAAATCTTTTAGATTCGGCCGCGGGAGGCACTTTTATGGAAATCACTTTAGGAGAAGCTACTAAACTCCTAGATAATATTTTGGTTAACTATTCTCAATGGCACACTGAAAGATCTACTAGTAAAAAGGTGCATGCGATAGAAGAAATTAATGTTTTGAGTGGAAAGATGGATGAACGTATGAAATTGTTTGCTAATAAGAGTGTTTCTCCTGATCCTAATGATATGCCTTTGTCTACCTTGATTGAGAATAATAATGAATCTATGGATGTGAATTTTGTTGGTAGGAATAATTTTGGTAACAACGCTTATAGAGGAAACTTTAATCCTAGGCCGTATCCTAGTAATTCCTCTAATAATTATGGTAATTCCTACAATAATTCTTATGGAAATTTTAATAAGTTGCCCTCTGATTTTGAGACTAGTGTTAAAGAGTTTATGAATTCACAAAAGAATTTCAATGCTTTGCTTGAAGAAAAATTGCTTAAAATTGATGAGTTGGCTAGGAACATGGATAGAATTTCTCTTGATGCTGATTCTTTGAAACTTAGATCTATTCCACCTAAGCATGATATCAATGAGTCTCTCAAAGCCATGAGAATTTTCATTGATGAGTGCAAAGAACAAACCGCTAGGTGATGACCCACAAGTATAGGGGATCTATCGTAGTCCTTTATATAAGTAAGAGTGTCGAACCCAACGAGGAGCAGAAGGAAATGATAAGCGGTTTTCAGCAAGGTATTCTCTGCAAGTACTGAAATAAGTGGTAACGGATAGTTTTGTGATGAGATAATTTGTAACGAGCAACAAGTAACAAAAGTAAATAAAGTGCAGCAAGGTGGCCCAATCCCTTTTGTAGCAAAGGAAAATCCTAGACAAACTCTTATATAAGGAAAAGCGCTCCCGAGGACACATGGGAATATCGTCAAGCTAGTTTTCATCACGTTCATATGATTCACGTTCGGTACTTTGATAATTTAATATGTGGGTGGACCGGTGCTTGGGTGCTGTTCTTACTTGAACAAACATCCCACTTATGATTAACCTCTATTGCAAGCATCCACAACTACAACAAAAGTATTAAGGTAAACCTAACCATAGCATGAAACATATGGATCCAAATCAGCCCTTACGAAGCAACGCATAAACTAGGGTTTAAGCTTCGGTCACTCTAGCAACCCATCATCTACTTATTACTTCCCAATGCCTTCCTCTAGGCCCAAATAATGATGAAGTGTTATGTAGTCGATTTTCACATAACACCACTAGAGGCTAGACAACATAAATCTCATCAAAATATCGAACAAATACCAAATTCACATGACTACTAATAGCAAGACTTCTCCCATGTCCTCAGGAACAAACGTAACTACTCATAAAGCATATTAATGTTCATAATCAGAGGGGTATTAATATGTATAAAGGATCTGAACATATGATCTTCCACCAAATAAACCAACTAGCATCAACTACAAGGAGTAATCAACACTACTAGCAACCTACTAGTACCAATCCCGGACTCGGAGACAAGAATTGGATACAAGAGATGAACTAGGGTTTTGAGAAGAGATGGTGCTGGTGAAGATGTTGATGGAGATTGCCCTCTCCCGATGAGAGAAGCGTTGGTGATGACGATGGCGATGATTTCCCCCTCCCGGAGGGAAGTGTCCCCGGCAGAACAACTCTGCCAGAGCCCTAGATTGGTTCCGCCAAGGTTCCGCCTCGTGGCGGCGGAGTTTTGTCCTGAAATGTTGCTTGTGATTTTTTCCTCGACGAAAGACCTCATATAGCAGAAGATGGCCATCGGAGAGCCAACAGGGGGCCCACGAGGCAGGGGGGCGCGCCCCCACCCTCGTGGCCAGGTGGGCCCCCCTCTGGTGTACTTCTTGTTGGGGAACGTAGCAGAAATTCAAAATTTTCTATGCATCACCAAGATCAATCTATGGAGTCATCTAGCAACGAGGGAGGAGTGGATCTAGATACCCTTGTAGATCGCGCGCGGAAGCGTTCAAGAGAACGGGGTTGATGCAGTCGTACTCGTCATGATCCAAATCACCGATGATCCTAGTGCCGAACGGACGGCACCTCCGTGTTCAACACACGTACAGCCCGGTGACGTCTCCCATGCCTTGATCCAGCAAGGAGAGAGGGAGAGGTTGAGGAAGACTCCATCCAGCAGCAGCACAATGGCGTGGTGGTGATGGAGGAGCGTGGCAATCCTGCAGGGCTTCGCCAAGCACCATGGGAGAGGAGAAGGACTTGGGAGAGGGGAAGGGCTGCACCGAAGGCAAAAGGTGTGTCTTGAGAGGCCCTCCTTCCCCACTATATATTGGGAGCCCAAGGGGGGGGGGCGCCGGCCCTAGGAGATCCAATCTCCTAGGGGGGGCGGCGGCCAAGGGAGGTTTCCCACCCCCCCAAGGCACCTAGGGGTGCCTTCCCCTTGTGGGACTCTTCCTTTATTGAAACCCTAGGCGCATGGGCCTCTTGGGGCTGGTGCCCTTGGCCCATGTAGGCCAAGGCGCACCCCCTACAGCCCATGTGCCCCCCAGGGCAGGTGGCCCCACCCGGTGGACCCCCCGGGACCCTTCCGGTGGTCCCGGTACAATACCGATGACCCCGAAACTTGTCCCGATGGCCGAAACAGGATTTCCTATATATAAATCTTTACCTCCGGACCATTCCGGAACTCCTCGTGACGTCCGGGATCTCATCCGGGACTCCGAACAACATTCTGTAACCACATACAAACTTCCTTTATAACCCTAGCGTCATCAAACCTTAAGTGTGTAGACCCTAAGGGTTCGGGAGACATGCAGACATGACCGAGACGTTCTCCGGTCAATAACCAACAGCGGGATCTGGATACCCATGTTGGCTCCCACATGTTCCACGATGATCTCATCAGATGAACCACGATGTCAAGGACTTAATCAATCCCGTATACAATTCCCTTTGTCTATCGGTACGATACTTGCCCGAGATTCGATCGTCGGTATCCCGATACCTTGTTCAATCTCGTTACCGGCAAGTCTCTTTTACTCGTTCCGTAACACATCATCCCGTGATCAACTCCTTGATCACATTGTGCACATTATGATGATGTCCTACCGAGTGGGCCCAGAGATACCTCTCCGTTTACACGGAGTGACAAATCCCAGTCTCAATTTGTGCCAACCCAACAGACACTTTCAGAGATACCCGTAGTGCACCTTTATAGTCACCCAGTTACGTTGTGACGTTTGGTACACCCAAAGCACTCCTACGGTATCCAGGAGTTGCACAATCTCATGGTCTAAGGAAATGATACTTGACATTAGAAAATCTTTAGCATACGAACTACACGATCTTTGAGCTAAGCCTAGGATTGGGTCTTGTCCATCACATCATTCTCCTAATGATGTGATCCCATTATCAACGACATCCAATGTCCATGGTCAGGAAACCGTAACCATCTATTGATCAACGAGCTAGTCAACTAGAGGCTTACTAGGGACATGGTGTTGTCTATGTATCCACACATGTATCTGAGTTTCCTATCAATACAATTATAGCATGGATAATAAACGATTATCATGAACAAGGAAATATAATAATAACTAATTTATTATTGCCTCTAGGGCATATTTCCAACAGTCTCCCACTTGCACTAGAGTCAATAATCTAGTTCACATCGCCATGTGATTAACACTCACAGGTCACATCGCCATGTAACCAACTTCCAAAGAGTTTACTAGAGTCAATAATCTAGTTCACATCACTATGTGATTAACACTCAATGAGTTCTGGGTTTGATCATGTTGCTTGTGAGAGAGGTTTTAGTCAACGGGTCTGAACCTTTCAGATCCGTGTGTGCTTTACAAATCTTTATGTCATCTCCTAGATGCAGCTACCACGCTCTATTTGGAGCCATTTCAAATAACTGTTCTACTTGGAGTTATTCTAAATTGTTGCTCCATTATACGTATCCGGTATCTCTACTCAGAGCTATCTGGATAGGTGTTAAGCTTGCATCGTCGTAACTCTTTACGTCGAACTCTTCATCACCTCCATAACCGAGAAAATTCCTTAGTCCACTAGTTACTAAGGATAACTTTGACCGCTGTACTGTGATCCATTCTTGGATCACTCTTGTACCCCTTGACTGACTCATGGCAAGGCACACTTCAGGTGTGGTACACAGCATAGCATACTGTAGAGCCTATGTCTTAAGCATAGGGGACGACCTTCGTCCTTTCTCTCTATTCTGCCGTGGTCGAGCTTTAAGTCTTAACTTCATACCTTACAACTCAGGCAAGAACTCCTTCTTTGACTGATCCATCTTGAACACCTTCAAGATCATGTCAAGGTATGTGCTCATTTGAAAGTACCATTAAGCGTTTTGATCTATCCTTATAGATCTTGATGCTCAATGTTCAAGTAGCTTAATCCAGGCTTTCCATTGAAAAACACTTTCCAAATAACCCTATATGCTTTCCAGAAATTCTATGTCATTTCTGATCCACAATATGTCAACAACATATATTTATCAGAAATTCTATAGTGCTCCCACTCACTTCTTTGGAAATACAAGTTTCTCATAAACTTTGTATACACCCAAAACTTTGATCATCTCATCAAAGCATACATTCCAACTCCGAGATGCTTACTCCAGTCCTTAGAAGGATAGCTGGAGCTTTGCATACTTATTAGCATCTTTCAGGATTGACAAAACCTTCCGGTTGTATCACATACAACCTTTCCTCAAAATCGTTGAGGAAACAATGGTTTTTGGCATCCTATCTGCAAGATTTCACAAATAATGCAGTAATTGCTAATATAATTCCAACAGACTCTTAGCATCGCTACGAGTGAGAAAGTCTCATCGTAGTCAACTCCTTGAACTTGTCGGAAAACATCTTAACGACAAGTCGAGCTTTCTTAATGGTGACATTTACCATCATTGTCCGTCTTCCTTTTAAAATCCATCTGCACTCAACAGCCTTACGACCATCGAGCTGTTCTGCCAAAGTCTACACTTTGTTTTCATACATGGATCCTCTCTCGGATTTATGGCCTCGAGCCATTTATCGGAATCCAGGCCCACCATCGCTTCTCCATAGCTCGTAGGTTCATTGTTGTCTAGCAACATGACTTCCAAGACAGGATTATGTACCATTCTGAAGTAGTACGCATCCTTGTCATCCCACGAGGTTTGGTAGTGACTTGATCTGAAGTTTCATGATCACTATCATAAGCTTCCACTTCAATTGGTGTAGGTGCCACAGGAACAACTTCCTGTGCCCTGCCACACACTAGTTGAAGAGACGGTTCAATAACCTCATCAAGTCTCCACCACCCTCCCACTCAATTCTTTCGAGAGAAACTTTTCCTCGAGAAAGGACCCGATTCTAGAAACAATCCCTTATTGCTTTCGAATCTGAGACAGGAGGTATACCCAACTGTTTTGGGTGTCCTATGAAGATGCATTTATCCGCTTTGGGTTCGAGCTTATCAGCCTGAAACCTTTTCACATAAGCGTTGCAGCCCCAAACTTTTAAGAAATGACAGCTTAGGTTTCTCTAAACCATAGTTCATACGGTGTCATCTCATCAGAATTACGTGGTGCCCTATTTAAAGTGAATGTGGTTGTCCCTAATGCCTAACCCATAGACTATCGTGGTAATTCGATAAGAGACATCATGGTATGCATCATATCCAATAGGGTGCAGTTATGATGTTCGGACACACCATCACACTATGGTGTTCCAGGCTGTATTAGTTGTGAAACAATTTCCACAATGTCTTAATTCTGTGCCAAACTCGTAATTCAGATATTCATCTCTATGATCATATCATAGATATTTTATCCTCTTGTCATGACGATCTTTCAACTTCACCCTGAAATTACTCGAACCTTTCAATAATTCAGACTCGTGATTCATCAAGTAAATATACTCAACATCTACTCAAATCATTTGTGAAGTAAGAACATAACGATGTCCACTACACGCCTCAGCACTCATTGGACTGCACACATCAAAATGTATTACTTCCAACAAGTTGCTTTCTAGTTCCATTTTACTGAAAAACGAGGCTTTCAGTCATCTTGCCCATGTGGTATGATTTGCATGTCTCAAGTGATTCAAAATCAAGTGAGTCCAAACGGTCCATTTGCATGGAGTTTCTTCATGCATATACACCAATAGACATGGTTCGCATGCCTCAAACTTTTCAAAAACGAGTGAGCCCAAAGATCCATCAACATGGAGCTTCTTCATGCGTTTTATACCGATATGACTTACGTGGCAGTGCCACAAGTAGGTGGTACTTATCATTACTATCTTTTGGCCTGAACATGTGTATCACTACGATCGAGATTCAATGAACCATTCATTTTAGGTGCAAGACCATTGAAGGTATTATTCAAATAAACAGAGTAACCATTATTCTCCTTAAATGAATAACCGTATTGCGATAGACATAATCCAATCATGTCTATGCTCAACGCAAACACCAATCTCGATGGTAGAGGGAGCGTGCGATGCTTGATCATATCAACATTGGAAACACTTCCAACACATATCGTCAGCTCACCTTTAGCTAGTCTCTGTTTATTCCGTAGCTTTTATTTCGAGTTACTAACACTTAGCAACCGAACCGGTATCTAATACCCTGGTGCTACTAGGAGTACTAGTAAAGTACACATCAACACAATGTATATCCAATATACTTCTATCGACCTTGCCAGCCTTCTCATCTACCAAGTATCTAGGGTAATTCTGCTCCAGTGGCTGTTCCCCTTATTACAGAAGCACTCAGTCTCGGGTTTGGGGTTCAACCTTGGGTTTCTTCACTAGAGCAGCAGCTGAATTGCCGTTTCATGAAGTATCCCTTTGTTCCCTTGCCCTTCTTGAAACTAGTGGTTTCACCAACCATCAACAATTGATGCTCCTTCTTGATTTCTACTTTCGCGGTGTCAAACATCGCGAATATCTCAAGGATCATCATATATGTCCCTGATATATCATAGTTCATCACGAAGCTCTAGCAGCTTGGTGGTAATGACTTCGGAGAACCATCACTATTTCATCTGGAAGATCAACTCCCACTCGATTCAAGCGATTGTTGTACTTAGACAATCTGAGCACAAGTTCAACAATTGAGCTTTTCTCCTTAGTTTGTAGGCTAAGAAAATCGTCGGAGGTCTTATACCTCTTGACGTGGGCATGAGCCTGAAATCCCAATTTTAGCCTTCGAAACATCTCATATGTTTCGCGACATTTCAAAACGTCTTTGGTGCCTCAATTCTAAGCCGTTTAACTGAACTATCATGTAGTTATCAAAATGTGTATGTCAGATGTTCGCAACATCCACAGACAACGTTCGAGGTTCAGCACACTGAGCGGTGCATTAAGGACATAAGCCTTCTATGAAGCAATGAGGACAATCCTCAGTTTACGGACCTAGTCCGCATAATTACTACTATCAAATTTCAACTAAAATTTCTCTAGGAACATATCTAAACAGTAGAACTGAAGCGCGAGCTCCGACATAATTTGCGAAGATCTTTTGACTACGTTCAGGATAATTAAGTTCATCTTATGAACTCCCACTCAGATAGACATCCCTCTAGTCATCTAAGTGATTACATGATCCGAATCAACTAGGCCGTGTCCGATCATCACGTGAGACGGACTAGTCATCATCGGTGAACATCTTCATGTTGATCGTATCTTCTATACGACTCATGCTCGACCTTTCGGTCTTCTGTGTTTCGAGGCCATGTCTATGCACATGCTAGGCTCGTCAAGTCAACCCTAAGTGTTTTGCATGTGTAAAACTGTCTTACACCCGTTGTATGTGAACGTAAGGATCTATCACACACGATCATCACGTGGTGCTTCGAAATGACAAACTTTAGCAACGGTGCACAGTTAGGGGAGAACACTTCTTGAAATTTTAATGAGGGATCATCTTATTTACTACCATCGTTCTAAGCAAATAAGATGTATAAACATGATAAACATCACATGCAATCAAATAGTAGTGACATGATATGGCCAATATCATATAGCTCCTTTGATCTCCATCTTGGGGCTCCATGATCATCTATTACAAGAACATGATCAATCTCATACATCACATATATCATTCATCACATCCTTTTGGCCATATCACATCACATAGCATACCTTGCAAAAACAAGTTAGACGTCCTCTAATTGTTGTTTGCATGTTTTACGTGGCTGCTATGGGTTTCTAGCAAGAACGTTTCTTACCTACGCAAAAACCACAACGTGATATGCCAATTGCTATTTACCCTTCATAAGGACCCTTTTCATCGAATCCGATCCGACTAAAGTGGGAGAGACAGACACCCGCTAGCCACCTTATGCAACTAGTGCATGTCAGTCGGTGGAACCAGTCTCACGTAAGAGTACGTGTAAGGTCGGTCCGGGCCGCTTCATCCCACGATGCCGCCGAATCAAGATAAGACTAGTAACGGCAAGCATATTGAACAAAGTCAACGCCCACAACTACTTTGTGTTCTACTCGTGCATAGAAACTACGCATAGACCTAGCTCTGATACCACTGTTGGGGAACGTAGCAGAAATTCAAAATTTTCTACGCATCACCAAGATCAATCTATGGAGTCATCTAGCAACGAGGGAGGAGTGGATCTACATACTCTTGTAGATCATGCGCGGAAGCGTTCAAGAGAACGGGGTTGATGGAGTCATACTCATCGTGATCCAAATCACCGATGATCCTAGTGCCGAACGGACGGCACCTCCGTGTTCAACACACGTACAGCCCGGTGACGTCTCCCATGCCTTGATCCAGCAAGGAGAGAGGGAGAGGTTGAGGAAGACTCCATCCAGCAGCAGCACAACGGCATGGTGGTGATGGAGGAGCGTGGCAATCCTGCAGGGCTTCGCCAAGCACCACGGGAGAGGAGAAGGTCTTGGGAGAGGGGAAGGGCTACACCAAAGGCAAAAGGTGTGTCTTGAGAGGCCCTCCTTCCCCACTATATATAGGGAGCCCAAGGGGGGGGCGCCGGCCCTAGGAGATCTAATCTCCTAGGGGGGCGGCGGCCAAGGGAGGTTTCCCTCCCCCCCAAGGCACCTAGGGGTGCCTTCCCCTTGTGGGACTCTTCCTTTATTGAAACCCTAGGCGCATGGGCCTCTTGGGGCTGGTGCCCTTGGCCCATGTAGGCCAAGGTGCACCCCCTACAGCCCATGTGGCCCCCCAGGGCAGGTGGCCCCACCCGGTGGACCCCCCGGGACCCTTCCGGTGGTCCTGGTACAATACCGATGACCCCGAAACTTGTCCCGATGGCCGAAACAGGATTTCCTATATATAAATCTTTACCTCCGGACCATTCTGAAACTCCTCGTGACGTCCGGGATCTCATCCGGGACTCCGAACAACATTCGGTAACCACATACAAACTTCCTTTATAACCCTAGCGTCATCGAACCTTAAGTGTGTAGACCCTACGGGTTCGGGAGACATGCAGACATGACCGAGACGTTCTCCGGTCAATAACCAACAACGGGATCTGGATACCCATGTTGGCTCCCACATGTTCCACGATGATCTCATCGGATGAACCACGATGTCAAGGACTTAATCAATCCCATATACAATTCCCTTTGTCTATCGGTACGATACTTGCCCGAGATTCGATCGTCGGTATCCCGATACCTTGTTCAATCTTGTTACCGGCAAGTCTCTTTTACTCGTTCCGTAACACATCATCCCGTGATCAACTCCTTGATCACATTGTGCACATTATGATGATGTCCTACCGAGTGGGCCCAGAGATACCTCTCCGTTTACACGGAGTGACAAATCCCAGTCTCAATTCGTGCCAACCCAACAGACACTTTCGGAGATACCCGTAGTGCACCTTTATAGTCACCAAGTTATGTTGTGACGTTTGGTACACCCAAAGCACTCCTACAGTATCCGGGAGTTGCACAATCTCATGGTCTAAGGAAATGATACTTGACATTAGAAAAGCTTTAGCATACGAACTACACGATCTTTGAGCTAAGCTTAGGATTGGGTCTTGTCCATCACATCATTCTCCTAATGATGTGATCCCATTATCAACGACATCCAATGTCCATGGTCAGGAAACCGTAACCATCTATTGATCAACGAGCTAGTCAACTAGAGGCTTACTAGGGACATGGTGTTGTCTATGTATCCACACATGTATCTGAGTTTCCTATCAATACAATTATAGCATGGATAATAAACGATTATCATGAACAAGGAAATATAATAATAACTAATTTATTATTGCCTCTAGGGCATATTTCCAACACTTCTTCCGCTCAATATTTTTTATATTTTCCAAAAATGACTTTCGTGGAGTTTCAGGACTTTTGGAGTTGTGCAGAATAGGTCTCTAATATTTGCTCCTTTTCCAGCCGAGAATTCCAGCTGCCGGCATTCTCCCTCCTTATGTAAACCTTGTAAAATAAGAGAGAATAGGCATAAGTATTGTGACATAACATGTAATAACAGCCCATAATGCAATAAATATCGATATAAAAGCATAATGCAAAATGGACGTATCAACTCCCTCAAGCTTAGACCTCGCTTGTCCTCAAGCGGTAGCCGATAATGATAAATTTGTCCCCATGTTTAGAGGTAGAGGTGTCGATAAAAATAAAATACAGACATGAAGGCATCATGATTTTTCTCATAACAACAACATATATAGATATTGTCATATGATTTCTTATGTTCAAGTAATAATCCATTCACAATGCAGAGTACGAATCATAAACTTTATTGAGAACCAACAAACTATAATCTCGGACATTGAAGCAATTGCAATTTATCATAACATCAGAAAGAGTCTATGTCAGAGCTTAATAGCAAGTCCACATACTCAACTATCATTTAGACTTTCATAATCGCCAACACTCACGCAATACTTGTGGTTACAGAGTTTTAATCGGACACAGAGAAAGATAGGGGCTTATAGTTTCGCCTCCCAACCTTTTACCTCAAGGGTAATGTCAACAATAATAACTCATGCTCCCCTACATCCAATTAGATATATCTATCAGGATCTTTCCAACATACTGTGCTTGCCAAAGGATAAAATGTAAAAAGGAAAGGTGAAGATCACCATGACTCTTGCATAAGGTAGAGGATAATAATAAAAGATAGGCCCTTCGCAGAGGGAATCAGAGGTTGCCATGCACTTTTAGGGTTGGATGCACAAAATCTTAATGCAAAAGAACGTCACTTTATATTGCCACTTGTGATATAGACCTTTATTATGTAGTCCGTCGCTTTTATTACTTCTACATCACAAGATCGTATAAAGCTTATTTTCTCCCTCACTAATAAATCATACATATTTAGAGAGCAATTTTTATTGCTTGCACCGATGACAACTTACTTGAAGGATCTTACTCAATCCATAGGTAGGTATGGTGGACTCTCATGGCAAAACTGGTTTAAGGGTTTTGGAAGCACAAGTAGTATCTCTACTTGGTGCTGATAATTTGGCTAGCATGAGGGGGAAAGGCAAGCTCAATATGTTGGATGATCCAAGAAAATATACTTTATCTCAGATATAAGAAAACATAACCCATTACGTTGTCTTCCTTGTCCAACGTCAACTCTTTAGCATGTCATATTTTAATGAGTGCTCCCAATCATAAAAGATGTCAATAATAGTATATTTATATGTGAAACCTCTCTTTCCTTATTACTTCCTATTAATTGCAACGATGACCAAAGCTATGTTTGCCAACTCCCAACAACTTTTAATCATCATACTCTTTCTATGTGAAGTCATTACTCTCAATAAGATCAATATGAACTCTTTATTTCTTTTTATTCTTTTTCTCTTTTCTTTTATTCACTCAAGATCATGGCAAAATAATCAAGCCCTTGACTCAACACTAATCTTTATTATATAGCTCAAGGACTCGATTACATAGAGAGATCAAAAAGCAAAACTCAAAACTAGATCATGCCATAACTTTATTCTACTAGATCAAGATACTACTAATAGGATCGAACTAAGAAAAACGGTAAAGATAGGAGTGTGATGGTGATACGATACCGGGGCACCTCCCCCAAGCTTGGCAGTTGCCGAGGGGAGTGTCCATACCCATGTGATTATGTCTCCTTCTTTGTTGATGGTGTAATATTCTTGGCAATGATTCCTTTCAGGATACGATTCTCCTCCTCGAGCTTATTAACTTGCTGCTTGAGGTTCATTATTTCCTTACGAAGCTTCCCTGTGACGGCTAAAGCTCCTTGCACCCAAGGGTGTTGCATAGCTGTGGGAGAACAAGTGACATTCCTCTTCATATTTTCATAAGAAAGAAATCTAACATTGGAAGGGATAACCGAGTTTGGAATAGCTAAGCTCTGTAGTTCCCCCATCGTGAACCCAGCTCGGAAGCGAGAAGTGACTTCTTGATCCTCCATGGCATCAACCCTCATCAAGTCAGCCTCCATCTCTTCCTCCGTTGCTGGCCCAAAGTGGTCAGCGTCGCTGTTTGGCCTTGGGGAGAGACACCCGGCTCTCCCCAACTAACTCTTGAGAAGACATCTTGCTCTAATCTGCAGCAGCAACAACTCGAAACAAAAACAGAGGATATTTGCATGATACAGGAGTCAAAACCTTCAGGAGATTATATAATGAATTTTTACCGACCAAAATACGTATCGTGCAAGAAAACGGAGTCCGAAAGGCACACGAGGTGCCCACGAGGTAGGGGGGCGTGCCCAGGGGGTAGGGCGCGCCCTCCACCCTCGTGGGGCCCTCGTGATCTTCCCGGACTGCTACTTATTTTTCTATTTTTCTAAATATTCCAAAACAGAGAAATATTGCCTTAAAAACTGTTTTGGAGTCGGTTTACTTACTATACCACATACCTATTCCTTTTCGGAGTCTGAAACGTTCTGGAAAGTGTCTCTTATGTATTCCTCCGGGGTTACAGTTTCAATAACATTGGTTTTAACATTTATAGGATTACCTGAGATATAATGTTTGACTCTTTGACCATTCACCACCTTCGGATTTGTGCCTTCGAAATTGTTGATTTTTATGGCACCGGAACGATAGACCTCCTCGATAACGTAGGGGCCTTCCCATTTAGAGAGAAGTTTTCCTGCAAAAAATCTTAAATGAGAGTTGTATAGCAATACATAATCACCTACATTAAACTCACGCTTTTGTATCCTTTTGTCATGCCATCTTTTGACTTTCTCTTTAAACAACTTGGCATTTTCATAAGCTTGGGTTCTCCATTCATCCAGTGAGCTAATATCAAATAACCTCTTCTCACCGGCAAGTTTGAAGTCATAGTTGAGCTCTTTAATAGCCCAATATGCCTTATGTTCCAGTTCGAGAGGTAAGTGACATGCTTTTCCATAAACCATTTTATACGGAGACAGACCCATAGGATTTTTATATGCAGTTCTATAGGCCCATAATGCATCATCAAGTTTCTTGGACCAATTCTTTCTAGACCTATTGTCAGTCTTTTGCAAAATTAATTTGAGCTCTCTATTACTCAATTCTACTTGACCACTAGACTGTGGGTGATAAGGGGATGCAATTCTATGATTAACATCATACTTAGCAAGCATTTTTCGGAAAGCACCATGAATAAAGTGTGAACCACCAGCAGTCATTAAATATCTAGGGACTCCAAACCTCGGAAAAATAAATTCTTTAAGCATTTTAATAGAAGTGTTATGATCAGCACTACTAGTTGGAATAGCTTCTACCCACTTAGTAACATAATCAACAACAACTAAAATATGTGTATACCCATTAGAGGCAGGAAAAGGTCCCATATAATCAAAGCCCCAAACATCAAATGGTTCAATAACAAGTGAATAATTCATAGGCATTTCTGGACGTCTACTAATATTACCAATTCTTTGACATTCATCACAAGATAAAAAAACTTACGGGCATCCTTGAAGAGAGTAGGCCAATAAAAACCGGATTGCAATACCTTATGTGCAGTTCTATCTCCAGCGTGGTGTCCTCCATAAGCTTCGGAGTGACACTTGTGTAGGATCTGTTCCTGTTCATGCTCAGGTACACAACGTCTAATAACACCATCTACTCCTTCTTTATAAAGATGTGGGTCATCCCAAAAGTAATGTCTCAAATCATAGAAAAACTTTTTCTTTTGCTGGTATGTGAAACTAGGTGGTATAAATTTAGCAACAATATAATTAGCATAATCAGCATACCATGGAGTACTATGAGAAGTACTTATAACATTTAATTGTTCATCAGGAAAGTTATCATCAATAGGTAGTGGGTCATCAAGAACATTTTCTAACCTAGACAAGTTGTCTGCAACGGGGTTCTCAGCTCCCTTTCTATCAACAATATGCAAATCAAATTCTTGTAGCAAGAGAACCCATCTAATAAGTCTAGGTTTAGCATCTTTATTTTCCATAAGATATTTAATAGCAGCATGATCAGTGTGAATAGTTACTTTAGAATCAACAATATAAGGTCTGAACTTATCACAAGCAAATACAACTGCTAAGAATTCCTTTTCAGTAGTAGCATAATTTCTTTGAGCATTGTCTAGAGTCTTACTAGCATAATGGATAACATTCAATTTCTTATCAACTCTTTGCCCTAGAACAGCACCTACAGCATAATCACTAGCATCACACATGATTTCAAAGGGTAAATTCCAATCAGGTGGCTAAACAATAGGTGCAGAGATCAATGCTTTCTTAAGAATTTCAAATGCTTCTACACAATCATCATCAAAGACAAAGGGTATATCTTTTTGTAATAAATTAGTCAGAGGCCGAGAAATTTTTGAAAAGTCCTTAATGAACCTCCTATAAAATCCGGCGTGACCAAGGAAACTTCTTATACCTTTGATGTCCTTCGGACATGGCATCTTTTCAATAGTGTCAACCTTGGCTTTATCAACTTCAATTCCTCTTTCAGAAACTTTATGCCCCAAGACAATACCTTCATTAACCATAAAGTGGCACTTTTCCCAATTCAAAACAAGATTAGTTTCTTCACATCTCTGCAAAACTCGATCAAGATTGCTCAAGCAATCATCAAAAGAAGATCCATAGATGGAAAAATCGTCCATGAAAACTTCACAAATCTTTTCACAAAAGTCCGAGAATATAGCCATCATGCATCTTTCAAAGGTAGCAGGTGCATTACATAAACCAAAAGGCATACGTCTATAAGCAGAAGTACCAAAAGGGCAAGTAAAAGTAGTCTTTGATTGATCCTTGGCTGATACAGGTATTTGAGACAAACCAGAATAACCATCTAGAAAGCAATAATGTGTATGTTTGCATAGTCTTTCTAGCATTTGATCGATAAAAGGTAAGGGGTAATGATCTTTCTTAGTAGCCTTATTTAATTTGCGGAAATCAATTACCATCCTATAACCTATAATAATTCTTTGCGGAATCAATTCATCTTTATCATTAGGAACAACAGTAACACCTCCCTTCTTAGGGACACAATGAACAGGACTTACCCACTGACTATCAGCAACGGGATAAATTATACCTACCTCCAGAAGCTTTAGTATTTCTTTTCTTACCACTTCTTTCATCTTAGGATTCTGCCGTCGTTGATGATCACGAACCGGTTTGGCATCTTCTTCCAAATTAATTTTATGTTGACATAGAGTGGGACTAATGCCCTTAAGATCATCAAGAGTATATCCAATAGCAGCACAGTGCTTCTTCAGAGTTTTCAATAATCTCTCTTCTTCATGCTCTGAAAGGTTAGCACTAATAATAACAAGATATATCTTCTTTTCATCAAGATAAGCATATTTAAGATTATCAAGCAACGGTTTAAGCTCAAACACGGGATCACTCTTGGGTGGAGGAGGATCCCCTAAGATTTCAACAGGCAAATTGTGTTTCAGAATAGGTTCCTGTTTAAAGAATACTTCATCTATTTCCCTTCTTTCATTCATAAACATATCATTTTCATGGTTTAGCAAATATTGTTCTAAAGGATCACTAGGAGGTACGGCAATAGAAGCAAGACCAATAATTTCATCCTCACTAGGCAATTCTTCTTCACGGTGTTGTCTACTAAATTTAGAGAAATTAAACTCATGATACATATCACCCAAACCAATAGTAACAAAATTCTTTTCGCAATCTATTCTTGCATTGACAGTGTTCAAGAAGGGCCTACCAAATATAATGGGACAAAAGCTATCTTGTGGGGCACCAAGAACAAGAAAATCAGCAGGATATTTAGTTTTCCCACACAAGACTTCAACATCTCTAACAATTCCCATTGCTGATATAGTATCTCTATTGGCAAGTTTAATCGTAACATCAATACCTTCTAACTCAGCAGGTGCAATTTCATGCTTAATTTCTTCGTATAAAGTATGAGGTATAACACTAGCACTAGCACCCATATCACATAAGCCATGATAACAATGATCTCCTATTTTAACAGAAATAACAGGCACGCCTACCACAGGTCTATGTTTATCTTTAGCACAAGGTTTGGCAATTCTAGCAGTTTCACCGCAGAAATGAATAACATGCCCATCAATATTATCAGCTAAGAGATCTTTAACAATAGCAATATTAGGTTCAACTTTAACTTGCTCAGGAGGTGTATAAGTTCTAATATTGCTTTTACGAACTACAGTTGAATCTTTAGCATGATCCTTTATCCTAACAGGAAAAGGTGGTTTCTCAACATAAGAAGTAGGAACAATAGGATCATTATAAGTGATAGTATTTTCTTCAACTTTAGTAGGTGCAGCTACTTTTACTTCTATGGGAGGATGATATTTAAACCACTTCTCCTTGGGGAGATCAACATAAGTAGCAAAAGATTCACAGAAAGAAGCTACTATCTCAGAGTCAAGTCCATATTTAGTGCTAAACTTACAGAAAATATCGGTATCCATAAAAGATTTAACACAATCAAACTTAGGTGTCATACCCGACTCCTTACCTTCGTCGAGATCCCAATCTTCAGAGTTGCGTTTAATTCTATCCAATAAATTCCATCTGAATTCAATAGTCTTAATCATAAAAGAGCCAACACAAGAAGTATCGAGCATGGTGCGATTGTTTTCAGAAAGGCCGAGCATAAAATTTTGGAAGGATTATTTCTTTTGAGAGCTCATGATTGGGGCATGAATATAACATTGATTTAAGCCTCCCCCAAGCTTGAGCGATGCTTTCTCCTTTGCGAGGCCAAAAATTATATATATAATTGCGATCACGATGAACAAGATGCATAGGATAATACTTCTGATTAAATTCCAATTTCATTCGTTTATAGTTCCATGATCCCGTGTCATCACATAGCCTATACCATGTCGATGCATCTCCCTTCAAGGATAAAGGGAAGACCTTCTTCTTAACAACTCATCTGGTATACCTGCATGCTTAAATAATCCTCAAACTTCATCCACATAGAGTAGATGTTCATCAGGGTGCTTTGTTCCATCTCCTGTAAAACTATTAGCTAGCAGTTTTTCTAACATACCCGAAGGAACTTCAAAGGGAATATTTTCATTTTCATTAGGTTCAGTAGGTTGAGGAGAAACTCTTTGCTCTACTGGTCGGGGTGAAGATACCCCGAACAAGCCCCTCAGAGGATTACTTCCCATAGTAACAAGTGACAGTAAATTTCAGCACACTATATAAATTTTTCCTTACCAAATTCCAGCTACCAAAGACGCTTCACTCCCCGACAACGGCGCCAGAAAAGAGTCTTGATGACCCACAAGTATAGGGGATCTATCGTAGTCTTTTTGATAAGTAAGAGTGTCGAACCCAACAAGGAGCAGAAGGAAATGATAAGCGGTTTTCAACAAGGTATTCTCTGCAAGTACTGAAATAAGTGGTAACAGATAGTTTTGTGATGAGATAATTTGTAACGAGCAACAAGTAACAAAAGTAAATAAAGTGCAGCAAGGTGGCCCAATCCCTTTTGTAGCAAAGGAAAAGCCTGGACAAACTCTTATATAAGGAAAAGCGCTCCCGAGAACACATGGGAATATCGTCAAGCTAGTTTTCATCACGTTCATATGATTCACGTTCGGTACTTTGATAATTTGATATGTGGGTGGACTGGTGCTTGGGTGCTGTTCTTACTTGAACAAACATCCCACTTATGATTAACCTCTATTGCAAGCATCCGCAACTACAACAAAAGTATTAAGGTAAACCTAACCATAGCATGAAACATACGGATCCAAATCAGCCCCTTACGAAGCAACGCATAAACTAGGGTTTAAGCTTCTGTCAATCTAGCAACCCATCATCTACTTATTACTTCCCAATGCCTTCCTCTAGGCCCAAATAATGGTGAAGTGTTATGTAGTCGACGTTCACATAACACCACTAGAGGCTAGACAACATACATCTCATCAAAATATCGAACGAATACCAAATTCACATGACTACTAATAGCAAGACTTCTCCCATGTCCTCAGGAACAAACGTAACTACTCACAAAGCATATTCATGTTCATAATCAGAGGGGTATTAATATGTATAAAGGATCTGAACATATGATCTTCCACCAAATAAACCAACTAGCATCAACTACAAGGAGTAACCAACACTACTAGCAACCTACTAGTACCAATCCCGGACTCCGAGACAAGAATTGGATACAAGAGATGAACTAGGGTTTTGAGAGGAGATGGTGCTGGTGAAGATGTTGATGGAGATTGCCCTCTCCCGATGAGAGGAGCGTTGGTGATGACGATGGCGATGATTTCCCCCTCCCGGAGGGAAGTGTCCCCGGCAGAACAACTCTGCCAGAGCCCTAGATTGGTTCCGCCAAGGTTCCGCCTCGTGGCGGCGGAGTTTTGTCCCGAAAGGTTGCTTGTGATTTTTTCCTCGACGAAAGACCTCATATAGCAGAAGATGGCCATCGGAGAGCCAATAGGGGGCCCACGAGGTAGGGGGGCGCGCCCTGGGGGTAGGGCGCGCCCCCACCCTCGTGGCCAGGTGGGGCCCCCTCTGGCGTACTTCTTCCGCTCAATATTTTTTATATTTTCCAACGTATCTATAATTTTTGATTGCTCCATGCTATATTATCTACTGTTTTAGGCAATATTGGGCTTTATTATACACTTTTATAATATTTTTGGGACGAACCTATTAACCGGAGGCCCAGCCCAGATTTGCTGTTTTTATGCCTATTTTAGTGTTTCGAGGAAAAGGAATATCAAACGGAGTCCAAACAGAAAAATCCTTTTTGGAACGTGATTTTCTCACCGGATAAGACCCAGGGAAGTTGGAGTGCACGTCAGAAGATACGGGAGCTACCCACGAGGGTGGGGGGCGCGCCCCCTGCCTCGTGGGGCCCCCGTGGCTCCCCTGACGTGCTTCTTCTGCCTATATATTTCGTCGTACCCTAAAACTTCCAGAACAGAAGATAGATCGGGAGTTCCGCCGCCGCAAGCCTCTGTAGCCACCAAAACCAAATCGGGACCCTGTTCCGGCACCCTGCCAGAGGGGGAACCCTCACCGGTGGCCATCTTCATCATCCCGGCGCTCTCCATGATGAGGAGGGAGTAGTTCACCCTCGGGGCTGAGGGTATGTACCAGTAGCTATGTGTTTGATCTCTCTCTCTCGTGTTTTGATTTGGCACGATCTTGATTTATCGCGAGCTTTGCTATTATAGTTGGATCTTATGTTTCTTCTCCCCCTCTTCTCTCTTGTAATGGATTGAGTTTTCCCTTTGAAGTAATTTTATCGGATTGAGTCTTTAAAGACTTGAGAACACTTGATGTATGTCTTGCCGTGATTATCTGTGGTGACAATGGGATATCATGTGCCACTTGATGTATGTTTTGGTGACCAACTTGCGGGTTCCGCCCATGAATCTATGCATAGGGGTTGGCACACGTTTTCGTCATGATTCTCCGGTAGAAACTTTGGGCACTCTTTGAGGTTCTATGTGTTGGTTGAGTAGATGAATTGAGATTGTGTGATGCATATCGTATAATCATACCCACGGATACTTGAGGTGGCAATGGAGTATCTAGGTGACATTAGGGTTTTGGTTGATTTGTATCTTAAGGTGTTATTCTAGTACGAACTCTAGGGCTGTTTGTGACACTTATAGGAATAGCCCAACGGATTGATTGGAAAGAATAACTTTGAGGTGGTTTCGTACCCTACCATAATCTCTTCGTTTGTTCTCCGCTATTAGTTACTTTGGAGTGACTCTTTGTTGCATGTTGAGGGATAGTTATATGATCCAATTATGTTATTATTGTTGAGAGGACTTGCACTAGTGAAAGTATGAACCCTAGGCCTTGTTTCTACACATTGCAATACCGTTTACGCTCACTTTTACCGCTTGCTACCTTGCTGTTTTTATATTTTCAGTTTACAAAAACCTATATCTACCATCCATATTGCACTTGTATCACCATCTCTTCGCCCAACTAGTGCACCTATACAATTTATCATTGTATTGGGTGTGTTGGGGACACAAGAGACTCTTTGTTATTTGGTTGCAGGGTTGCTTGAGAGAGACCATCTTCATCCTACGCCTCCCACGGATTGATAAACCTTAGGTCATCCACTTGAGGGAAATTTTCTACTGTCCTACAAACCTCTGCACTTGGAGGCCCAACAACGTCTACAAGAAGAAGGTTGTGTAGTAGACATCAGATGTATCACTAGGATGCGTGCTAAGAAAGATTGCTTTGTAAAAGCGTGTTCGTCCAATTTTTATGAGAATAAAGATGAAGATCTAAAAGTTATTGATGTATCCCCTATTAAATATTTGTTTTGCAATATGAATCTTGATAATGATGGGACTGGAGATGAGTCAACTTTAGCTAGAAGGCGTCCGAAAAATTCGGAGTATTTAGATCTTGATGCAAAAATTGGTAAAAGTGGGATTGAAGAGGTTAAAACTTTAGATATCAATGAACCCACTATTTTGGATTTCAAGGAATTTAATTATGACAATTTCTCTTTGATAGATTGTATTTCCTTGTTGCAATCCGTGCTAAGTTCTCCTCATGCTTATACTCAAAATAAAGCTTTTACCAAACATATCGTTGATGCTTTAATGCAATCTTATGAAGAAAAGCTTGAATTGGAAGTTTCCATCCCTAGAAAACTTTATGATGAGTGGGAACTTACTATTAAAATTAAAATTAAAGATCATGAATGCTATGATTTGTGGGATTTGGGTTCTAGTGTTTCCATGATTCCAAAAACTTTGTGTGATTTGCTAGGTTTCCGCGAATTTGATGATTGTTCTTTAAACTTGCACCTTGCGGATTCCACCATTAAGAAACCTATGGGAAGAATTAATTATGTTCTTATTGTTGCAAATAGGAACTATGTGCCCGTAGATTTCATTGTTCTTGATATAGATTGCAATCCTTCATGTCCTATTATTCTTGGTAGACCTTTCCTTAGAACGATTGGTGCAATTATTGATATGAAGGAAGGGAATATTAGATTCCAATTTCCGCTAAGGAAAGGCATGGAACACTTTCTTAGAAAGAAAATAAAATTGCCTTATGAATCTATTATGAGAGCCACTTATGGATTGCCTACCAAAGATGACAATACTTAGATCTATCCTCGCTTTTATGCCTAGCTAAGGGCGTTAAACGATAGCGCTTATTGGGAGGCAACCCAATTTATTTTTAGTTTTTTGCTTTTTGCTCCTGTTTAGAAATAAATATTTGATCTAGCCTCTCGTTTGATTTTTTTTTATGTTTTAATTAGTGTTTGTGCCAAGTTAAACCTATAGGATCTTCTTGGATGATAGTTATTTTATCTTGCGGAAAATTCCAGAAACTTTCTATTTGCAAAAATAATTGTTAAAAATAACCAGAACATAATAAAATACTGATTCCAAATTCAGTAGATCAATAAACTAATTACTTAGGATTTCCTATTTTATCTGAATTTTTAGAGTTACAGAAGTTTGCGTTAGATATAGATTACTATAGACTGTTCTGTTTTTGACAGATCCTGTTTTCCGCGTGTTGTTTGCTTATTTTGATGAATCTATGGCTAGTAAAAGAGCTTATAAACCATAGAGAAGTTGGAATACCGTAGGTTTAACACCAATATAAATAAAGAATGAGTTCATTATAGTACCTTGAAGTGGTGTTTTGTTTTCTTTCGCTAACGGAGCTCATGAGATTTTCTGTTGAGTTTTGTGTTGTGAAGTTTTCAAGTTTTGGGTAAAGATTTGATGGATTATGGAACAAGGATTGGCAAGAGCCTAAGCTTGGGGTTGCCCAAGGCACCCCAAGGTAAAATACAAGGACAACCAAAAGCCTAAGCTTGGGGATGCCCCGGAAGGCATCCCCTCTTTCGTCTTCGTCCATCGGTAACTTTACTTGGAGCTATATTTTTATTCACCACATGATATGTGTTTTGCTTGGAGCGTCTTGTATGAGTTGAGTCTTTGCTTTTTAGTTCACCACAACCATCCTTGCTGTACACACCTTTTGAGACAGACACACATGATTCGGAATTCGTTAGAATACTCTATGTGCTTCACTTATATCTTTTGAGCTATATAGCTTTTGATCTAGTGCTTCACTTATATCTTTTAGAGCACGGCGGTTCACTTATATTATTTTGAGAGCCCTACAAAACAGCATGATAATTTGCTTTAATCATAAAATTAGTCCTAATATGATAGGCATCCAAGACTAGTAAAAAAATTCTTATGTGTGTGTTGAATACTATGAGAAGTTTGATGCTTGATAATTGTTTTGAGATATGAAGATGGTGATATTAGAGTCATGCTAGTTGAGTGGTTATGAATTTGAGAAATACTTGTTCTAAAGTTTGTGATTCCCGTAGCATGCACATATGGTGAACCGTTATGTGATGAAGTCGGAGCATGATTTATTTATTGATTGTCTTCCTTATGAGTGGCGGTCGGGGACGAGCGATGGTCTTTTCCTACCAAACTATCCCCAAGGAGCATGCACGTAATACTTTGTTTCGATAACTAATAGATTTTTGCAATAAGTATGTGAGTCCTTCATGACTAATGTTGAGTCCATGGATTATACACACTCTCACCCTTCCACCATTGCTAGCCTCTCTAATACCGCGCACTTTTCGCCGATATCATACACCCACCATTACCTTCCTCAAAACAGCCCCATACCTACCTATCATGGCATTTCCATAGCCATTCCGAGATATATTGCCATGCAACTTACCACCGTTCCATTTACTATGACATGCTCCATCATTGTCATATTGCTTTGATGATCATGTAGTTGACATCGTATTTATGGCAAAGCCACCGTTCATTATCTTCATACATGTCACTCTTGATTCATTGCATATCCCGGTACACCGCCGGAGGCATTCACATAGAGTCATATTTTGTTCTAAGTATTGAGTTGTAATTCTTGAGTTGTAAGTAATAAAAGTGTGATGATCATCAATTTTTAGAGCATTGTCCCAAGTGAGGAAAGGATGATGGAGACTATGATTCCCCCACAAGTCGGGATGAGACTCCGGACTAAAAAAGGGAAGGCCATAAAAAAAGAGAAAAGGCCCAAATAAAAAAATAAAAAAATAAAAAAAAAATAAAAAAATGAGAGAAAAAGAGAGAAGGGACAATGCTACTATCCTTTTACCACACTTGTGCTTCAAAGTAGCACCAAGATCTTCATGATAGAGAGTCTCCTATGTTGTCACTTTCATATACTAGTGGGAATTTTACATTATAGAACTTGGATTGTATATTCCAATGATGGGCTTCCTCAAAATTGCCCTAGGTATTTGTGAGCGAGCGAGTTGGATGCACACCCACTTAGTTTCTTTTGCTGAGCTTTCATATACTTATAGCTCTAGTGCATCCGTTGCATGGCAATCCCTACTCATTCACATTGATATCTATTGATGGGCATCTCCATAGCCCGTTGATACGCCTAGTTGATGTGAGACTATCTTCTTCTTTTTGTCTTCTCCACAACCACCATTCTATTCCACATATAGTGCTATATCCATGGCTCACGCTCATGTATTGCATGAAGATCGAAAAAGTTTTGAAAATCTTAAAGTATGAAACAATTGCTTGCCTTGTCATCGGGGTTGTGCATGATTTAAATACTTTGTGTGGTGAAGATAGAGCATAGCTAGACTATATGATTTTGTAGGGATAACTTTCTTTGGCCATGTTATTTTGAGAAGACATAATTGCTTTGTTAGTATGCTTGAAGTATTGTTATTTTTTATGTCAATATGAACTTTTGTCTTGAATCTTTCGGATCTGAATATTCATATCACAAGTAAGTAGAATTACATTGAAACTATGCCAACTAGCATTCCACATCAAAAATTATCTTTTTTATCATTTACCTACTCGAGGACGAGCAGGAATTAAGCTTGGGGATGCTTGATACGTCTCCAACGTATCTATAATTTTTGATTGCTCCATGCTATATTATCTACTGTTTTAGGCAATATTGGGCTTTATTACACTTTTATAATATTTTTGGGACTAACCTATTAACCGGAGGCCCAGCCCAGATTTGCTGTTTTTATGCCTATTTCAGTGTTTCGAGGAAAAGGAATATCAAACGGAGTCCAAACAGAAAAATCCTTTTTGGAACGTGATTTTCTCACCGGATAAGACCCAGGGAAGTTGGAGTGCACGTCAGAAGATACGGGAGCTGCCCACGAGGGTGGGGGGTGCTTCCCCCTGCCTCGTCGGGCCCCCGTGGCTCCCCTGACGTGCTTCTTCTGCCTATATATTTCGTCGTACCCTAAAACTTCCAGAACAGAAGATAGATCGGGAGTTCCACCGCCGCAAGCCTCTGTAGCCACCAAAACCTAATCGGGACCCTGTTCCGGCACCCTGCCAGAGGGGGGAACCCTCACCGGTGGCCATCTTCATCATCTCGGTGCTCTCCATGACGAGGAGGGAGTAGTTCACCCTCGGGGCTGAGGGTATGTACCAGTAGCTATGTGTTTGATCTCTCTCTCTCGTGTTCTTGATTTGGCACGATCTTGATTTATCGCGAGCTTTGCTATTATAGTTGGATCTTATGTTTCTTCTCCCCCTCTTCTCTCTTGTAATGGATTGAGTTTTCCCTTTGAAGTAATTTTATCAGATTGAGTCTTTAAAGACTTGAGAACACTTGATGTATGTCTTGCCATGATTATCTGTGGTGACAATGGGATATCATGTGCCACTTGATGTATGTTTTGGTGACCAACTTGCGGGTTCCGCCCATGAATCTATGGATAGGGGTTGGCACACGTTTTCGTCATGATTCTCTAGTAGAAACTTTGGGCACTCTTTGAGGTTCTATGTGTTGGTTGAGTAGATGAATTGAGATTGTGTGATGCATATCGTATAATCATACCCACGGATACTTGAGGTGACAATGGAGTATCTATGAGATTATGCAACTCCCGTTTGCCGGAGGAACACTTTGTGTGCTACCAAACGTCACAATGTAACTGGGTGATTATAAAGGTGCTCTACAGGTGTCTCCAAAGGTACATGTTGGGTTGGCGTATTTCGAGATTAGGATTTGTCACTCCGATTGTTGGAGAGGTATCTCTGGGCCCTCTCGGTAATGCACATCACTTAAGCCTTGCAAGCATTGCAACTAATGAGTTAGTTGCGGGATGATGTATTACGGAACGAGTAAAGAGACTTGCCGGTAACGAGATTGAACTAGGTATTGAGATACCGACGATCGAATCTCGGGCAAGTAACATACCGATGACAAAGGGAACAACGTATGTTGTTATGCGGTCTGACCGATAAAGATCTTCGTAGAATATGTAGGAGCCAATATGGGCATCCAGGTCCCGCTATTGGTTATTGACCGGAGACATGTCTCGGTCATGTCTACATTGTTCTCGAACCGTAGGGTCCACACGCTTAAGGTTTCGATGACAATTATATTATGAGTTTATGAGTTTTGATGTACCGAAGGAGTTCGTAGTCCCGGATGGGATCGGGGACATGACGAGGAGTCTCGAAATGGTCGAGATGTAAAAATCGATATATTGGACGACTATATTCGGACATCGGAAAGGTTCCGAGTGATTCGGGTATTTTTCGGAGTACCGGGTAGTTACGGGAGAAGCAATGGGCCATGATGGGCTTTAGTGGGAAGAGGAGAAAGGGCCAAGGGGCTGCTGCGCCCCCCCTCCCCTCTAGTCCGAATTGGACTAGGGAAAAGGGGGCCGGTCACCCCTCCTTCTCCTCCACTTCCTTCTCCCTTCCTCCCCTCTTGGTGGACTCCTACTAGGACTTGGAGTCCTAGTAGGACTCCACATCCTGGCCGCACCAAGCCTTGGCCGGCCTCCTCCTCCTCCATCCTTTATATACTGAGGCAAGGGGCACCCCATGAACACACAAGTTGATCCACGTGATCATATTCTTAGCCGTGTGCGGTGCCCCCTTCCACCATAGTCCTCGATAATATTGTAGCGGAGTTTAGGCGAAGCCCTGCTGCAGTAGTACATCAAGATCGTCACCACGCCGTCGTGCTGACGGAACTCTTCCCCGACACTTTGCTGGATCAGAGTCCGGGGATCGTCATCGAGTTGAACGTGTGCCAAGAACTCGGAGGTGCCGGAGTAACGGTGCTTGGATCGGTCGGACCGTGAAGACGTACGACTACATCAACCAAACGCTTCCGTTGTCGATCTATAAGGTACATAGATCATACTCTCCCCTCTCGTTGCTATGCATCACCATGATCTTGCGTGTGCGTAGGAAAATTTTGAAATTACTACGTTCCCCAACACTTCTCTCTTGTAATGGATTGAGTTTTCCCTTTGAAGTAATTTTATCGGATTGAGTCTTTAAAGACTTGAGAACACTTGATGTATGTCTTGCCGTGATTATCTATGGTGACAATGGGATATCATGTGCCACTTGATGTATGTTTTGGTGACCAACTTGCGGGTTCCGCCCATGAATCTATGCATAGGGGTTGGCACACGTTTTCGTCATGATTCTCCGGTAGAAACTTTGGGCACTCTTTGAGGTTCTATGTGTTGGTTGAGTAGATGAATTGAGATTGTGTGATGCATATCGTATAATCATACCCACGGATACTTGAGGTGACAATGGAGTATCTAGGTGACATTAGGGTTTTGGTTGATTTGTATCTTAAGGTGTTATTCTAGTACGAACTCTAGGGCTGTTTGTGACACTTATAGGAATAGCCCAATGGATTGATTGGGAAGAATAACTTTGAGGTGGTTTCATACCCTACCATAATTTCTTCGTTTGTTCTCCGCTATTAGTTACTTTGGAGTGACTCTTTGTTGCATGTTGAGGGATAGTTATATGATCCAATTATGTTATTATTGTTGAGAGGACTTGCACTAGTGAAAGTATGAACCCTAGGCCTTGTTTCTACACATTGCAATACCGTTTACGCTCATTTTTACCGCTTGCTACCTTGCTGTTTTTATATTTTCAGTTTACAAAAACCTATATCTACCATCCATATTGCACTTGTATCACCATCTCTTCGCCGAACTAGTGCCCCTATACAATTTACCATTGTATTGGGTGTGTTGGGGACACAAGAGACTCTTTGTTATTTGGTTGCAGGGTTGCTTGAGAAGACATGATTTTGTAGGGATAACTTTCTTTGGCCATGTTATTTTGAGAAGACATGATTGCTTTATTAGTATGCATGAAGTATTATTATTTTCATATCAATATTAAACTTTTATCTTGAATCTTTCGGATCTGAATATTAATGCCACAATTAAGAGAATTACATTGAAAATTATGCTAGGTAGCTTTCCACATCAAAAATTCTGTTTTTATCATTTACCTACTCGAGGACGAGTAGAAATTAAGCTTGGGGATGCTTGATACCTCTCCAACGTATCTATAATTTTTTATTGTTCCATGCTATTATATATTTTGTTTTGGATGTTTAATGGGCTTTATTATACACTTTTATATTATTTTTGGGACTAACCTATTAACCGGAGGCCCAGCCCAAATTGCTGTTTTTTGTGCCTATTTCAGTGTTTCGCAGGAAAAGAATATCAAACGGAGTCCAAACGGAATGAAACCTTCGGGAACGTGATTTTTGGAACAAACATGATCCAGAGGACTTGGAGTGGACGTCAAGCAACCGACAAGGAGGCCACGAGGCAGGGGCGCGCCCTCCACCCTTGTGGGCCCCTCGTGGCTCCACCGACCTACTTCTTCCTCCTATATATACCTACGTACCCCCAAACCATCGGAGAGCACCACGAAAGACTAATTCCACCGCCGCAACTCTCTGTACCCGTGAGATCCCATCTTGGGGCCTTTTCCGGCGCTCCGTCGGAGGGGGCATCAATCACGGAGGGCTTGTACATCAACACCATAGCCTCTCTGATGATGTGTGAGTAGTTTACCTCAGACCTTCGGGTCCATAGTTATTAGCTAGATGGCTTCTTCTCTCTCTGTGGATCTCAATACAAAGTTCTCCTCGATTCTCTTGGAAATCTATTCGATGTAATCTTCTTTTGTGGTGTGTTTGTCGAGATCCGATGAATTGTGGGTTTATGATCAAGATTATCTATGAACAATATTTGAATCTCTTCTAAATTCTTTTATGTATGATTGGTTATCTTTGCAAGTCTCTTCGAATTATCAGTTTGGTTTGGCCTACTAGATTGATCTTTCTTGCAATGGGAGAAGTGCTTAGCTTTGGGTTCAATCTTGCGGTGCTCGATCCTAGTGACAATAGGGGAAACGACATGTATTGTATTGTTGCCATCGAGGATAAAAAGATGGGTTTTATATCATATTGCATGAGTTTATCCATCTACATCATGTCATCTTGCTTAAAGCGTTACTCCGTTCTTATGAACTTAATACTCTAGATGCATGCTGGATAGCGGACGATGTGTGGAGTAATAGTAGTAGATGCAGGCAGGAGTCGGTCTACTTGTCACGGATGTGATGCCTATATACATGATCATACCTAGATATTCTCATAACTATGCTCAATTCTATCAATTGCTTGACAATAATTTGTTCACCCACCATAATACTTATGCTATCTTGAGAGAAGCCACTAGTGAAACCTATGGCCCCCGGGTCTATTTTCCATCATATTAATCTCCCGTCAACAAGCTATTTCTAGCGCCATTTTTTTTGCTTTCTTTACTTTTAGTCTTTATCATAAAAATACCAAAAATATTAACTTATCATCTCTATCAGATCTCACTCTCATAAGTGACCGTGAAGGGATTGACAACCCCTTTATCGCGTTGGTTGTGAGGTTCTTATTTTTTTGTGTAGGTGCGTGGGACTCAAGCGTGGCCTCCTACTGGATTGATACCTTGGTTCTCAAAACTGAGGGAAATACTTACGCTACTTTACTGCATCACCCTTTCCTCTTCAAGGGAAAACCAACGCAGTGCTCAAGAGGTAGCAGACATTGACTTTCATCAAACAGCCCCAAGTACGTAGGTACGAGAGTGTTGTCCTTCTCTTCGCCCATTTCTCATAGGGAGTGATCTCATTATCCTTTGTCGGAACTTTATTCAGGACATGACATGTTGTCAATATAGCCTCCCCCCACCATGCCTTGGACAAACTTGATGTATCTAACATGGCGTTAACCAAATCAGTTAGAGTACGGTTTTTCCGCTCGGCAACCCCGTTTGACTGGGCTCTCATGAATAATGCCGTGTTCTGAATAATGCCGTGTTCCGCACAAAAAAAAATCAAACTCACCCGAGAAGTACTCTCCACCACGATCTGATCGGACTCGTTTAATTTTCTTTTCAAGTTGATTCTCAACTTCTGCCTTATAGATTTTAAAGTAGTGTAGAGCCTCATCTTTAGTATTTAACAGATACACATAGCAATATCTAGTGGAATCATCTATCAATGTCATGAAGTATTTCTTTCCACCTTTAGTCAACACACCATTCATCTCACAAAGATCAGAATGTATGAGTTCTAATGGTGCCAAGTGTCTCTCCTCCGCGGCCTTGTGAGGCTTGCGAGGTTGCTTAGCTTGCACACATGAAAGGCACTTAGAACCTTTGGCTAAAGTGAAACTCGGGATTAAATAGAACTTGGCTAGCCATGTCATAACACCGAAACTAATGTGACAAAGATGTGAATGCCAAACTTCATATTCATTAACATTCTAATCAATATGGTTCACGACTTTATTACAAAAATCTGCGAGGGAAAGGCGAAACATCCCTCTGCTCTCATAACCTTTTCCAACAAAGAGTCCATATTTCGTAACAACTAATTTATTAGACTTCAAAACCAATTTAAACCCTTCTCTACACACTAGTAGAAAACATGGCTTTGGTTCGGCCAGAAAAGAGCATTAATCCCGGTTGCATTACGAACCGGGACTAATGTGAGCATTAGTCCCAGTTCGAGCGACTAGGGCACCGTACAGACATTAGTCCCGGTTCAAATGGGACTAAAGGGTACAATGCCCATTAGTACCGGTTCGTGGCACGAACCGGTACTAAAGGTTAGACCTTTAGTCCCGGTTCGAGCCACCAACCGGGACAAATGGGGTTGAGGCATTAGTACCTGTTCGTGGCACCAACCGGTACTAAAGCTTAGTACCGGTTGGTGCCACGAACCGGTACTAATGGTGCAATTTTCAAATTCTACCTCCCCCCTGTGTATCGCCTTTTCAGTTTTGTAAAAAGCAAAAGAAAATGATAAAAAATTCATAAGTTAAAATCCTTCGATATGTAGTTATGTTAGTACATCTACTAGTTATGAAAATTTAAAAACTTAAATTTGGACATGTTTTGCAAAAAGTGTAGGGAAAATGTAAAACGGCTATAACTTTTGCATATGATGTCAGAAAAAAAAGTATAATATATCAAAATGTTCAGCACAAAAATCCGCATCCGATTTGGACGGCCTACGGCATGCTTGCAATTTTTTAGAATCCTCAGATTCTAAAAGGAAAAAAGGTTATGCTCAAATTTCAGTTTTTTTGAATTTTCGTTAAATCTTGTCAAACTATGGTCAAACTACTTATTCAAGAAGTATTAGTGTTACTAAATAATTATTCAAGAATGTTAGTGTTACTAAAAAATTATTCAAGAATATTAGTGTTACTAAATAATTATTTAAGTTTTTTGAATTTTGGTCTAATCTGGTCAAACAATGGTCAAACTACTTGTTCAAGAAATATTAGTGTTACTAAATAATTATTGTTTTTAGAATGATAGTTTCAAACTCAAACAGTGAAATGTGTGACTTCATGCTCAAGCTAAACTCCTGAGGGTTAATAGGATTGACATCTTACTATTGTCAGGAAAACAACAAGTGCAGACTTGGAAACGAGGGAGAATAGAACCCGGAAGTTAAGCGTGCTCAGGCTAGGGCAGTGAGAGGATGGGTGACCGTTCGGGAAGTTAGATGATTTGGAATGATGAGGGGTGATTAGAGATTAGAGGTTAAATTGAGCAGTGATAAGAGGTGATTAGAGATTAGAGGTTAAATTGAGCAGTGATAAGAGGTGATTAGAGATTAGAGGTTAAAATAATTCAGAAATTTGAAAATTCGGGGAAAATTTTCAAAAAAATCATAAAATTTTCTTTAGTACCGGTTGGTGTTACCAACCGGGACTAAAGGTGAACCTCCATGCAGCGGCCACGTGGAGGGCCCACTAGTAGAAAAAGGGTCAAACGTGAAGCAAATTAGTGTCGGTTTGAATTTGAGCCGGCACTAATGTGTACATTAGTGCCGGTTCCAACGGCTAGCCGGGCCGCTCTCATTAGTACCGGTTCGTGGCGTACCTTTAGCACCGGTTTGTGCCACGAACCGGTACTAATGAGAGTGGTGGCAGGATGTTGTCAGTCTGGGGCCTCTCCAGCACCTTTAGTACCGGTTCTTGGCACGAACCGGTGCTAAAGGTGGTCGTACATAAACCCTTCGTCCACCCGAGCTCGCTCTGTTCTTCCCCCTTTCCCCTCTCCTCTCTGTTCTTCCCCTCTTCCTCTCGAGCTCATCACACATTTTGCCCAAAATTTGTCAAGATTTGAAGGCCCCCATCCATTCAAATGATCACAAAGGTTAGCAACTTTGTCCTTTCATCTCTCATTGCTAGATTAGCTCTTGCAATGCTTTATATAGTGATTAATTTGTGAGTTTAGTAATTTGGGAGGAAATATATGTGCTAGTATTTGATTTATATGCAATTTGAGGTCAGAAATAACACTTAGTTTGCATATGTAGGTGTGGTTTACTTAGTGCCTTCTAAATCTCCGTCGTAACCACCGTCGATCACCCGCACCGTCCCGTCGCCGGCACCACCTTTGTGGTGAGCCTCTTGTTCATGAAATTTTATATAAAAATTGATGTTTGTGTCATTTGGATATATAGTTACTCGTATAATTATCTTACCCGTACGTTGTTTGTTATACATAGTGCCATGGTTTTGATATCCGTCCCCGTCGGCCCTCGTCCTTGTTATGATTCGGATGTGGTATATATATTCTCTTTTAAAACTAGTTGCATTTCATGTTTATGACAAATTATGCCCATCAAGTTGACATAGATATTTTTTCTAGGAGGTATGTGAACCGGAAATTCCAACCGACCCTATTGTCGAGAGGTTAAATTTAGTTGAAAGAGAAAACGAGTACTTGAAAGAAAAATTGAAAAGAATTGAGGGGGAGAAGATGGAATTAGAGTTGCATGTTGCCGATGTCGTCGATGATCACAAGATCAAGATGGAGAAAATGCGCTTGAAGATTAGAAAGATTAGAAAATATGCCATCGATAGTGAGGCTTGGTATCATTATGCTGTTGGATCAATTGTTACCTTAGTTGCGATCTTGATCGCATTTGTTGTTGCATTTAAATGCTTTAGCTAGAGAGTTATTTGTTTGTTGCATTTAAGTGTTGTATGAACTTTATGTATGAACTTGTATTAAGTTGGTGTTTTTAGTGCTGTGTATTGAAGATGAGCCAACAATGGATGTACGATGACCGATGCTCTCCCGAGTTCATTAATGGCGTGCAAACTTTTCTGCTTGCGGCTGAGGCAAACAAGCGGGCGGATGGTTTTATGCCTTGTCCATGTGCTGTCTGTAAAAATGGTCAAAATTACTCAAAGTAAAGAACCATTCACGTCCACCTGTTTAAGTCCGATTTCGTGCCCCACTATAATGTTTGGACCAAGCACGGAGAAAGAGGGGTTATGATGGAAGACAATGAATAAGAAGAGGACGACGACAGCTATCCTGGCCATGGGTTCCCTGAATACGATGATACAACAATGGGGGAAGAAGCTGAGCCGGTAATGCGGGAAGAAGCTGAGTCGGCAATGCGGGAAGAAGCTGAAGAAGAGGCATCAGATGAGCCCGTTGATGATCTAGGTCGGGCCATTGCCGATGCAAAGAGAAACTGCGCAAGTGATTTCGAGAAGAAGAAGTTGCAGCGCATGTTAGAGGATCACAAAAAATTGTTGTACCCGAATTGCGTAGGTGACAAGAAAAAGCTGGGCACCACACTGGAATTGCTGCAATGGAAGGCAGAGAATGGTGTATCTGACAAGGGATTTGGAAAGTTGCTGGTAATGATAAAGGATATGCTTCCAAAGGACAACGAATTGCCCGAGAGTACGTACGAAGCAAAGAAGGCTGTCTGCCCTCTAGGTTTAGAGGTGCAGAAGATACATGCATGCCCTAATGATTGCATTCTCTACCGCGGTGAGTACGAGGATTTGAACGCTTGCCCGGTATGCGGTGCATTGCGCTATAAGATCAGCCGCGATGACCCTGGTGATGTCGAGGGCGAGCGCCCCAGGAAGAAGATTCCTGCCAAGGTGATGTGGTATGCTCCTATAATACCACGGATCTAACGTTTGTTCCAAAACAACGAGCATGCAAGGCGATGCGATGGCACAGAGAAGACCGTAAGAAAGACGGAAAGTTGAGAGTACCCGCTGACGGGTCACAGTGGAGAAAAATCGAAAGAAAGTACGGGAAGGAGTTTGCAGATGACGCAAGGAGCGTATGGTTTGGTCTAAGCTCAGATGGCATTAATCCTTTTGGCAAGCAGAGCAGCAACCATAACACCTGGCATGTGACTCTATGTTTGTATAACCTTCCTCCTTGGTTGTGCATGAAGCGGAAGTTCATTATGATGCCAGTGCTCATCCAAGGCCCTAAGCAACCCGGCAACGACATTGATGTGTACCTAAGGCCATTAGTTGAAGAACTCTTACAACTGTGGAATGGAACAGGTGTACGTGTGTGGGATGAGCACATGGGGGAAGAATTTGACCTAAAGGCGTTGCTGTTCGTGACCATCAATGATTGGCCTGCTCTCAGTAACCTTTCAGGATAGACAAACAAGGGATACCGCGCATGCACGCACTGTTTGGACGATACCGACAGTATATATTTGGCTAATTGTAAGAAGAATGTGTACCTGGGACATCGTCGATTTCTTCCGAGCAGGCATCCTGTAAGAAAGAAAGGCAAGCATTTCAAAGGTGAGGTGGATCACCGGACAAAGCCTCGCCACCGTACTGGTGTTGATGTACATGATATGGTCAAGGATTTGAAGGTGGTCTTTGGAAAGGGTCCTGGTGGACAACCTATTCCGAATGACGCTGACGGACGCGCACCCATGTGGAAGAAGAAATCTATATTTTGGGACCTGCCCTATTGGAAAGACCTAGAGGTCCGCTCCGCAATCGACGTGATGCATGTGACGAAGAATCTTTGTGTGACCCTGCTTGGCTTCTTGGGCGTGTATGGGAAGACAAAAGATACACCTGAGGCACGGGAGGACCAGCAACGTATGCACGTAAAATACGGCATACATCAGGGTCATGCAAGCTACGCTCTTACCAAAGAAGAGAAGGAAATCTTCTTTGAATGCCTGCTCAGTATTAAGGTACCGTCTGGCTTCTCGTCGAATATAAAGGGAATAATAAACATGGCAGAGAAGAAGTTCCAGAACCTAAAGTCTCATGACTGCCACGTGATTATGACGCAACTGCTTCCGGTTGCATTGAGGGGGCTTCTACCGGAAAACGTTCGATTAGCCATTGTGAAGCTATGTGCATTTCTCAATGCAATCTCTCAGAAGGTAATCGATCCAGAAATCATACCAAGGTTAGAGAATGATTTGGTGCAATGTCTTGTCAGTTTCGAGTTGGTGTTCCCACCATCCTTCTTCAACATCATGACGCACGTCCTAGTTCACCTATGTGAAGAGATTAACGTTTTGGGTCCTGTATTTCTACACAATATGTTCCCCTTTGAGAGGTTCATGGGACTCTTAAAGAAATATGTTCATAACCGTGCTAGGCCAGAAGGAAGCATCTCCAAGGGCCATGAAAATGAGGAGGTCATTGAGTTTTGTATTGACTTTATTCCTGACCTTAAGCCGATTGGTGTTCCTGAATCGCGGCATAAGGGCAGATCGGATGGAAAAGGCACGCTAGGAGGGGAACAAATAATATGTATGGACGGACATTCTCTCACTGAAGCACACTACACAGTTCTACAGAATTCCGCCTTGGTGGCTCCGTATATGGATGAACACAAGAATTTGCTACGCTCCAAACACCCGGAGCAGTCTGATGACTGGATTACACGTGAACAAACCAGGAGTTTCGCCAGCTGGTTGCAGACACGTACCATGCATGACACCTCTATTGAAGATGACATGTACTTGCTGTCCCAGTTACCATCTTCGAATATAATGACTTTCAAAGGGTACGAGATATATGGTAATACATTTTACACGATCGCCCAAGATAAGAAGAGCACCAACCAAAACAGTGGTGTCCTTTTTGATGCAGAAACCAAGACGGGAAAGGAAACATATTATGGTTATATACAGGACATATGGGAACTTGACTATCGACGTGGTTTGAAGGTCCCTTTGTTTCGGTGCAAATGGGTCAATATGACACGAGGCGGGGTAACGGAAGACCCGCAGTACGGAATGACAACAGTGGATCTCAACAATCTTGCGTATGCAGACGAACCATTTGTCCTAGCCAATGATGTGGCACAGGTTTTCTATGTGAAGGACATGTCTACCAAGCCAAGAAAAAGAAAAGATAAGGAAGCGAATGCATCGTACGATGAGCCAAAGCGGCACATAGTTCTTTCTGGGAAGAGAAACATCGTGGGAGTGGATGACAAGATAGACAAGTCAGAATATTATGAAAAGTTTGATGAAATTGCTCCATTCACAGTGAATATTGACCTGAACATCCCGTTAAATGATGAAGATTTTCCATGGTTACGGCGCAAAGGGACACACACGAAGAAAAAGTATCACACCCAAAGATCTAGGATGTGATCGGCTTCACTATCATCACCTTCTTCTGTGTTTCACACCCAGAAGGGAATCTCTGTAATAGTTAGGGTAGTTATGTGTTTTGGCATTTGAAACGCGAAGAAGTTTTATGTGCAAACAAATTATTTCATGCCTTTACTGATTTTTAAAGTTAAGTTATTCACAAACTAGTGATTCACACTAATTTCAAATAATTCAAAATTTAAACTATTCAAATTTAAAAACTACGGGCACTAACAAAAAGTTTGTAATTTTTTGTACCTAAAACAAAAATATTCACAAAGAAACTCTAAATACACAAAAAAACAACTCAAAAATAAATAAAGCAATTTTTTTTTAAAAAAGCCCGCCTACTAGGCCAGAGCGGCCTGCATACGACTAGAAACCCACCCTGTTATTGGGCCAGGATACAGGCCCGCAAAGGCCCAGTAGGCCCACAGGGCAGCACAGAACATGTAGGCCCCGTAGGCCTGCTTTGGAGAGGAGCTCGAGACAGCTAACGCACGGGGGGGGGGGGGGGGGTTATAAACCAGTGCGGACGCCCCTCGGCTAGCGAGGTGGGACTAAACTTGCCGCACCGCACCTGCGCCAGCGCACCCCTTTAGTACCAGTTCGTGGCACCAACCGGTACTAAAGGGGGGGCCTTTAGTACCGGTTGGAGCCACCACCCGGTACTAAAGGGGGTCGCTTCCCGTCGCTTGGCCTGGCCAAATCAGGCCTTTAGTACCGGTTGGTGGCTCCAACCGGTACTAAAGGTCCATCCTATATAACTAAACACTTCAAAAATTTCAGTTTCTCATCTGCTTCTTCTCCTCTGCACCGTCGCCCGCCACCCCCGTCTCCATATCCCTCGTCGCCGCCCCTGTCGCCCCCCGTCCCCGTCGTCGCCGCCCGGTCGTCCCCGTCCCCGTCGTCCCCGTCGTCGCCGCCGCCCCGTCCAGGCCCGTCCCGCGTCGTCCCCGTCCCCGTCGTCGCCGCCCCGTCCCCGTCCCCGTCGTCGCTGCACCATCGCCGTCCACGTCGCCGCCCCCCGTCGCCTCTCGCCTCGCCCGTGAGCGCACACACACATACATTTTTTTAGTTTCTTAGTTATAGAAATAGTTATAAAAATGTTAGAAATTTTTCTTTTTTTAGTTATAGAAATAGTTAGTTATATAGCATTGTTAGAAATGTTAGAATTGTTAGAAATTTTTCTGTTTTTTAGTTATAGAAATAGTTATAAAAAAGTTAGAATTGTTAGAAATTTTTCTGTTTTTTAGTTATAGAAATAGTTATAAAAAAGTTAGATATTTTTCTTTTTTAGTTCTAGAAATATTAGAAATGTTATACAAATGTTAGTTATATATATAGAAATGTTATAAATTTTTTTCTATTTTTAGTTATAGAAATATTAGAAATGTTATAGAAATGTTAGTTATATAGCATTGTTAGAAATGTTATAGAAATGTTAGAAATTTTAGTTATCAAAATCCAATCATTAAAAAAAATGTTACGTTTTGCGGGCATATAGCTAGTATTTGTTCTCGACGATGCCCGGCCCGCATCCTCGCCGTCCGCGACGACGTCCGGCTGACCCATGTCCGGGACTGGGCTCCGCTGGGCTGGCACTGGGAGGTGCTTCCTGGAGGGGCGTGCCGCTTGATTAGGAACCCGGCCCCGGGTCCTGTCGTCGACCCTGTTTGGTGGCGTTCGCGTGGGCCAGTTTCAGTGCGGAGGTAGCCGGCCCTGCCGGACGTGGTACATCGCCGTGTCAGGGAGGAGGACGAGCACGTCCATCGCTACATGGTTGCGTTAGAGGGCGGCAGGTTCTTCAA
This sequence comes from Triticum urartu, assembly GCF_056163025.1. NCBI lineage: Eukaryota > Viridiplantae > Streptophyta > Magnoliopsida > Poales > Poaceae > Triticum > Triticum urartu. Next base: position 593,977,848 of record NC_141878.1, on the reverse strand, counting down.
TACCTGGCAGTTTCTTCAGGGATCTCACTTCAGCTATGATCCTGTGAGGGTTCCTTCTCTTTGGGTGTCCACCGCCCGCGCCGCAGGAACCGCGAGTGTCCTAGATTCTTCTGTAGTATTCGATCTTTATTAGCTACCTAGCCAGTGATGTATTCGATATTATATATTATTCGAGACGATGTATTCGAGATTATATATTATTCGAGACGATGTATTCGAGATTATATCTATTATTCGAGAAGATGTATTCGAGATTATATCTATTATTCGAGACGATGTATTTGAGATTATATCTATTATTCAAGACGGTGTAATTTGAATACTAAATTGTTTTATATTTCTTTTGGATTAGTTAAATAAAAGCTATGGCGGACAATACCGGCAGAGAGGGAGAACAGACCCTGTTCGATATGATACGGCATCCTCGCGGGCCAGATGATGATCAGAATGAAGAAGATTATGACGGCTCCGAATTTCTAAACAACACCGGAGAGGGTGATATGATATTCGATCGCGACGACCGAATTGATGAAGTCATGAACTACGATTATGATGATGACGAAGAAAATGTTGATCTTGAAACAACAAAGACCGGCGAGGTATATATATTTATATAAGAAGGCATCTGGTGATCATCACATGTTTTAAATGAGTTGAAGATATATTAACGAATCGATCTTTCTTCTTTCAGTCATCCGGATCGAGCAAATCTTCAGGCAACAGGACGAAACGAGGCCCGAACAAAAAGTTGAAGGAGGGCGTAAAGTACAATATCGAGGCAATCAGACCTAATGGCGAACCATTAGCGCCTAAGAAGATTGCGGACAAGTTCGTTCGTCAGTGCGGAGTTCTTGTGAAGGACCTACTCCCGATCTCCCTTCAAGAATGGAGAGAGCCAGCAAAGCCACGTCCAGATCTTACTTTTGTCGACGACAGACAAAAAGGTCTGCTTTGGGATACTCTCATGGAACATTTCACCCTACCAGATCATTTCACAGAAGCAGATGTGCAGAAAGTCAAGGACGCTGCTCTTAGGAAGATGGCGGTTGCATTCAAGAACCACAAGAATCGTGAATGGGACAAGTACGTGAAGGGAGGAAGGAAGACTCCAGTATTCGAGGGAACACTAGAGAAGCAAAGTGCTCATTGGGACGATTTCATGAAATTCAAGGATTGAGGATTAGCTAAGGAACGGTCGAGAATAAACAAGAAGAATGCCGAAAAAAGGATAAGTTCCATAAGCTGGGGCCAGGTGGCTACGCGGTGGCAATGCCTAAGTGGGATAAGTTTGAGAAAGAGATGGAGGATGCAGGTGTCACTCCGGTTACTAGGAGCTGGCCCCCCAGGTGTAGGACTTGGTTCTATGTGCATGGGGGGAGTTGGACCCGAAGACAGGCAAAGTTTCGACGAAGGCATGTCTGAACGGAGCCGACGATGCGATACTTGTTGCAATAGAAGAGGCTCTATCGGGGGTGTTCCAGCCCAACAGAGAGAACGACGAGCTTACCCGTGCCCTGGGAAATCCTGAACACCCGGGAAGAACACGAGGCAAGGGCACTATTCCGTGGTATGAGGGGTTTTCGGACTGGAACGGCGACTACAGAACCCGTGCGAGAAGGAAGATTGCGGAGGAGAAGCAGAGGAAGATGGAGGAGGAGCAGAGGAAGCTGGACTATGAACGCCTTCAAGGCCTAGGATCAGTGCACGCGGACTTGGCAGTCAAATTCCAGCGGCAGCAGGAGCAGATCGACTCACTTAGCCAGCAAAGGGGGTCTCAGCAGCTGCAGCAGCTAGCGGATGATCCAGCATTGGATAGCACCGCCCCACCCATGCCGAGAAACAGCGTGGGTTCTGCCCTGGGCGACGCAATGCTGGATAGATACCCCGTGGATGACATCATGGAGAACACTAATTGCGAGCTACACTTCAAAATGAAGAACATATCCATGAAGGTGGCGGATGCCGTTGCTTTTACAAATCCCCCCTAGGCAACCTTCCATTGCAACCCGATTCCAGCGGGCTATGCTCGTGTCTTGGTTGATGAGGTGGTGGATCCATATTCGGGGCTACAGCTTGACATTCCTGGAGGTGACGACGAGCACACATTGGGAGAGGCCATACATCGTGTCATCCTATGAAGAAAGGATTGCATCGTCTTTCGAAGGCCACTGACACCGCGTCACCCGACTCCTCGTCGAAGTCCACCACCGAGTCAGCAGACTCCCGCTCCTGCAAGTCCACCAACGCGTCAGGCCACTCCTCCTCCTCCAAGTCCGGCAAAGCGTCAGGCCACTCCTCCTCCAAGTCCGACACAGCGTCAGACGTCCACTCCTCCTCCAAGTCCGGCACAACTTCAGGCCACTCCTCCTCCAAGTCCGGCACAGCTTCAGGTCACTCCTCCTCGTCCAACTCAGCCCCGTCAGCCATCTCCGCTGCCTCAGCAATCGCAGAAGAGACACTCCGCAGCTATGGTGCGTAGCGGTACGAGTTGAGGTAGTATAAGAAGTATAGGCGGAGGCAAGCGATATAAATATGGTCCAAGCCTCACTACTCCTCTTCCTCAGAGGGCTTACGACAGGACCGAGGAGCAAACCAATGCCATAGTGCGGGCAGAAGTGGACGCCCATTTTGGACCAAAACCACCACCGCTGCCAAGGGAGAAAGTGCCTGCAGAAAAGATTGACCACTTCATTCGTATGGCTCAACCACCAGCTCCCAAGCCTGTTGACACAGACTATGAGCGCCACATCAGGAAGTTAAATCGAGCACGTCTACAGAAGGAGGCGAGCTCGAGCTCGAGCAAACAACAAGCAGCTGTCAAAAAATGCGGGAAAACCGTTCCGCAGGTGGGAGAACAGGCGGCGCAATCGATCCCCTCACTTGTTGTGCCAACAACACGTGACAGTACGTGCGTCCAATATTATTGTGGGCAAACATTTTACGTTCCCGAGGTGGGCAATGTGGTAATAATCGAGCAGCATATAATGCAGGCTGAAATTCTCAACATCACTGTTGGACAACTCCTCGAGATCGAGCCCATGCCTGTGCTTACAAAGGAGGAAATAAAACGGAAATATGCCCGGGGCGAACCTTTGGTCAAGCCAGACGAGGTCAAGAAGCTCCCAACGAGAATGTATGAATTGCATCAATGGTACATGGACATTACCAAGATTTCCAATCGAGAGTTCCTCATGGTGAATGTCAAGAAGGATCATTACTACTATGAGAAAGCTGTGTTCGTTGAGTATTCAGAACTATTTCAGTTATACAATCAAGACGCACTCGACAAATCTATCGTCAGTTGCTATTGTCTGTAAGTGATTTTTTTCTGTAATTTAAGTCTAAAGCTAGCTGTAGTGATCCTTTTAATCAATCATTACCTGTAATTATCCTCAATATATTCTTTTTCTGTGGTATTATGCAGGATGAAGATGTATGAAATGAAAAAAGGTGGACGCTATGACATTGGTTCATTGACCCAAACACCGTTAATGAATACACATGGAGAATAGATGCATATCATGAAAAGCATGTAGAGGACAGCATGCTAGAGTTCTTGAAGCGCCTCAAATACAATGAAGATATACTACTTCCTTACAACTTCCAGTGAGTCACACTGTCTTGTACTACAAATTCTCTGTTTTTGCCTACTAGCTAGCTACATGTTTTTGCTTACATATGCCCGCTTAATTAAGAGATGCAAACGTGTGTGCATGCAGATTTCACTGGATCTTGTGTATCATTAAAGTTTACGCCGGAACAGTTGAAATATTGGACTCACTACTCAAAGCAAATACTGACTATAACATCTTGTTTGGGATAGTCAACAGCTAATTTCAATCATTATTAACTATATATCTCGGCCTATTTAGTTCGTCATTTCATGATATGAACTATTTAATAACCCCTTTATTCATTTTCTTTGTCGGCGGGCAGGGCTTGGGCAAGGTTCATCAGCGTCACTCCAGGCGAATGGAAACAAAAGCTGAAATGGTTTCGACCCAAGGTAAGTAATTAAGTAGTACTAGCTAGCTAGCTAGCTGCCATCTCTTTAATTATCATGCTTGATTAATTATTATCTGATCAAATTCCATTCTCGTAAAGGCCCTGACGCAGGCGCAGGGGACCGAACTGTGTGCATTCTGCGTTTGCGAGAACATTCGCATGATGGCGTCCGAAAGGAGCAGATCTCAAAGACAGGAATGGGTACGTTTGTCAGAACACTATTCACAATTTTTACACCATTATCGATATCTAGTCACACAACTAATATACATGCATATTGATCTCCTTCTTAACAGTTCAAAGAGGTGCGGGACAAGCTCCTAGAAACGAAGGGAGAATACCATTACCCGCTACCGCCCTCATGAACCACTTCCAATTGTCATCGTGCTCCGAAGGCACCAATTAGGCTAATGCCACTGGCTCCGAACGAAACATGTAGGAGAAATTGTATATAGCTATACATGTGTGTATGTGTGAATTAATATGGTGGTTTGTGAGACATTTGATGATATATATATGATTGGTTCTACTAGAAATTCTATTTATATATGCATAACGTGTACAATGTGTAGTATCGTAAAATACCAGCAAACGAAAAAGAATTAAATGGAAAACACAAAATTAAATGAAAAATAAATCATAAAACCAAAAAACCCCCAAACCTTGTAGTACCGGTTGGTGTTACCAACCGGTACTAAAGGGCTCCCGGCCCCCAGAGCTGGCTCGTGCCACGTGCTTGCCCTTTAGCACCGGTTCATGCTGAACCGGTACTAAAGGGGGGGCCTTTAGTGCCCACACTTTAGTGCCGGTTATGGAACCGGCACTAAAGGGCCTTAAGAACCGGTGCTATTGCCCGGTTCTGCACTAGTGGCCTTTAGTCCCGGTTCGTATAAGAACCGGGACTAAAGGGGGGGGCTTTAGTAATGACCCTTTGGTCCCGGTTCCAGAACCGGGACTAAAGGCCCTTATGAACCGGGACAAATGGCCCTTTTTCTACTAGTGACATAGAAGGGAGTCACTAACGAGGTTCTTCTTGATGGCGGGGACATGCTGCGCGTTCTTTAGCTGCACGATGCTTCCCGAAATAAACTTCAGATCGACCGTGCCAACACCATGTACAGAAGCACTCGCGCCATTCCCCATCAATACGGACCCGTGGCCTGTGACCTGGTAAGAAGTGAACAATTAAATGTCAGCACACACATGAACACATGCACCTATGTCCATCCACCAATCGGTAGGCTGAAACACTGAAAAAACAGTAAATAAATTACCGTACCCAGATGCACCATTCTCATTGTTGCCCACAATCATGTTGACAGACTTGGAGTCCTGTCCTGGCTTTTTGTACTTGTTTGGGCACTTGTTGGCCCAATGTTCAACCGAACCACAAGTGAAGCAGCCCTCATCTTTCTTGTTCTTCTTGAAGGTCTTCTTACCCTTCTTCTTAAAGTCGGTATTCTATTGGACACCATTCTTTCCCTTGGGCTTGTGGGAGTTATGGTTCCTCTGGTTCACCATGTTGGCGACAGAAGTCCCTTCGGCCCCTTTTCCATGCGAGTATTTTGCCCTCGAATTCTGCTCAACACTCAGATGGCCAATGACATCCTCCATAGAGAATTCACGCCTCTGATGTTTCAGAGTGGTGGCAAAGTTCCTCCAGGAATTAGGGAGCTTAGCGATTATGTAGCCCCCGACAAACTTGCCCGGTAACTCGCACTTAAGAAGCTCAAGTTCCTTAACAATGCATATTATCTCATGATCACCTGCTCCAATACAGGACGGTTTTCGACCATCTTGTAATCGTGGAACTACTCTATAATATACATCTCGCTCCCAGCGTCGGCGGACCCGAACTTAGATTCGAGCGCCTCCCACAAGTCCTTGGCGACATGCACATGTAAACATGCGTCGACCAGTTTATCTCCGATCACGCTAAGAACTGCTCCGAGAAACACAACGGTGGCCTCCTTGAACGCCTTCTCCTGTTCAGGAGCAATCGTTCCCGTGGAGACACTGGTGACCCAGAACACATTCATAGCCGTGAGCCATAAAGTGGTCTTAGTCTGCCAACGCTTAAAGTACGTACCTGTGAACTTATCTGGTTTCAGTGCAACGGTAAAGCCACTTGCCAAAAAATTCCTACACATAATAGGTTTTTGGATTGTTGAGTAAATATGCAAGTTCTCGATTAAATTAATCCACGAGTAAATCACTAGCATGGCATTGACACAAATAAACGCATACTGATATTCAGTCAAGCATGCACGTACTACGCTAATAAGCGGGATAAACGAGTTATACCCTCCAGTAGGCCTTGCAGAGGCCGCTGCGGCGGTGGACATGGTGATAATGAGGGCGACGCGGACGTAGAGGAAGTAGACGGATCGGAAGCGAGCAGTCGCGTAGTCGCTGCCCAAAAACCTATTCGTCCCTCTCGCGTATAGGAACGGATGGGATGGAGTCACCAGCGGCAGCAGCAGGTCTGAGCTCGGCTAGGCTCAATCCCGCAATCCGCGGCGCGGCGGGCGGCGGAGGAGGAGTGCGTGAGGACCTCTTCTCTTCTCAAGCTTCAATAGCATGTAGAAGAGAAACCCTTATAAGGAGGTCCAACTCCTCTTCCACTTCCGGGATGAGACTAAATTTCCCACTACACCTAGTGCCATATAATCTACACAGGCCTTTAGAGATTTTTCAGAAATTGCTATATGGGCCTAGAGCCCATCTCAAATTTCAGCATCTCCAAAATCTATATCTGCTAGACACACACACTGAAACGACGCCGCAGCTCAGTGATGCTGGTACCGTGTGCAGCTCCGGGAGTGGTTGTGCGGCGGCAGACGAGGGGCTTTCCGGCCAGCCTGCAGCCCTGGGAAGCATCTTTACCTCGTTGATTGGGCGCACGAGAGCTTGGCGGGGCGCAGCTTCATCGAGAGGAACTGAGGAAGACGGCAACAATGGCGGCCGTGCTTGATCGAGTGAGTGGCTGGTGTCGCCGCAGTAGCTAGCCCGACATGCTAACGGCGATCGGTCAATTTGGCCGGAGCCTGTGGTGGATGGAGCGCGAGAACCGCGAGACCACATGGACATCACCGTTCTGAGCGTACGCGAGCGTCGATACTCGATAGTAAATACACGTGCCACGCCGGCGGAGGTATCGCACTGGCGGCGAGGTAAAGATGGCTAGGCAGTGCCCTTCGACGGGGAGCCATCGCACTGGCGGCGACTAGGCAGTGTCCCGGCGGGGGGCGCGAGTGTTTCACCGGCCGAGTTGTGCTACTCCAGAAGTCCAGATCGACCAAGCATGGGCGCCAGGATCAGAATCCCACCCGATTGGCAGTTAGACCATATTTTTTTTCTGCAGGGGGCAATTAGCCCATTACTAAACAGTATAACAGAGTCACCTACAAGCTCACACAGTGATTTGACACTTTAGACCGTCCGATCAGCTCAATCAACGTTCTGGATCATTCTGTCGTACCCCAGCGTCCTTTTCTACCGCTCCCACCCCGAACATCCAGGTCGTCCCAAACGATAATGGGCTGCTGCTCCGAAGATCGATCTAGGCGGCCTCCCGTTCACCGATGAGAATACATGCGACAGCTGTGGCGGCTTCCATATCTCAAAACAAACGGTGGCGGCTTCCTTTACAACGCGGCACGCACGGCACCCTAGCATCCCCCGTCCGCACAGCGACATCCCGGAGCAGCGGACTCATGGTTTGGCGGTGGCTTCTTTTGGTACTAGGGTGCTTGTTGCAGGGGAAGAAAAAGGGGCGGTGAAGGAGAGACGGTGTGCCCAGGTCATCCTTGCCCTCCGGCCTTCAACCCCGGCCCTTCGTCACTTTCATCTGTGACTCGGAGTCAATCTCTGGCGACGGACGTGGATTTCTCTCCCCGGCCTGCGTACTTTGGCAGGCAAACGCCCACGAGCCACGAGGAAGATAGAAGCTGTGCAAGTCCCTTTTCTTTCTGCTTTCTCTCAACTTCAATATGAGAGTAGTGCGGGTTTATTCTCACATATCTGTTTGAGTTTGTTATCATTTTCATGTACCTGTATAGCTGACGGGCTTTAGGATTGTGCACGCACAGCGTGAAAAATATGATTTTTATTTCTTAATTCTAATTCTATGTCACTTGCAGTGCGTCATGTTTAAAGACGTACTCCCTTCGTTCGGAATTACTTGTCTTAAAAATGAATAAAAATGGATGTATCTAGAACTAAAATACATCTAGATACATCCATTCATCCGACAAGTAATTCCGGACGGAGGGAGTACATTCCCATCCTCCCATGCGTTAGAACTGAAGATTAGCATTCATATGGAACTGTAGGTTTTACTATTTGACACACGTTTATCCACTTATGTAGACAACGAGCTTTTGCATACTGGATGAACATACAGAGAAACAACTGAGCGTTCTTTTATATTTCAAAACTCTTAATCTTGTTCTTTTTTTACTAGAAAACTCTTCATCTTGTTCATTACAGGTATGAGCCCTAACTAGACCTTGAATTTTCAACAAAGGGCACTTTTCCCTTGGGTGTTCAAGCGCCATTACATACATGAGCATTGCTGCATTGGTGTTTTACTGCTTTAGAATTGGACCACATCTTTTTGTCGGTAATATATTTGTGCTAGAATAGAACCAATGTTATGTATTCAAGTAGAATCAATCTTTCTCTATGGCCCTGGACTTGAGTAACTACAATTTGAACTATTTCAACAATATTAATTATTTGAAAATTTCAATTGGTTTTTAATATATTTTTTCTTGAGAACGGGCGGGCGCGGCAAAGCACGCTTTCATGGTCTAGTTTAATCCTGGCATCAAGCCCGGCGTCGACGCAAAAACAGGTGTCAGGCGCTTAACCTTTTTTTTCCCTTTGTACGAGTTTAAGCCGTGTTGTGTAGCGACAGATTCGACTACCGGTTTTCCCGCTAGTTAGCGCCTAATTAAGCGCTCAGCGTTGAGTGAAAGAGCGCTCCAATACTTTTTGTTTGACGATATTTATTTTTTAATCCATTAGCGCCTATCCTAAGAGTCTAGCATTGCATTGCAGATGCCCTCAGACGTTTCAACTTTCAACACCGAGGGAGAGAGAAAGATGGGGGAAGAGGGGAAGGAGAGGGATGAATATGACGTGCGGACCTGTATTGTCAGTGAGAGTAGCAGGTGAATCCCAGTTGGGTTGTCCTTTTTCCCAGTGTGCCAAACAGGTAAGGTTGACATTGACCAGGATCAATAAGTACGCGGTACGATTTCAGGGATTAAAAGGTGAGGGTTCAATTTCGACTGGGCCGTACGAATATAAGGTTTTCTCAGACTTCACCCAACAAAAAACCAGACAAAAAACCGTACCTCTAACGAAAGGAAAAAACAAAAATGCATTTCTTTTTTTTTGTTCCGAGAGGCACGACCGTGCCACTCGCGAAAGCAAAACCGTACCTCCTGGGGAAACAAAACCGTGTCTATCACAGAAGAAAAAAAATGAAAACACTTTTTTTTTCTGGCTTGCTCGTAGAAGCAAATCCGTGCCTCTCACGGAAGAAAAAAAACATCTTTTTGCGCAATTTTTTTAAAGAATCTTTTGTCCAAAAGCTAACAAAGACCGGTGAAAGCCCGAAAAGCCAAAAAGAAAACATTTAAAAAGCCGAAAACGCATGCGAAAAAAAAACAAAGGGAGCGTCAAGAGTGCGACACGTGGTGGTGGCTGAAGTGGCGCGCTCTCAGCGCACCCAAGTGACCCTTGGGGTGGCTCCCGAAAGAGCGCTCCTTCGTTAGTTGCTCCCGAGACGTTTGCGTTGCTAATTTACTTTCTTCGGTAGGAGCATCTATAGCCGCAACTTGCAAAATTGGGTCCTGAAAGGTCCGCCCAAGGACAATGATTAGTTTCTTCCGAGACATTTGCGTTGCTAATTTACTTTCTTCGGTAGGAGCATCTATAGCCGCAACTTGCAAATTTGGGCCCTGAAAGGTCCGCCCGTAGACAATGATCTGGTGGACCTCAATTTTTTTTTCATTTGCAACCACAAATCATATTTCGAAAACAGCTAATACGTGCAAACACATCCACATCGATCATTTTGGATCTCTAGTCCGTGTTGGGCCGGCGGGGCTGTTATAAACATCAAATAAATTGCTCGTACTTAGGATTTTCAACCGTATTGGGCCGGTGGTTTATGACGTTTAGTCCCACCTCATCGCGTGAGGAGCTAGTCGACCGGCTTAAATAGCTGGGTCGTCCAGAAGCGATAAGTTCCAGGCATCAACGATAAATACTACACTATGACTGGAATAAATTCCATTAGTAGAGAGCAGTATAGGCAACTCTCCTTGGCAAGACAAAATACTAGAGTACAAATTTGCGTTGTCTTTCAATTTCTCCTAATCTGATCATGCCCCTGAATTTCCTCTTTCATTCAGATGACTGAACTGAAGACAGATATTATGATGCTCCTTCCATGGAAATAGACAGAAAACTAACAGTAGCATCAGCGAAAGTACAAAGCTCACATTAGTTAAACCTTTATGCTGAAAAATCCATTCACCTGCATGTATACAACAAGAGTTGCAGGAATCAGGAAGCTGAGTTGGGAGAATCAGAAAAACAGAATTCAGAGTCACAGCCTCACAGGTGTGGTGCGGGGTCGAGTTGGGACGGCCTGCAGGTAGGCGGTAGGGATCAACCACGACAGAACCCACCGGCGGACGTGGCGTCCCGGCAAGCAGAGGACTGGAGCCCGCCGCCGCCGCCGAGCAGTCTGCTGAAAAATCATGGAGGGCAACGGGGATTCTGGTGGCCATCGCAGGTGGAAGCTTGGGGAATGACATGGCCACTGTTTTTCAACAGAATTTAACTAAGCCTTGCTTGGTTTTCCAACAGATAACTAATACACCAGAGACCACGCAGATCACTGGAAGAAGAGGATTCCTTTATGCACCAAATGGTTTAAGAATAAGACTGTTACCACATTTCAGTTCGAGGGCAGTGTTCCTTACTAATGCGATAGAGACGGCTTACTTTGCACAGGTTAATCAAAAGACAGGCCTACTTTA